>NC_026000.2:57133110-57304562 GCF_000442705.2 Elaeis guineensis
TAAGAGGAACTGTCCTCTATACATTGCCTCCTTAGACCCGAACAGGCCGAAGAAGAAGCAAGGTACTTATATGATAACACCTTGCAACTTTTCTATTTGTGATACTACTGCCTGGGTATTGGATGCCGGAAGCCCTTATCATATTTACAATTCGATGCAGGGTCTGCAGGTTAGTAGGAGATTTGATGAAGGCGAGAGGTTCCTGAACATTGAAAATGGAAGCAAAGTTCCAGTTCTAGCATTAGGAATCATGAACCTTGTAATCAATTCTCGAAACATAATTCTGAGTGAATGTCACTATTGTCCAAATTTTTTATTAAATATTATTTCTGTAGGCCTTTTGGCCATGAATGGTTATCAATTTTTAATAAAAAAAAATATTTACAATATCATTTTGAATAGTGTTATAATGTTTGTTGGACAACTTAATAATGGAATTTACTTTCTATCACAACCTGTTAATGTGGTTTAAACCTTCGATAAATGCCCTAGAATAGATAATGTGTCAGAAGTCTACCTTTGGCACTGTAGGCTAGGTCATATCAATAAGAACAGGATAAACAGGTTGGCTTAAGAAGGAATTCTTGAAGTAGGTGATTGTGAATCACTTTCAATCTGTGAGTCCTGTCTTCTTGGTAAAATGACCAAGTCACCTTTTACTGAAAAAGGTGAGCGAGCCAGTGAACTCTTGGCTCTAGTACATTCTGATGTATGTGGACCCATGAGCTCAAGTGCAAGAGGTGGATATTTCTACTTCATAACCTTCACAGACGATCTATCGAGGTATGGGTATGTCTATTTAATGAAGCATAAGTCGGAGTCGTTTGAAATGTTCAAACTATTTCGAAATGAGGTAGAAAAATAAACTGGAAAGTGTATTAAAATTCTTCGATCTGATCGAGGAGGTGAATACCTTTACAATGATTTTCTGACATATCTTGGGGACAATGAGATTCTCTCTCAGTGGACTCCTCCTGGAACACCACAACATAATGGTGTATCTGAAAGGAGGAATCGAACCTTGTTAGACATGGTTCGATCCATGATGGGATTTGCTGGTCTGTCGATCTTCCTCTGGAGATATGAGCTCGAATCGGCTTGTTACCTTCTAAATTGAGTTCCGAGTAAGTCTGTAACCAAAATGCCATATGAGATATGGATAGGACGTAAGCCAGTACTCTCGCACCTTAGGATTTGGGGGTGTCCGGCTTATGTTGAACGTTTAATTACGGACAAGCTTAGACCTAGGTCTGACAAGTGTAATTTTATTGGGTACCCAAAAGAGACCAAAGGATATTACTTCTACCTAACTGATGAGCAAAAAGTGTTTGTCAGCCTTAAGGCAATCTTTTTGGAAAAGAAGTTCCTTGGTGAAGGGACTGTTGCCTCTAAGGTCGAACTTAACGAAGTTCGATAGGTAGAAAAATTGACACAAATTGCTGAACCTGAACCGGATTTGATTAGATCAGATCCGGAGCCCATTGTTCAAGCACCCTTAAGGCGATCTGGTAGAGTACCATATCAACTGGACAGATACTATGGTTTCTTGGTCCGGGATGACGATCCTATCAAACTTGATGAAAACGATGAGGATCCGATCACCTACATGGATGCAATGCAGAGACCCGACTCTGAGAAATGGCTAGAGGCCATGAAATCCAAAATGGAGTCCATGAAGGTCAACGATGTGTGGACATTAGTTGACCCACCCGAAGGAGTAAAACCCATAGGGTGTAAGTGGGTCTTCAAGAGGAAGAGGGGTACAGACGAAAAGGTAAAAACCTATATAGCCCGTCTGGTTGCCAAGGGATATCGTCAACGTTATGGTATAGACTATGATGAGACATTTTCTCCTGTGGCAATGCTTAAATCCATTCGGATTATGCTTGTGATAGCTGCCCATCTGGACTATGAAAACTGGTAGATGGATGTGAAGACAGCTTTCCTAAACAGAGAGCTGGACGAAGAGGTGTATATGATACAACCTGAAGGATTCACGTCCACAGATGAGTCTAAGGTGTGCAGGCTACAGAGGTCCATTTATGGACTTAAGCAGGCATCACGGAGTTGGAACATACGTTTTGATAAGATGATCAAGACGTATGGCTTCATTAAGAACGGAGAAGAGCCCTATATTTATAAGTGGACTAATGGTCCAGTAGTAGTATTTCTTGTATTGTATGTGGATGACATTCTCTTAATCAGGAATGATGTCTCTGCATTACAGGAAATAAAGATTTGACTGTCGTCACAGTTCTCCATGAAGGATCTGGGAGAAGCTTCCTACATTCTAGAGATGAGGATCTATAGGGATAGATCTAAAAGGTTGCTTGGTTTATCTCAGTCCACGTACATTGATACTATGCTAAAGAGGTTCAGCATGGAGAATTCCAAGAAAGGCTATCTTCCGATAGGCCATGAAATTTCTCTCTCGAAGAGGAATTGTCTGACAACACCTCAAGAAAGAGAGCGTATGGGTAGGATTCTATATGCTTCGACAGTGGGATCTATCATGTACGCCATGACATGTACACGATCAGATGTAGCATACTCACTAGGGGTAGTGAGTAGATACCAATCTGATCCAGGGGAGAATCACTGGAAGGTTGTTAAAACCATCCTGAAGCATTTAAGAAATCTAAAGACCAGTGGCTTGTTTATGGTGAATCGAACTTGAGATTTATAGGGTTTACAGACTTTAGTTTCCATTCTGATCACGATGATAGCAAAAGTGTGTCAGGATTTATTTTTACCCTTAATGGGTGGGCTATCTGCTGGAAAAGTTTCAAGTAGCATACAGTGGCTGATTCAGTTTGCGAGGCAGAGTATGTCGCTGCATCAGATGTTGCCAAAGAAGCGGTGTGGCTGAAGAAATTCATCACCGAGCTCAGAGTAGCACCCTCCCTTGTTGGTCCAGTTCTGCTCTACTGTGACAGCTCTGGAGCCATTGCTCAAGTGAAGGAACCAAAGGCTCACCAGCGGACGAAGCATATTCTGCGCCGCTACCATCTCATCCGATAAATTTTGGATCGAGGTGACGTCGATCTTCAGAAGATCGACGGGAAGGAGAACCTGACCGACTCATTCACTAAAGCCATTGCGGTGAAGGAGTTCAACAACTACAAGTCGAAGATGGGTATTAGATACTGCACCGATTGGCTTTAGGCCAAGTGGGAGATTGTTGGGAATAGTATCCCAAAGCCAATCGTTAGCCTATTAACGGTTGTGATCATTTTTATATATGTACATGAATTATGAATTAATAAAAATTATTTTGGTATTTTTTCATCATAAAATGTTTCATCTTCTAATGAACTCCTATGTTGTGTTGAAGTCCTTAGGACTATTTAGACTCGACAAAGGAGGATTTGTCGTTTAGTCCTTAAATCTGTTCGTGACCAAATGATACATTGTTACCAAGGATGACAACGTTTATCAAGCATAGGTCATTGTGTGCCATATAGGTTGGTTGTCCTCTTAACCAATGAGTGTGGAGACACTGGTATGGCATACAAGTGAGATGTAAGGGTACATCTGCACTGAACGTGACCGACTCCGGAGCTTTTTCTACTGTCAAGATTTGCTCCGATGGAATATGGTTATAAATATCCCTCCGACCTGAGACCGCCACGGTGACTTGCAAGCAACTCACTGCACTTAGGCACTGGACTACCTGAATTTCTAATTCAGTGATGGAAGGCTGCTGGGTGTAGTCAAGTACTTAACTTGTCGGTGCGTGTGTCAAGATGGGATTGACCACTCTAGTTTAGGAGCTGTGTACAATCATGTTTCAATTTAGCAAAACCTTGGCTAGGGTAGTCCTTGTGAGGAGTCACAGGAGTGTTTGAGTTGAGCACGATTTGGATGATCTGATCAGGGTTGATAGTTTAACCCTGAGTCATCCTAAACACAGGGTCAAAAGGATGAATTATATAGTAACCATATTCATGTAGGTTCTGAGTATTGCAATTGTGACTATTTGATCTATCCGAATGTCGGGTACCATTGCTAGATGGTCACTTCGATTAGTACAAGAATTGGTTCCTGTGCTACCGGCTTAGGTTCGAACCTGCGGGGTTACACACATTAAAGATTCTATCTGATCTGATGGCTGATGTAGAATCCTACATGTTTGGGACTCAGTGATCGAGAATCAAAATTCTTTGATCACGAGTTCCACATATTATGGGTACCGGGGTCAAGAGTCCCACTGGTTGGGACTTTTCGATCAGGGTTACATATCGATGAATTCTGATGCCTGATTGCCTATCAGATTTGGACTCAGTATTTATGAGAGGTTTAATTAGTGATTTGATCACTAATTAACTCAATTTGATTGAGTAATTATTTTTGGATCAAGTCCAATTGAATTGGATTCAATTGGGTTTGACCCGATTAGGTTAATAGTTGACCTAATCGTCGAGTTGGTTTGTCCCTGATTTGATCAGTGGTTGGGCTTAATCAATTTTTAATTTGATTAAAATTTTATTGATCCTAATTAAGCCTAATTTAATTGGGTTTAAATTAGTCTAATTGGACCTAACTTATTTGGTTCAATTAGGTTGGTTTAAATAATTAAACCACCTTGACCCAATCTCCATGCGCCACCTCACTTCCATTGCACCCATTTGAATTCATGAGAAGGAACTTCTCATAAATTTTTTCCTCACGCCAAGCCCTCTCTACGCCCCACTTTAATGTGCCATATGAATGGATAAGGATGATTGGTTGGCCATTCAAATTCAAAATAAAGTTTGAATTTGAATGGGTAATCAATCTTTGCACCTTATCCCTTTTTTTACGTCCCATTTATTACATGAGAAAAGGTTTCTCATGAAATTACTCCATGCACAATTTAAGCCACGCCTCACACCTTTAGTGGATAAGGGATGAGTTGGTGTCCATTTGAATTCAAAATTTGATTTGAATTCAAATGGGCAATTACTCATCTTTATCCTTTCTTTTGGATAAGACGTTTGACGTGGTTATAAAAGGAGGAGAAGAGTGGGACATGCAAGAAGAAGATTTTTGAAAAAAAATTCTGGGGCGTGAGAAGTCTTGTGCATGAGAAGAAAGTTCATATCCTTCCAAGAGAAAAAGAAAGAAAAGAAAGAAAAGTGGGTGCAAGGTTTCCAGTGAGTTTCCTAGAGTTTTAGCCTGGGGTTCGGGAAGTGAGAAAGTGAGCTACGAGTGTCGTGAGCCCATAAAATCTCAAAAAAATCTTCAACATCCTCTCAAAATGTCTGTTGATGATCCAGAGCATCCAAAGAATCGACAGACATCGATCGAAGAAGTTCGATCAGCATCAGCCGTCAAAAGTGCTCTACAATGAGCTAGCACTCGTAAGGAGTCGATCAGATCGAAAGATTCGTGTGGACGATCCGTAGAGGTCAGACATACTGTGTGGCTACATCGCGATGATCAGACTCTCCCAACGGTGATCAGATTGTATCGATCTACTATCCGCATAAAGGTATTGTGTTCTGAACACATTACAATAAAGTGTTTATTGTTCAAATTCGAATTTCAAATTTAAATGCATGTATGCTATATATCATATTTAGATCTTAGTGTAGGGTAAATTTATGTTAATTAATTATATTAATTAATATTTTTTACTGTAAAATCATGATTTTGAAAAAGTTTTAAAATTACCATTTTACCCCTGCACTAAATTTCCCCACAGTGGCCTATTCACTAAGGGTAGTGAGTTGGTACTAGTCAGATCCGGATGAGAAGCACTGAAAGATTGCAAAAGTAATTCTTAAGTATTTGAGAAATACTAAAGATCAATGGCTTATCTATGGAGACTCTAATCTGAAACTTGTGGGATATACTGATTTCAATTTTCAGTCAGATTGTGATGACAACAGAAGCATGTCGGGCTACGTATTTACTTGAATGGAGGATCTATTTGCTGAAAAAGTTTCAAGCAACATATTGTGGCCGATTCTGTATGCGAAGCAGAATACATTACTGCATCGGATGTTGTAAAGGAGGTGGTGAGGTTGCAAAAATTTATTATCGAGCTGGGAGTTGTACCTTCCATTGGTGGTCCTATCCTGCTGTATTGTGACAGCTCCAGTGCCATAGCTCAGGTAAAAGAACCTAAGTCGTACCATCACACTAAACATATTCTGCGTCGCTATCACCAAGTGTGAGAGATCGTGAACCGAGATGACGTCGAGCTTCAGAAGATCGACGAAAAGAAGAACCTAACCGACCCTTTCACTAAAGCTCTCAGGATCAAAGAGTTTGATGACTTCAAATGGAAGATGGGTATAAGATACTGCTCTGATTGCCTTTAGTCCAAGTGAAAGTTGTTGGAAATTATGTCTTAAAATCAATCGTTTGATAATTGAGTTCATCCTTGTATATGAATTATTGATTATTGAATAATAGTTATTCTGATATTTTTCATCACAAAGTGATATCTTCCTTGAACTCTTGTACTGCGATGAAGTCCCTAGAATTATGCTAGTGTACGATAAAGAGAAGATTTATCATATAGTTCTTAAACAAGTTCATGACCAAATGATACATCATTACAGGATGATGATATTTATCGAGTGAAGGTTGTTGTGTGCCATATGGGTTGGTTGTCCTCTTAATTAAGGAGTGTGGTGACATTGGTATGGCATACAGGTGAGATATAAGGGTACATCATCATTGAACAAGTAACTCACCTGCTGAGCATTCTGCTGTCAAGAGTTGCTCATGAAACACATGAGTATAAATGTCCATCAGACCTGAGATCACCATAGTGACTTGCAAGCAACTCACTGTACTTTGGTGTCGAACTGTCTGAATTTTTAATATAGTGATGGAAGTCTATCGGGTATAGTCAAGTACTTACAAAGTTTGTGTCGATCAAAATGGGATTGATCTCTCTAGATTATTGGAGTTGATGTATCGCTGTATTTCAATTTAGTAAAATCTTGGTCAGGATAATCTATGAGATATATTTGAAAGGTTCAAATACAATGTGGATGAAACAATCTCGGTTGATAGTTAACCTGAGACCATCTTAGAGCATCCAGGATCAAAAGGATGAATTATGCGGTAACCATGAGTATAGATTCTGAAATATTTCTTTATGATAATTCGACCTATCTGGATATTGAAAACCATTGCTAGGTGGTATCTCGATTAGTGCAGAAATTGGTTCCTGTGCTACTGACTTAGTATTTGAACCTATGGAGTCACGCACATAAGTCAGACAAAGTAGAAAAGAATTGACCTATGTCTATATGTCCAATCTGAAAGTACTTGACTTAATTGAACATATAAGCTAACTTGATTGAGAATTGAGTTATGGGTCAAACGGGATTGAAAAGTTGACTATGTCTAGCTAGCTCTACATATGAGGTTTAGGTTCAATCTCAGGGATGAATAATTTCTATCTATGATCCATGAAATATATGAAAGATTAGATTTAAGTACTAATTAATTTTAGATTAGATCTAAATTAATTAGACTTAAATAGGTCCAAAATCTAAGTTAGATTTGGTACAAAAGTCTAAAGAGTTTAGGATTGATAGCTTTTCAAAATTATTTTGAATCAGCTTCGATTCGGACTCGAATCAGATCTGTTTTGGATGAGATATGAGTGTTCCTACTTGCACGGGGAATACCCACTCATGAAGCATGACCAAAAATTAATTTGGTGCTTATTTGGGGTGTCTCAAGTGGGTGTGGGAGTGGGTGCAAAGTGGATGTCATAAGTAATAGCAATTATATCTATTATAAGAGTCCTTTTTTCATGAGTATTGGATCAATTTAAATCAGATTTGAATAAAGAGTCCTCCTCTCATTGGATCATGATAATCATCTATAAATAAAGAGGGTCTTTACCTATGGATGATAGAAGAGAATAGAATAACAAACAAATCAAATTGAGAGAAGAGAAAAAGAGAGAGAGATAGGCATGTGAAGAGAGAGGTCCTTCATCTTCTACATCTCTCTTTTTGTTGTTGCCTCCTCTCTTTGGGCGTGGATCCTTCTTGGGCATCCTACCTATTTGGTGTGAGGTGTCACATCAACACATCTCATCTCTTGATTGATTAAGTTGCGAAGCCAATTGGATTGGAGTTTATCCTGCTTCCTGCAGTGTCTGACGTGCATGCGAAGTAGAGGGTCTGCATATTCAGCCCTCTGCGAAGGTTTATATCAGATAATTTGAGATTTGATCCCTGATTCTGCTGTGATTCAGATAAGGATTTGATCCCTAAATAAGTAGAACATTAGAAAAAAATTTTAGATGCAACTTGGACATTCTGGAGAGAAACTGTTTCCTTTCCATCAGAAATGGCTCCAAGCCCCACCAAAATGATGCATTTTGGGCTCTAAAATTGAGGTGAATGAGTATACCCCCAACACGGATAGTTAGATTTATGAATAAAGAAAATGAATCCAAATCAAAACTGGACTCCTACATTTAAAACGGCTCTGAAACCCATCAAAATGATGGATTTTGCACAAAAAATTGGGATGAACAGATAAACCCTCGCATGGATAGTTGGAAATTAAATAAAATAATGAATACAAATTTGAACATTAAAGGGACTTTTAAACATAAGATGGCTCCAAAACCCATCAAAATGATGGATATTGGGCCCAAAAACTTGGATGAATGGGTGAACCCTAGGACGGATAGTTAGAAATTACATTGAACAAAGAATACTAATTTGAATAAAAAATAGACTCTTAAATATAAAATAGCATCAAGACCTAACCCGTGTTTAGTCGAGAGGGCGTTTGAGGGTCATAAGTCATTGACTTGGTAGTCACTGTGATTGATCATCAAGTTCTTGTATCCCTTTTTAGGGCTATACCTATTTTAGGTATCTTAGAGTTATTTGGTATCCATTCTGATTGAACTACATCATACTCATGGCTAATATCATCAAATCTCTCACAAGAAATACTATTAGGTCTGAGAATCAAGAGTACTCTCATTATATTACGATGTTGTCTCTAAAAAATACATCTTCTTTATGCTTTGATGAACTAGAAGAAAGTATTAATAATTGAGAAATACCTAAGGTACCTATTATGAAATATATCATAAAACAAATTTTCTTTTTAGGAGTAGTTATTATATAAAAACTATCAAAAAAATCCTAACAATAGATTTAGATCAAAAGGCAATCCAACTTTTGACCCAAAAAGATCTAGATGAGATTCCATCCATATACAAGTATATGCACATAGGACTTGTTCAAGTTGCTGTTAAACCTCTAATGAGAAAAGGTATTAATATATCTGTTCTTGGCTATCTAAGAGATTGCAAAAACCTTAGGTTCGCTGATTCTCTTTGAAGGCTTATCAAGGCTAGTCTAGCTGATGGACCAGTGTTCTTTAATGTAGGACCTGATTTCTCAATATCTTTAACTGATCAAAATATTCTAGACTGTCTCACCCTTAACCTACAAACCTCAGGTTATGAGATAAAACCAGGAATGGAAAACATAGCCGTTGCTTATAGAGTCTATTATAAGGCCATGACTACTATCAGTCTGGGGGTAAAGTTGACCACATTAAAAGGATGAATGACTTTATTCATAGCTAATCAGAAAAATAATGTGTTAACCCCAAAGACTTTGAAATGGAATGAGATTACATTGCCGGAAAAATGGACTCTAATACAAGTTGTTGAGCCCAAGAAAATATCAAATACCAAGGCTGAGAAAATTATAAAAACTCTGGATGGAAATGTAGAAATACTTTTTTCATCTAGTAGAAGGATTACTCTAGATAGAAGATTCTCCACTACCGACATACCAACTGATATTCAAGATCAACCAAGAATCCCTAAAGTAGCATATGCAACATATGAATCTTCAGGGTCTATGCTAGAATTAAATGTCATAGAATCTAAGAAATTTCAAGTTGATTAAAATCTTTTAAGAAGAGACTTCTATGGTCTAAAAAATGATGAAAGAAGGTTATGGTTCTTTGATAAATATACCAAAGAACAACAAAAGTTCATAAGGGATCTCTGGTTTAAGCAAATGAATGCCAAAGAAAGGACAATTCTTTTCTTCGAATGGTATGATAAATATTATATTGAAGGCCTTAAGGATACTAGACCTGATATTCAAGTGGCCACAATCCAAATGATATCAAAATCCTAGAAAACCACTAAAGGGTCTATAGTAGAATATGTTCATCCACCCTTTGAACCTATCCAGGTAGAAGGAGGAAATAGAGCTAGTCCTTTAAAGAAAATGGATTAAGCGGCCAATGATATCATGAGGAGAGAACATCTTGAATGGGTGGTGGAGCAACAAAACTTCACCAACCTTACCCTTAATACTATAGGAAAGTAGACCAAAAGGATTGAAAATGTCCTCTTAGAGCAAAAAGAGACAGGAAGACCTAAAGAGGAACCTAAAAAGATTGCCATAAGGAGACTGCCTCAAATTAAAAGAAATTAACCTACCATAAGAAAATGGTAATAAGGCATCCTCCTCTTCAATCCCTTCAAAAACTACTTGTCCTATGTTTGCTATGCAAGAGCTAGGAAAAGATGTCAAATCAAGACCCTCTTTTTTAGAAGAATTCATGGATCAACTTGCTGCTAAAATGACCTCCTTAAAACTCAAGGACATGATAAACTACTTGTCCAAAGAGTTCTTTGAAGACAAAGAGTCCAGTGGAGAACCATCTTTTTCCAAGGATGAGGAAGGTTATTCATCTAAAAAATCTGATAAAAAAATATCAAAAAATCAGATGAAGAGATAAATGATATCCCAGAAACAATCGAGGATATAGATGAGATTAACAAAATAACTAGTTATAAATGAATGGTTCAAGCCTCTAGGATTAAAAAATATTATCCTAGACCCATTTATGAGTTAGAAAATTAGATAGGATGCATGCATAATTTCAAAACTTTTGAATAGCAATAGAAAAAAATTGGGTTAAATCGTTTAACCCCCACATGCATTAGATCATATCTAATCCTACCCAAGCCTAGGGATAAAAATATGCATATAATCTGAAAATAAAAATAAAGATAAGATCGAATCTCAATACCTTTGCATAGGTTGAAATTTACCACTATCGATGATCTTAGATTCGAAGGTCCTTGAGCTGCACACGTGTTCGGCCTCTACAGGTATCCATCGAGATTAACTTTGAATCCTTCTTCTCGTGGTAGATCCTTCTTCTTCAAGTAAGATTTTTGCCTCTTTGAACCTTGATCAGCAATTGATTTTGACTGCAACTTCAACCCTTGAACTACAGCTTCTTCTTATTCCTTGCTGTAGAAGAGACCCTTCTCAACTCAAGTGTATGGATGATGGATGCCCAACCCTTGGGCATGGGAAAGAGAAGAGGGAGAGAGGGTGAGGCATGGAGAGGAGAGAGGAGTTTTGATTCCTTGAAATTCAATTAATTGAAACTCTAAGAGACTATCTCTTTATATAGACCCTCTCTTGATTTCAAAGCAAGAACCAGTCAATCTAAAAAGACTAGTCCTTATCTCATAAGGATTTCAGAATTTTTACCTATTTAATATGATTATTTTTTATTAAAATTAGATTTAATTGATAGGATCTTAATCTCTTTTGGTAAGCAGATAGGGTGCTCCAGTCAAAATAGATAGACTGAGTGGGCACCCCTCATCAAGAGAGGCAGGTAGTTGGGGCGCGAACCCTTGGCACCCCTTCTAGGGTTTTCATGCAAAAGAGGAGGACGTGGCCCCTCTCTCTCCTTCCATGTCAAACCAAAAAGAGGGGGCGGGCCTCTCTAACTTCCTCATATGATTCCAAGGGGTTGGCACCCCTTAGACCTTCCCAAAAGGGAGGATGGCGCCATCTCTTTTTTCCATCAATTCTCTACTTCAAAAGAAAATATCAAGAAAGATAAAGAGGAGATTAGATTGCCAACTCGTTGACATGATCTAATTCTCTTGGGCTCACAATTATGAAAGAAGAGTGCCCTATAAGCCAATCGCAAGTGTGTTGCGATAAAATTTTTTTTTATAATTTTTCAACCATATAATGATATTTATTATTTAAGACATTGATTCATCATTTTAGCTGCATCTTATTATGAATAAGATTATGATAAATTCTAAAGATTAGGGCAATAATTTTAGGAGATATGAATGGGTCATGCTAGTGAGACATAAAACTCTAAAATCCTATTCTTAAATATTCCTAATCGTAGGAGCATTGAGTCGGAGATCAATATTTCGGATAGACTGCCACATCCTATATATGCTCGATGGAGAGGATGGCAGATCTCACTAGCCACTTGTGTGGGATACTAATACAAAGATCTGAGTGCTCATTTGAAAAATAAGTTCACTGAATTGACTTGATGAAAGAGAACATCTTATGGAAGCCTTACTTGCATGTTAAAGATGGTTCTCTAAGTGGGAGTTGTGCAAGTGATCTTTAGACCTGAGACCATCATGAAATCTTGTGCACATGAACCCATATTTTGGTTCATATCTAGACATGGCATTAAGACATGTACAGGATATTCTGGATATGGTAGAGTATGTATGAAGGTTGTGAATAGGTCAATATAGAATCGATCACTCCTAGTAAGAGGAGATCGCATCCTATATATTCTCAATCTTTTGGCCAAAAGCAGGAAGAAGATTAGAAAGAGTTTTTAATATTTTTTTATCAGAGTCATCATTGGTTAATTGATAATTGATATGAATATGTATTTGAGTTTGACATGATTCCAAACTTGTGAACATATTCAGGGTGCAAGGATGATCGAAGGATTGAATTGCACGGTAACTTATCACTGAAGGATATATTTGATATTTTTATCAAATTTTACATCTTCTAAATAGTCTTGATATGTTACTAGATGTCAATCTTGACTTGTAAGTTTGATCAAATTAAAGAGTTTAATTCAATCATCAATTAGAAAGGATTCTAATTGTTGAACTCGAGTTAGCTCGATTGGACCTAAATCGGTTAGATTGAAGTCTAATCAAATTAGGTCAACTTGCACCCGATCCTACTACTGGCTAGATGTGAAACTCAATGGGTTACACACATATAGAAATTAGCCAAGAATCTTTTTGAAAAAAAGTTGATTGGAATTTTAGATTCAATCAGGGTTCCGATAAGCATGCTAGCACGTGTGAAAATTCTAGCTCCTTTGGAGATCAATTTGGTCTCATCCCTTGCTAATTAGCTAGCCTAATTTGGTAAGCATTTGGGTCAGATTGTGCCATCTGGAAGCAGTCCAAATTGAGGTGCCACATCTCAAATTAGTGTCAAAAATGAAGAGTCCAAGTTGTGAAGGACTCTTGGGTTAAAACAGGTTTTGCATACAAGTGTTGGCGTGGGTAGAAGAAAAAATTCTTCTGGCATGAGATTAAGATGCATATGGTAGCCCACATCACCCTCCATCCTCTGTGCACATCTCAAAGCATGTGATGGATTTTTTGAGGGCAGAGAAAAATTAGAAAAGAGAAGGATGTCTCACGCATGGGTGCTAAAGCATCGCATCTTCTCTTGGTTTAGAAAGTCCTTCACCTAACCAAATACTTTCAAATTAAAATAATTTTATTTTATAATGTTCCATATTTGATAAGATATTTCTTATGATTTTTTTGAAATTTTTTCAAACTTATCAGATGGCCAAATGAATGCTAGAACCTTCCTCACATGCATGAGTGCGTGCTGATCAGAACTCGCATGAAAAGGTGTGAGGATAGCATCCTTCTGTGAGAATTTTATCATCATATTAAGTTTTTCAAAATTAAAAATGAGTCCCCTAACTATGTAGGTTTTTGTTGATTTTTTTAATTTGAGAAGGGATGCAAAAATATTCCTTCTCTAGTCGCACGCACAGGTGCAGATCGATGTATCATTGATAAGAGTCCTTCTGCTTGAAGGAACTCTTATCTCTGATAATCTGATCAGATAAGCCTCTTGGATGAGGCATGTCCCTCCCTTTTGGTGTCCCTCTAGTGGCTATAAAATGGTCGGGGTGCTGGGTGTCCGAGGCATTCAGATTAGGTTTTCAATTTCTCTCCATTGCTCTCCTTTCTTTCTTACAATCTATCTTAGTTTTAGGACAAGACTTTGAGATTTAAGACAAAGCTTTATCTGGTCCTAACAAGGGTTATGAGGGTCCTAAAAATAAAAAATCATAAGTCTAGAGGAGGATCGTAGAGGATTGAGTCAGGTTCTTGGAGAAACCTGACTGATACAGGGCTAGTCGAGTTCTAGGGCTAGAACTCTTGGAGCAAGGAGAAGGAGTGCTGTCTTTGGTTCAATTTTCGTGTGGATCATCATTGGAGGGTGGACACTTGGATGCTTTATGAAAATTAAGATTAGTTCTACAAATATTCTTTTGATCTAAATTTATTTTAATTATACTTTGATTAATATAGTCAAGGGTTTCTGGGCATTAGGGTTTCTGGTACGTCAAGTGTTTCAAATGAAAATTTTAAATACCTAACCTTTCCACTGCACCACCAGAACCCAATAGTGGTATCAGAGCCTACTTTAATTTATATAATCAAAGGTTAAATTATTATCTTGATTATGATCAAGCATGGGTTTTTGGTTTGGTTCAAGTTGGGTCAAAGGTTGAACCCAATTGAACATCTGAACCCCAGCATGTCTTAGAGATATGTTTTAAATATAAAATGCATGATGTATGTATAGAATCTTTCTTAGTAGCTTAGTACTCTAATTGGGATTCATCATCAGGTTGTCCAGTCATAAGAGCAAGTAGGGTTCATAGACCCTCTCTTCTTATTCTAAGGATATTCTTATGGTGTGTAGGGTGCCACTATGATGTCCCAAGAAGAAGAACCACAAAAAAAGTTTTTTGTATTCATGCATGTTATTTGAACTTCATGCATATGTGATATGCTTGAGATGCTAGTTATAATCATGTTATATGATTTTGTTTTCATATCTTAGAGATATGATTGGATACTATGATTAGTTTAGTTATTATGATTGTCAAGATACAACTATAATAGTACATTATTATGATTGATTGAATTAGGATGTGCTTAAGACCATTAAAGCCCTCATAAAAATCATATTAAGTTGTAGTATTATGAATCAGTAGCTGACCTATTTCTTGAATTGATTAATCATTTGGTGTCTAAGGAGTGTTTCAAGTGTGGTGGTTATTTAATTAGTTTTATTACTGGCCTAGTCAATTTTATTGGTGTCTAAAAAAAGCAACAGAGGGACCCCCACCAATCTTAACACTTTCTTGGCTAATTGAATTAGTTCAAATCTTGAATAAAGGTAGCTCAATATTTTGAGTACTACATATGCCTTCCTTCATACCTAGTCAATATCCTATCAAAAATCATAGTAGGTTTGTTGTGATATCCACAAAGCTTGCTATAGGGATTGATGTAGGTTTGTCTTGGTGCATATTAGATGTTTTACAGCATATTTTGGATATATTGCTTTATTGTGATATCCATAAGAACAATATTTTTCAGATATGGTTGTATAAAAATATAGGATCTGACTTAACTAAAAATACTATAGTTTGTTGTAATATCCACAAGGCTATGAGTATTTTTAGAGGCTAGGTTTATGTTGAAAATTGCATGAGATACAATTGGATAGATTTTTCTATCTTTGAACTCATTGAAGTTTGTTGTGATATCCACAAGACTTCATTGAGGGATTAAGGTCTCAACCCTATTAAGAAATCAGATTTGGATTTCTCATTTTCCATAGAAGAGGGCTATGATATCCAATAAAATAGTGGGAGACATAACTAGTTAAAAGATCTCATCTAGTTATGCATGTCAAACATAAGTGGTCTGCTTATACTATTGTTCTTTGTTTATATAGATTTAAATCAATATTATGGCTTCTTTATTTTTACTGCATGAAAATATATTGATCGATCCAAACTATATGGATTGGTTGAGAAACTTGCAAGTTAGGTTTGTATGGAAGAAAAACTCTGATGTTCTGGATATTCTTGATCTTGAATTGATCAATAATAATGAGAAGGAAAAAGATGTCCCTATGGATATTATCTGTTTATTTTATGATAAATTTGGACATTGAGAGAATAATTACAAGAATAATCTTGCAAGATTGAAGTAGGGTGCAAGTGTGACACCAAAAGGTGTGTATATGATACAGACTTATTTTTTATTGATTGGCTCAGACTTTGACACTTGGGTATTAGATACCGCCTATGGATCATATATTTATAATTTGTTACAGTGACTACATAATATCAAAGGTTTGAAGAGAGGTGACCTTGAGCTTTATGGCACAAGTGGAGAGTCCATTAGTGCAGAGGCAATGGGAACCTATGTGCTTGATTTGCCTTCAAGCAAAATTTTAAAATTAAAAGACTGTTATTACATACCAAGGTTCATTAGAAACATTATTTCTATACCTTTATTGTTAAAACAAGGTTATGAAATAAGGCTAATGGAAAATAGATGCTCCATTCTCTTTTCTAATAAATTTTATGACAGTGGTTATATTGATAACAATCTTTTAATTCTTACACTCAATGAAAATATTTTTTATATTGAAAGAAATATAAAAAGAAAAAGAGAAGATGTGAATATCACATATCTCTGACATTGTCGTCTTGGTCATATTAATGAGTTAAGAATTAACAAGTTATACAAAGAAGAATTCTTTGACCCATATGATTATGAATCATAGGAAACTTATGATTCTTGTCTCATGGGTAAGATGATCAAGACTCCATTTTCTTGATATGGAGAGAGGGCAAATGGGTTATTAGTCCTAGTACATACAGATGTATATGGACCAATGATAACTCAGGTTAGAGGAGGATATTCCTATTTTATCACCTTTATAGATGATCTATCAAGGTTCAGATATGTGTATCTTATGAAACATAAATTCGAAGCCTTTAATAAGTTCAAGAAGTATCAATGTATTATCAAGAAATAAACTGGAAAAGATATCAAGGTTCTTCGATTTGATCGAGGAGAATGAGGGAAGCATGGTAGGTGATGTGCATGCATTTTTACAAATTTACAGTAGAATATATATAGATTAAATAATTTAATCTACAATATATGTATAGATCAAATCTAAAATTATCATACAGGATCTATGACATGAACTAATATGCATGTATGCTCATCTAAAATCTAAAATTTAGCAAGTATAGATCATATTTATTTTATATTTAGATCATATCTAAATATTAATTGAATTCAAAACTTCATACCTGAGCACAGGTAGTAGATCACTGCATCCAAAATTTATGGTAATTGGTTCTTCATGATGCTTGGCAGCCACACATGCATCCGACCTCTACGGGTATCCATACGAAGTCTTTGTGCTGATCGATCTTCTTGAGAGTGCTAGCTCTCGAAGACACCATCCTTTGATTGATATAAGAGGAATATGATAAAGATAAAAAATAAGGAGACCCTCTCTTTTTCTTCTTAGATCCATGCATCTGATCTCTACAATAGAGATCAAGAGAAGATCCTTTCTTCTCAATTTTTTCACGTATAAGAGAGAACCTTTCTCTCTTTCTTTCATGCCTTTGAGAAGAACTTTTCTTCTCTAATTTTTTATGATAAAAATCAGATCTAATTTAATTTCTCATGATAAAAAATATATAAAATCCTGAGTCGTGAAAGAATCCAAAAGAGAGACCCAAGAGAAGAACCATTCTTCTCTCTTCTTCTCCCTTTTTCTTCTTGATCTAGAACTTTAGGAAGCCCCAAACGTCTAACTAGATTTTTCTAATATTTTTTCTCTAAATCTTTATGTTAAAAATTAGATCTAATCTAATTTTTATTCTAAAAAAGAATAAAAAAATATCTGAAAGAAAAACTTCTTCTTCTTCAAGGCTGTGCACAAGAAAGAAGACCCTTCTTCCTTTTTGATCTTTCTCTCTTTAGGAAGAACTTTTCTTCTTTAATTTTTTGCTGTAAAACTAGCAGAGAAGCCTCTCTTTGATGCCCAAAAATCAACAACAAATTCTCACAATCAAGCTATTTGATAATAGGGTTTGATCCAATCAAAATATATATAAAATAATTGAAACATACTTATGCATCTCTGAGATCAATTGGAACAAGCCCTGTCCTTCAATAAGACTACATCTAATCAATCCAAAACATACCTAATTGAATCCAATTCAATTAGATTTGATCCAATTCCCATTGCTCAATCAAATTGAGCCATTAACAATCATATTGTTAATTAATTATTTTTTTAATTTATCAATCAATAGTAATTTATTTATTATAACCTTTGCATAGAATTAATCATTAATCAAATTGATAATTAAATCCTTCAACGAATCATAATTGTTGATCAGCCATTTGATCAGACAAGTACTTCTATGTGTGGGACCCCATAAGTTCGAACTAAGCTGGTAGTATAAGAATAATTTATGTACTAATCGATGTAACCATCTAGCAATGGGATCCGATGTCTAGAAAGGTAGAATGTATGCCCAACAACACTCTAGAATCTATGTGGATATAGTTACCATATAATTCATCCCTTTGACACTTGATGCTCAAGGATGACAAAGGGTTAAACTATCAACCCAGAATGAGTGGTCCATATTGTGTCTCAACCTTAAAAATTCTATGACTTTTCACTAGGACTACTTTGGCCAAAGTTTTGCTGAATTGAAACACAGTGATGCATCATCTCTAATTTTACTTGAAGTGGTCAATCTCATCTTGACTCGCACTCAAACTTCACAAATACTTGACTGTACCCAGAAACCTTCCATCATCGAATTAGAAATTTGGATAGTCCGACACCAAAGCACAGTGAGTTGCTTGCAAGTTACTGAGGCAGCCTTAGATCCGAGGGACACTTATACCCATATCCCATCAGAACAACTTTTGATAGTAGAGTACTCCGAAAGTGGTCACGTTTAGTGAAATGTACTCCTACAAATCACCCATATGCCATACCCGTGTCACCACACATCTTGGTTATGAGGATAACCAACCAATATAGTATACAATGACCTACACTCGATACAATTATCATCTTTGTAATAATTGTATCATTTGATTGTGAGCAAGATTTAAGAACTACACGATAAATCCTTCTTTATCATTTTAGAAGTAGCTCTAAGGACTTCATCATAACATATGAGTTCTATTTAGAAAGATGTATTCCTTATGATGAATCTTGTTAAATAACCTTTATCATTTTATAATTCATGTACATACATGGAGTACAATCATCCATAACCTAGATGATTGACTTTAGGATATAATTTTCAACAACTCCCACTTGGACTAAAACCAATTAGATTGGTATCAAATACCCATCTTCCATTTGTGATCATTGAACTCTTTAGATCTGATTGCTGTAGTCAATGAGTTAGTCAAGTTCTCCTTTCAGTCGATCTTCCTAAGGTCGACTTTATTTCGATCTTATCGTATAAGGTGATTGCAATGCAGAAAGTGTTGGTTCTTAAATAGAACATCAATTCTTTAGCTTGAGCTATGGTTCCGATATTGCTGTCGATACAAAAAGACTGGACCATCAATGGAGGGTGCCACTCCATGCTTGTTGATGAACTTCCATAACCAAATAACTTTTTTACCAGTATCAAATACCGCAAAGAACTCCATATCGCAAATAAAATTGGTCACTGAATATTGCATAGAACCTTTCCAGCATGTCGTTCCCCTTTTAGGATAAAAACATAATCTGATACAATTTTGTCATTTCGATCTGACTAGAAACTAGAATTAGTATTCCATAGGTTTTAAGTCAGATTCTCTATAAACGAGCCATTGGTCCTTAGTATTTCATAAATACTTAAAGATGGTTCTAATAACCTTCCAAATCTTTATGAGAACGGAGATAACAACCAAACTTTTATTCTCTATAATATAGGGATGTCATTATCGATTAAGAAAATTTCGTCTAAACAACATAAAGAATACTTATACAGAACTATTAGCCCATTTGTACATACAGGTTTCTTCTTCATTCTCAATGAAGCCATACCTTCAAAACATATATTCCAACTCTAAGAAGTTTAATTTAATCCGAATGGACTTGAGGATTGCTGTAAGAAAAATATTTCATCATAGTCAACACTATAACTTTGATGAAATTTTTTGACAACCGGACAGAATTAATAGGTCTCCATCTTTCCGTCTGCACCTCTTATCCATCTGAAATCCACTCATACCTTATGGGTCTTATCCCTTCAGATGAATCAACGAATATCCATACATCATCGATCTTGATGGACTTTATTTCAGATTTAATGGCTCCAAGCTACTTCTCAAAGTTAGATCCCTATACAGCATCCATATGGAAGATCAAATCTCCTTTTCAAACTTAAAAATTGACTATCTGTTCGGCTAACATGATACTTTATCATATCTACTCAAAGATACCTTTGCAACGGGCTCCAGATTTGATCTAATCAACTCTGATTTGGTTTATGTCAGAGTCGGTTCCTCTACCTATCAAGCATCACCAAGCTTGCTCTTAACAGCATCAGTTCCTTCACCAAGGAACTTCTTTTCCAAAAAGAATACCTTAAGATACATGAACATCTCATGTCTATTAGGAAGGTATAAGAAATATCTTTAATATAATTTTTATCAGATCAAAATCCAAGCTAGTCGGTTAGTGAACATTTCACATAAGTTCGATATCTCAAATCCTAAGGTAAGAGAGTATCGAATTACCCAAGTCCATATCCCATATAGAGTTTTGGTGATCGATTTACTTAGAATATTCTCGAGCACACATCAAGTAGTCTCTAAAACATAACCTCAGGTAGATCAACAAACCCACAGTAGACTGAACTATGTCTAACAAAGTTCAATTCTTCTTTTTAGACATCCTTTTAAATAGTGGTATCCTAGGAGAGGTCTATTGAGAGAAAATCTAATTTTCTCCTAGATATGTCAAAACTTACTGTAAAGGTATTCACTTCATCGATCTGATCGATGAGTTTTAATACTTGTTGTAGTGTGATTTTTTATCTCATTATGAAAATATTTGAACATTTCAATCAATTCAAATTTGTGCTTTATAAGCAAGACACACCCATGCCAAGATAGGTTGTCAGAGATTTTAATGTAGTAAGCTCTCTTCTAGCACTCATGTTCATGAGGTAAATACATCAATATGTATCAAACTCAGAACATCACTGGCTCATTCATCCTTTTCAATAAAAGATGACTAAGTCAATTATGCCAAAGACAGCTTTAGTGATATTATCTAATCTAGGATGCTAGTCAGACGTGTACATTATACTAACAGACTATGGTATTGAGTTTATATTATTTTTAATTATCTACTTATTATTATAGTATCATTCACAATGATATTGTAGCGAAAATTTAGTGCAGGGGTAAAATGGTAATTTTAAAACTTTTTCAAAATTACTATTTTACAGCAGAATTATTAATTAATCTCATTAATTAATACTAATTAATCCTATACTAGGATCTAAATATGATACAACAGCATGCATTTAAATTTGAAATTCAAATTTGAATCAGTAAACCTTTTACAGTACTGTGTTCAGAACACATCACCTTTTGCGGATAGTCGACACCACAATCTGATCACCGTCGGGGGGTTTTGATTGTCACATCACAGCCATATAAATGTCTGGCCTCTGCAGATCATCCACACGAAGCTCCCGTCTGATCAGCTCCTCACGAATGCTAGTTCGTGATTTCACCCTTTTGATGGTAGATGTTGATCGAACTCCTTCGATCGATGTGTGCCGACTTTTTGGATGCTCCAGATCATCTGCACAGTTGCTTGGAGGCTGATGGATCTTTCCTAAAATTTGGTAGACTCACGACACTCGTGACACACCAATCTCACTTCCCGAACCCTAGGTAGAAACCCTAGGGTACACACCAAAAACCCTGCGCCCAATTTTCTCTCTTTTCTTTCTTTTTCTCTCGAAAGGTTTTGGACCTTCACCTCACACACAAGCCTTCCTCACGCCCCACTTTCTTTCTCTTAATTTTTCTACGCACGCCCCACCTTTCTGCCATTTTTAAAACAATGTCGAACGTGTCTTATCCGCGTGAGAGGATAAAGACAAGTGGTTACACATTTGAATTCAAATCAAATTTGAATTCAAACGAAAACCAACTTATCCCTATCCTTTTGGGCGTGAGAAGAGAAGGGGTGTGGCTCTTTGTGTGTGGAAAATATTTCATGAGAAACCTTTTCTCGTGTAAGTAATGTGGCACACAAAATGGATAAGGATGAAGGGGCAAGTGATAAGTTATCCATTCAAATTCAAACATGCTTTGAATTTGAATGGCTAACTAATTATTTTATCCATCCATATGGCACACAAATGAGGGCGTGGGGAAGGGTTTTGCATGAGAAAAATTTTATGAGAAGTTTCTTCTCGTGAATTCAAATGGGTGCAAGGAAGTTGGGTGTCGCAGGGAATTTAAAACAAGGTGGTTTGATTCAAATTGAGCCAACCTAATCTAAATAGGTTAAGCACAATTAGAATAGATTAAACCCAACATAATTAGGCTTAATTAGGCTCAATAAAATCTTAATTAAATCAGGAATTAACTAAGCCTAACTCCTGATCAAATCAGGGACTAAACCACCTTAGCGATTAGGTCAACATTTAACCTAATCGGGTCAATCCAAACTGAATCCAATTCAATTGGACTTGATCCAAAAATAATTACTCAATCAAATTGAGTTAATTAATGATAAAATCACTAATTAAACCTCTCATAAATATTGAGTCTAAATCCGATGGGCAATCAGCCATCAGAGACCATCGATATGAACCTTGATCAAAGAATTCAAATTTCAAATTCAAAATTTGAAATTCAAAATTTTGACCCCGATACCCAAAATGTGTGGAACTCATGATCAAAGAATCCTAATTCTCAATCATAGAGTCTCAGACAGATAAGACTCATAATCAGCCATCAGATCAGAAAGGAACCTCTAATGTGTGTGACCTCGCAGGTTTGAACCTAAGCCGGTAGAACAGGAACCAATTCCTGTACTAATCGAAGTGACCATCTAGCAATGGTACCCGACAACCGGATAGGTCGAATAATCGCAATCGCAACATTCAGAACCTACGTGAATATGGTTACCGTATAATTCATCCCTTTTGACCCCTGTGTTTAGGATGACTCAGGGTTAAACTGTCAACCCTAATGATATCATCCGAATCGTGCTCAACTCAATTAGTCCTGTGACTCCTCACTAGGACTACCCTGGCCAAGATTTTGCTAAATTGAAACACGACTGTACACAGCTCCTAAACTGGAGTGGTCAATCCCATCTTGACACACGCACCGACAAGTCAAGTACTTGACTACACCCAGCAGCCTTCCATCATTGAATTAGAAATTCAGGTAGTCCAGTGCCTAAGTGCAGTGAGTTGCTTGCAAGTCACCGTAGCGTCTCAGGTCGGAGGGACATTTATACCCATATCCCATCGGAGAAAATCTTGACAGCAGAAATAGCTCCGGAGTTGGTCACGTTCAGTGCAGATGTACCATTATATCTCACCTGTATGCCATAGGAGTGTCTCCACACTCTTTGGTTATGAGGACAACCAACCCATATGGCACACAATGACCTATGCTCGATAAACGTTGTCGTCCTTGGTAACAACGTATCATTTGGTCGCGAACATGTTTAAGGACTAAGCGACAAATCCTTCTTTGTCGAGTCTAAATAGTCCTAAGGACTTCACCACAACATAGGAGTTCATTAGAAGATGAAACATTTGTGATGAAAAAATACCAAAATAACTTTTATTTATTTATTATTCATGTACTAATACAAAAGGAGCACAACCATCAACAGGCTGACGATTGGCTTTGGGACACTATTCCCAACAATCTCCCACTTGGCCTAAAGCCTATCGGTGCAGTATCTAAAACCCATCTTCGACTTGTAGTCGTTGAACTCCTTCACCGTAATGGCTTTAGTGAATGGGTCGGCCAGGTTCTCCTTTCCGTCGATCTTCTGAAGGTCGACGTCACCTCGATCCATGATTTCTCGGATAAGATGGTAGCGGCGCAGAATATGCTTCGTCTGCTGGTGTGCCTTTGGTTCCTTCACCTGAGCAATGGCTCCAGAGCTGTCGCAGTAGAGCAGAACTGGACCAACAAAGGAGGGTGCTACTCCGAGCTCGGTGATGAATTTTCTCAGCCACACCGCTTCTTTGGCAGCATCTGTGCAGCAATATACTCGCCTCGCATACTGAATCAGCCACAGTATGCTGCTTGGAACTCTTCCAGCAGACAGCCCCACCATTAAGGGTAAAAATAAATCCTGACACACTCTTGCTATCATCGCGATCAGACTGGAAATTAGAGTCTGTAAACCCTATAAGTCTCAAGTCCGATTCACCATATATAAGCCACTGGTCCTTAGTATTTCTTAAATACTTCAGGATGGTTTTAACAACCTTCCAGTGATTCTCTCTTGGATCAGATTGGTATCTACTCACTACCCCTAATGAGTATGCCACATCTGATCGTGTACATGTCATGGCGTACATGATAGATCCCACTACCGAAGCATATGAATCCTACCCATACGCTCTCTCTCTTGAGGTGTTGTCGGACAATCCCTCTTCGAGAGAGAAATTTCATGGCCTATCGGTAGATAGCCTTTCTTAGAATTTTCCATGCTGAACCTTTTCAGCATAGTATCAATGTACGTGGACTGGGATAAGCCAAGCAACTTTTTGGATCTATCCCTATAGATCCTCATCCCTAGGATGTAGGAAGCTTCTCCCAGATCCTTCATGGAGAACTGTGATGATAGCCAAATCTTTATTCCCTGTAATGCAGGGACATCATTCCCGATTAAGAGAATGTCATCCACATACAATACAAGAAATACTACTACTGGACCATTAGCCCACTTATAAATGCAGGGCTCTTCTCCGTTCTTAACGAAGCCATACGTTTTGATCGTCCTATCAAAATGTATGTTCCAACTCCGAGATGCCTGCTTAAGTCCATAAATGGACCTTGTAGCTTGCACACCTTAGACCATCTGTGGATGTGAACCCTTCAGGTTGTATCATATACACCTCTTCGTCCAGCTCTCCATTTAGGAAAGCTGTCTTCACATCCATCTGCCAGATTTCATAGTCCAGATGGGCAGCTATTGCAAGCATAATCCGAATAGATTTGAGCATTGCCACAGGAGAAAATGTCTCGTCATAGTCTATACCATAACGTTGACGATATCCCTTGGCAACCAGATGGGCTTTATAGGTCTCCACCTTTCCGTCTGCGCCCCTCTTTCTTTTGAAGACCCACTTACACCCTATGGGTTTTACTCCTTCGGGTGGGTCAAGCAATGTCCACACATCATTGACCTTCATGGACTCCATTTCGGATTTCATGGCCTCTAGCCATTCTCAGAGTCAGGTCTCTGCATTGCATCCATATAGGTGATCGGATCCTCATCATTTTCATCAAGTTTGACAGGATCACCATCCCGGACCAAGAAACCATAGTATCTGTCTGGTTGATGTGGTACTCTACCAGACCGCCTTAAGGGTGCATAATCAATGGGCTCTGGATCTAATCTAATCAAATCCGGTTCAGGTTCAGTAACATGTGTCGGTTTTTCCACCTGTCGAACTTCGTCAAGTTCGACCTTAGAGGCAACAGTTTTTTCACTAAGGAACTCCTTTTCTAAAAAAATTACCTTAAGGCTGACAAACACCTTTTGCTCATCAGCAAGGTAGAAATAATACCCTTTGGTCTCTTTTGGGTACTCAATAAAATTACACTTGTCAGACCTAGGTCCAAGTTTGTCTGTAATTAAACGTTTAACATAAGCCGGACACCCCCAAACCCTAAGGTGCGAGAGTACTGGCTTACATCCTATCCATATCTCATATGGCATTTTGGCTACAGACTTACTCGGAACTCTATTTAGAAGGTAACAAGCCGATTCGAGCGTATATCCCCAGAGGGAGATCGGCAGACCAGCAAACCCCATCATGGATCGAACCATGTCTAACAGGGTCCGATTCCTCCTTTCAGACACACCATTATGCTGTGGTGTTCCAGGAGGAGTCCACTGAGAGAGAATCCCATTCTCCCCTAGATACGTCAGAAACCTCGGAAAGGTATTCACCTCCTCGATTAGATCGAAGAGTTTTAATACACTTCCCAGTTTATTTTTCTACCTCATTTCGGAATAGTTTGAACATTTCAAATGATTCCGACTTATGCTTCATTAAATAGACATACCCATACCTAGATAGGTCATCTGTGAAGGTTATGAAGTAGAAAAATCACCTCTTGCACTTGAGCTCATGGGTCCACATACATCAGAATGTACCAGACCTAAGAGTTCACTGGCTCGCTCACCTTTTCCAGTAAAAGGTGACTTGGTCATCTTCCCAAGAAGACAGGACTCACAGGTTGGAAGTGATTCACAATCACTAACTTCAAGAATTCCTTCTTGAGCCAACCTGTTTATCCTGTTCTTATTGATATGACCTAGCCTACGTGCCAAAGGTAGACTTCTGACACATTATCTATTCTAGAGCGTTTACCGAAGTTTTGAACCACATTAACAGGCTATGATAGTAAGTAAATTCTATTATTTAATTGTCCAACAAATATTATAACACCATTCAAAATGATATTGCAAATATTTTTTTTTATTAAAAAATCATAACCGTACATGGCCAAAAGGCCTACAGAAATAATATTTAATAAAAAACTTGAACAATAGTGACATTCACTCAGAATTACATTACGAGAATTGATTACAAGACTCATGATTCTTAAAGCTAGAACTGGAACTTTGCTTCCATCTCCAACGTTCGGAACCTCTCACCTTCATCAAATCTCCTACTGACCTGCAGACCCTGCATCGAATTACAAATATGATAAGGGCTTTCGGTATCCAATACCCAGGCAGTAGTATCACAAATCAAAAAGTTGCAAGGAGTTATCATATAATTACCTTGCTTCTTCTTTGGCTTGTTCGGGTCCAGGGAGGCAATGTATTGAGGATAGTTCCTCTTCCAATGCCCCTGCTTCTTGCAAAAGAAGCACTCTGCCTGGCTCTGGTCATGCTTGCGCTTCTTGGTCTGACCCTGTGCTACTATCCCAGCATGAGATTGCACCTTCTTATTTTTCTTCTTCTTGTTCTTCTTCCCCTTCCCAAAGGGTTGACGACGAGAAGAAGACCCTCCCACTACATTCACCGACTCCTTATGGAGTTGGTGATCCTTCTCAAAGTTCTACAGCAACCCCAACAATCCATGGTAGTTTACTGCAGTCTTTGTCATTCGAAAATGAGTAAGGAATGGGAGGAAGGACTTGGGCAAGGAATTAAGGATCGCATCCTTACCGAGCTGCTCGTGCAGAGGAAAGCCCAATTTGCTTAGGCACTCAATCATCTCGATCATGTACAGTACATGATCAGTGACTGAGGCCCCATCCCTCATCCGAGCATTGAAAATGGCATAACTAGTTTTGTGCCTTTCAACATCGTCAGGCGTGCCAAAGGAGTCGTTCAACATTTGAAGCATCTCCTGTGGCTGGGCATTCTCAAACCTTCGGCTGAACTCGTCATTCATTGCTGCCAGCATAATACATCGAACGGTGGTGCGGTCATTGAGCCACTTCAAGTAAGTATCTCGGATCGCCTTACTAGCGTTCGGAGCTGGCTCCTCAGGTGCTGGATCCGTTACTACATAAAGGATCCGCTCATGCTCAAGGACAATTTTCAATTTTCGATATCAGCTATCGAAATTGGGTCCCATGAGCTTGTCCTTATCTAATAATGATCGGAGCGACAGGGTAGTGGCCATAGCTGTATAAAGAAAAATGAGACCTCTATTAGTACATAAATTAATACTAAAGACTTGGACTTTAGTCTAAAGTTTTTTCCAATATTTTTACGAACTGGTAGCCTCATCCTCCAATTTGAGGAATTACTTTAATTCCTTAATGGATACTAGAATCTACACAGACTACACACGAGCCCAACTTTGGTTGGTCAACCCATGTGCATCTATGGGTAGGTTCTTAACCAGTTATTTCTCTAAACAACTTCTAGTAATTGATTTTGCCCCAGAACCTAATCAGTAGGCTTTGGCCTCTACTGAAAAGATCTGGTTAGGTCCAACCATTAACATGACTTAATTTAGTGAATCAGACCAATAAATGAGCAGGTCCGACTTTGGCCGGCCAACCTAACCACCATCAGAAAGACTCAATCAAATTATCATATTATGAACAATAATTCCATTAGCCAATGAGCACCAGGCCTTTGGGCCTCCAATGATCATTGAACTAATGGACTCATTATCATTCATTTAATGGGAGGCTATGACTTAGTTATCATTATAACTTAATCATTTTAGGGACCTAATAATTTTGAAAATTTTATTAAAGAATAGAAGAGAAGAAATCATCCAGCTAATTTCAATCCTCCCACTGACTTCACCAAGTCAGATTAAAAAAAGATTTAATTAAAGCTGGCATTAGGAGCACCTAAATCAGTCACACTGATTTACCTAATGACATGGGTGAGCTCTAATCACCAAGTGATCTAATCAAAATCTAACTTACCAGATTGGCCAGGTAAGTGAGATCAGTGGTGGGGATTTGCCATTAACTCGTCAATGATCGAATCAATGCGAGTAGCTCCCGCTTAAGAACCACTGGTCAAAACTGCCGAACTTACCTTAGACACCAACCGGTTCATTAGTTTTAATTTTGATCAACTTAGTAAATAGGGCTCCACCGCGTAGCCATGAATTAAGTCCATCTTGGTCTAGTTAAAGACATGGACTCATTCAACTACAACTATTGAAGTTGAGTCTAGAGTATCCTTGACCTAATCTAATTCAACTTTTGATTAGATTTGACCAATTACTCCATTTAGTCTATTTTTTAAGCTAACCTTAGGTCTAACCCAATTATGGACCTAATTCATCTAACCCATTGACCTACAAGTTTATGCAATTGTCTTAGGTCTTAATTCACAATTCTAGACCTACTAGACAACACTTAATTCTTTTAATTAAGTACTTGGGCTGATGGATCAGGATTTGACATTTCGAAAATAATTTTCAAATTTTGAAAGATTTTATTTTTTGTTCACCAAATGTGTTGACTCATTTCACAAACGGGTCAGCACAATTCATAAACAGCAATCCTATTGCTCATTTCATAACAGAAAATAATGCAAAATAAATCATAAATTTTCTTTTAGATCTAATCTAACATATTCATGATAAATTTTATAATTAAGTCCTTTCGCTGCTTCATCGGCATGGGATATAATTGCATCGGCACCCCTACCGCCATAGGAGACCCCATCGAATGGGAAGAGAGGGCCTTTAAACCCTACTTTTCTCCTATGACCGGACGGCCATGGCAACCAACCCAATTAATTACTTGCTACTTGGATCAAGTATATCTAAATATACTAATTTCAAAATTTAAATTTTGAATTTCAAATTTCAAATTTCAAATTTCAAATTTAAATTTCAAATTTTAAATTTCAAATTTAAGATTTCAACCAAATTTCAAAATTTGAATTTCCAATCTTTGAATTTTAAATTTTCAAATTTCAAATTTCAAATTTGAGATTTCAACCAAATTTCAAATTTCAAATTTTGAATTTCAAATTTGAAACTTCTAACAAATTTCAAATTTCAATTTTTTTTTGAATTTTGAATTTTAAATTTTGAATTTCAAATTTAAACTTATAGATTACACCTTAATCTACGCATGTATATGTATATCATATTCTAGAACCATGCTCTGATACCATTTGTAGCGAAAATTTAGTGCAGAGGCAAAATGGTAATTTTAAAACTTTTTCAAAATTACTATTTTACAGTGAAATTATTAATTAATCTCATTAATTAATACTAATTAATCCTACACTAGGATCTAAATATGATACAACAGCATGTATTTAAATTTGAAATTCAAATTTGAATTAGTAAACCTTTTACAATACTGTGTTCAGAACACATCACCTTTTGCGGGTAGTCGATCACCGCAATCTGATCATCGTCGGGGGGCTCTGATTGTCACATCGTAGCTACACAAATATCTGACCTCTGTAGATCATCCACATGAAGCTCCCATCTGATCAGCTCCTCACGAATGCTAGTTCGTGATTTTACCCTTTTGATGGCAGATGTTGATCGAACTCCTTCGATCGATGTGTGCCGACTTCTCGGATGCTCTGGATTATCTGCACAATTGCTTGAGAGGCTGATGGATCTCTCTTTAAAATTTGGTGGACTCATGACACTCGTGGCACACCAATCTCACTTCCCGAACCCTAGGTAGAAACCCTAGGGTACACACCAAAAACCCTTCGCCCAATTTTCTCTCTTTTCTTTCTTTTTCTCTCGGAAGGTTTTGGACCTACACCTCACACACAAGCCTTCCTCACACCCCACTTTCTTTGTCTTAATTTTTTTGCGCACGCCCCACCTTTCTGCCATTTTTAAAACAACGTCGAACGTGTCTTATCCGTGTGAGAGGATAAAGACAAGTGGTTACACATTTGAATTCAAATCAAATTTGAATTCAAACGAAAACCAACTTATCCCTATCCTTTTGGGTGTGAGAAGAGAAGGGGCGTGGCTCTTTGTGTGTGGAAAATGTTTCATGAGAAACCTTTTCTCATGTAAGTAATGTGGCGCACAAAATGGATAAGGATGAAGGGGCAAGTGATAAGTTATCCATTCAAATTCAAACATGCTTTGAATTTGAATGGCTAACTAATTATTTTATCCATCCATATGGCGCACAAATGAGGGTGTGGGGAAGGGTTTTGTGTGAAAAAAATTTCACGAGATGTTTCTTCTCGTGAATTCAAATGGGTGCAAGGAAGTTGGGTGTCGCAGGGAATTTAAAACAAGGTGCTTTGATTCAAATTGAGCCAATCTAATCTAAATAGGTTAAGCACAATTAGAATAGATTAAACCCAACATAATTAGGCTTAATTAGGCTCAATAAAATCTTAATTAAATCAGAAATTAACTAAGCCTAAACCCTGATCAAATCAGGGACTAAACCACCTTAGCGATTAGGTCAACATTTAACCTAATCGGGTCAATCCAAACTGAATCCAATTCAATTGGACTTGATCCAAAAATAATTACTCAATCAAATTGAGTTAATTAGTGATCAAATTACTAATTAAATCTCACATAAATATTGAGTCCAAATTCGATGGGCAATCAGCCATCAGAGACCATCGATATGAAACCCTGATCAAAGAATTCAAATTTCAAATTCAAAATTTGAAATTCAAAATTTTGACCCTGTACCCAAAATGTGTGGAACTCATGATCAGAGAATCTTAATTCTCAATCATAGAGTCCCAGACAGATAAGACTCATAATCAGCCATCAGATCAGAAAGGAACCTCTAATATGTGTGACCCCACAGGTTTGAACCTAAGCCGGTAGCACAGGAACCAATTTCTGTACTAATCGAAGTGACCATCTAGCAATGGTACCCGACGATCGGATAGGTCGAATAATCACAATCACAACATTCAGAACCTACGTGAATATGGTTACCGTATAATTCATCCCTTTTGACCCTGTGTTTAGGATGACTCAGGGTTAAACTGTCAACCCTGATGATATCATCCGAATCATGCTCAACTGAATTAGTCCTGTGACTCCTCACTAAGACTACCTTGGCCAAGGTTTTGCTAAATTGAAACATGACTGTACATCGCTCCTAAACTGGAGTGGTCAATCCCATCTTGACACACGCACCGACAAGTCAAGTACTTGACTACACCCAGCAGCCTTCCGTCATTGAATTAGAAATTCAGGTAGTCCAGTGCCTAAGTGTAGTGAGTTGCTTGCAAGTCACCGTGGCGGTCTCAGGTCGGAGGGACATATTTACCCATATCCCATCGGAGCAAATCTTGACAGCAGAAATAGCTCCGGAGTTGGTCACGTTCAGTGCAGATGTACCATTACATCTCACCTGTATGCCATAGGAGTGTCTTCACACTCTTTGGTTATGAGGACAACCAACCCATATGGCATACAACGACCTATGCTCGATAAACGTTGTCGTCCTTGGTAACAACATATCATTTGGTCGCGAACATGTTTAAGGACTAAGCGACAAATCCTCCTTTGTCGAGTCTAAATAGTCCTAAGGACTTCACCACAACACAGGAGTTCATTAGAAGATGAAACATTTGTGATGAAAATATATCAAAATAACTTTTATTTATTTATAATTCATGTACTAATATAAAAGGAGCACAACCGTCAACAGGCTGACGATTGGCTTTGGGACACTATTCCCAACAGATATTACAACAATCATTCTTATTGACATCATCAATAAGATTGGACAATAGTGACAATCACTTAAAATATCATCTTTAGGGTTGAAAACAAGTTTGATGATTCCTAATGTTGAGACTGGAACAAACTTTCATCTCTTACATTTAGGAGTCTCTTATCATTTTTAAACCTTCTACTATCTTGAAGTCTTTTATAACTATTTATAAATATGACTTGTACTATCGGTATCCTATACCCAGATAGTAGTATTGCCAATATAAAAATTTCAAGGAGTTATCATATAACTATCTTGACTAGTAACCATTTGCTGATTTCTCTTTTAAGCCTATTTGGGTTAGCCAGAGACTTTTTGATCAATTTACTCAAAAACTATATTCAACTTTTGATACTAGCTATCGAAGTTAGGTTTGATAATGTTGTCACTGTCTAACAATGAACAGAGCGATAATATTCTAGGTATTTTTAAAAGAAAAATAATTGATCTATTAGTATATGAATTATTTTAAACCTAATGATTTGGACTTTAGTCTAAAGGTTCTTCTACTATTTTATACGAATTGATAGCCTCTACCTCCAATTCGAAAAATTATCTTAATTTCTTAGCAGATACTAGAATCCACACAGACTGCATATAAGCTCAAGGATGGCTCGATCAATCCATATGCATCCATGGGTAGGTTCTCAACCAATTATTTTTTCAAACAACTTTTAGTATTTAATGTCACTCCAGATTTTATTTCAGTAGGCGATGGACCTCCACTGAAAGTCCTGATTAGGTCAACCATTAACATGAACCTACTCAGTGATTCTAACAAACAAATGATTAGGCCCGAAGATAGCTCGATCAACCTGACCACCATCAGATAGTTTAATAAAGTCATCATATGATAAATGATAATTCCATCATTCAGAGAGAACACTAGATGGATAGCGCCTACAATATCAATCTGAAGTAATAGATCCATTACTATTCACTTTAATGGGAGGTTATGATCTAGTTATCCCTATAACTAGCTCATTTTATGGATCTAATAATTTAGAAGATTTGATTAAATCTTTTAGAAGATATCAATCGACTTGTAAGTCATAAATCCTCTCACTAACTTCATCAAGTCATGTAAAGGACTAGAGACTAGCTGGTCCAACTGATACATCATAAATCCTCCTACTAACTTCACCAAGTCATGAGAAGGACTAGAGACAAGTCGGTGCAACTGACAAATTGATCAGGGCACCTAAATCAGTCATACTGATTAATTTTAACAACATGGGTCAACTCGAGTCACCTAGCAATCTAATCAGCCAAATGACTTGAGCTCAACCTTTGAGCCTAATTCAAGGTCTATATGGTTTAATCAAAGACATAGACTCGATTAACTACAACTATTATTTTTGATCTAAAGTACCCTTGATCTAATCTAAATCAACTATTGGTTAGATTTGATCAACTACTCTTTTAAGTCTATTAGGTCTTTGATTCTAACTTTAGGTCTAACCCAATTAAAAGGACTTGATTTGAGCTAACCCATGCCCTATGTTTTATACAATATCGTTAGATATTTAATCACAATTCTAGATCTAAAATATATTTCTTAATTCTTAATTAAGTATAGTATTAACATAGGTTAAGGTTATTAATTGAAATAATTTTAATTTTATAAAATAATTTTACATCAATTTTATGTAAAAATTTTTAGTCTAAAAATTAGGTCGGCTCACCTCTGAACTAAGTTGGCTCACTTTAGTGGATTGACTAAGTCTAATACTCGATCGACTAATCGATCATGAACAATAATCATTACTGTTTGACCTGAGTCAACTAGGTTGGATCAGTCAACATTGAACCGATTAAAAATAGGAGACGGGTCAACTCAATTCAAAACTAGTCAGCTCAGTTGGCATGCCAATAGGTATCACATAGTTTCAATCTGAAAATTCTCACATAAATAGAAATAAAATAATCATATTAATTTTTAGATCATATCTAAATATTTTATGATTTTAAATTTATTTTTATGATTAAAATAATTTTAATCATATAGATTAGATGTTTTACTTTTCATACAATTCATGTTTTGTATCACATATAACAAATCCTAAGATTTTAACATCTAGGGTTTTACAGAAAAATAAGTTTTCTTCTTTCACTTTCTTCTTCATGGGACCTCACAGTGGTACCCTATACTCCATGAAGAGCACTCCATTGAAATGAGAAGAGAGGGTCATGTAACTCTATTTGCTTTTATGACCGAACGGCCTGGTGATTACCCAATCCGAGTACTTTGCTACTCAGAACATCTAATCTAATTCACATATCATATATATACAAAAATTTAGATCAAATCTAAATTATATTAGATCTAATTTTATATTAGATCATATCTAAAATCAGATCATAATATATCTCATGCATTGCTAAATTTAGATTTCAACTCTATATGCATATATGTTCATGTCATAATGAATCTGGCTTTGATACCATTTGAAGGGAAGCATCGTGGGTGATGTGCATGTATTTTCAAAAATTTATAGTGGAACATATATAGATTAAATAATTTAATCTATAATACATGCATAGATCAAATCTAAAATTACTATATAGGATCTATAACATGAACTAATATGCATGTATCCTTATCTAAAATCTAAAATTCAGCAAGTATAGATCATATCTATTTTATATTTAGATCATATCTAAATATTAATTAAATTTAAAATTTTATATTTGAGTATGGGTAGTAGATCACCACATTCAAAATCTATGATAGTTGATTCTTCATGATGCTTAATAGCCGCACACGCGTCTGACCTCTACGGGCATCCACACGAAATTCTTATGCTAATCGATCTCCTTGGGAGTGCTAGCTCGCGAAGACACCATCCTTTGACTGATCTAAGAGAAACATGATGAAGATGAAGAATAAGAAAACCCTCTCTTTTTTTTTCTGGATCCATGCATCTGATCTCTACAATAGAGATCAAAAGAAGAACCCTTTCTTCTTAATTTTTCCACGCATAAGAGAGAACCTTTCTCTCTTCCTTTCATGCCTTTGAGAAGAATTTTTCTTCTCTAATTTTTTATGATGAAAATCAGATCTAATTTGATTTTTTATGATAAAAAATATATAAAATCTTGAGCCCTAGATGAATCCAAAAAAGAGACCCAAGAGAAGAATCATTCTTCTCTTTTCTTCTTCCTTTTTCTTCTTGATCTAGAACTCTAGGAATCTCCAAACGCCCAATTAGATTTTTTTGGTATTTTATCTCTAAATTTTTATGTTAAAAATTAGATCTAATCTAATTTTCATCCTAAAAAAAAAATCTGAAAGAAAAACTCCTTCAAGGCTACACACAAGAAAGAAGATCCTTCTTCTTCCTTGATCTTTCTCTCTTTGGGAAGAACTTTTATTCTCCAATTTTCTACTGTAAAACCAACAGAGAAGCCTCTCTTTGATGCACAAAAATCTACAACAAACTCTTATAAAAATTCTTTCATGAAGGGAGGAGAAAGGAGAGACAAGGTGCATGAGATATGGGGCATCCAACTTTTGGATGTCCCCTTCTTCCTTTTTTTTTCTTTTGGGCAACAAGAAAGAGGAAAAGGGATGCCTCATGCATGAAAGAGAGGAGAAGGGGGTGCACATATGGTTTTTGGGTGTTAGGAATTCCACATGAAGAGGTATGGGGCGTGGAGAATTAATATCACATGGGTTGGTTTGGGTTTAGTCCTATTTCAAATAGGACTCAAGATCTTGATCAAATTCTAACTAATTCTTGGACCCAATCCTAACTAACTTAAGAATTAGTTATAATAAACTAACTAATTGGATCCTAGCTCAATTATTAGGCTCCAATCAATTTTGAAATTAGTTAGATTAAAACTCCATTGATCCAGGGATTGATTCTTGATGGATATCAAAGAAGCTATTTGATAATAGGGCTTGATCCAATCAAGCCTATTATCCAATAGAATTTGATCCAATCAAAATATATATAAAATAATTAAATCATATTTATGCATCTCTTAGATCAATTGGAATAAGTCCTGTCATTCAATAGGACTGCATCCAATCAATCCAAAACAAATCTAACTGAATCCAATTCAATTAGATTTGATCCAATCTCCATTGCTCAATCAAATTGAGTCATTTAATAATCATATTATTAATTAATTATTTTTTTAATTTACCAACTATTAGTAAATTATTTATTACAATCTTTGCATAGGATTAATTATCAATCAAATTGATAATTAAATCTTTCAATGATTCATAATCGTTGATTAGCCATTTGATCAGATAGGTACTTTTATGTGTGTGGTCCCATAGGTTCGAACCTAAACCGGTAGCATAAGAATAATTTATGTACTAATCGATGTAACCATCTAGCAATGGGACCCGACATCCGGATAGGTCAAATGTATGCCCAACAACACTCTAGAGCCCATGTAGATATAGTTACCGTATAATTCATCCCTTTGACACTTGATGCTCAAGGATGACTAAGGATTAAACTGTCAATCCAGAATGAGTGGTCCACATTGTATCTCAATCTCAAAAATTCTGTGACTCCTCACTAGAACTATTTTGGCCAAAGTTTTACTGAATTAAAATACAGTGATGCATCATCTCTAATTTTACTTAGAGCGGTCAATCCCATCTTGACTCACACTCAGACTTCACAAATACTTGACTATACCCAGAAACCTTCCATCACCGAATTAAAAATTTGGGTAGTCTGGCACCAAAGCACAGTGAGTTATATGCAAGTCACCAAGGCAGCCTCAGGTCCAAGAGGCACTTATACCTATATCCCATCAGAACAATCCTTGACAGTAGAGTGCTCCGAAAGTGGTCACACTCAGTGAAATGTACTCCTACAAATTACCCATATGCCATATCCGTGTCACCACACACCTTGATTATGAGGACAACCAACCAATATAGCATACAATGACCTACACTCGATATAATTATCATCTTTGTAATAATTGTATCATTTGATCACGAGTAGGATTTAAGAACTACATAATAAATCCTCCTTTATCATTTTGAAAGTAGCTCTAAGGTCTTCATAACATATGAGTTCTATTTAGAAAGATGTATTCCTTATGATGAATCTTGCTAGATAATATTTATTATTTTATAATTCATATACATACATGGAGCACCATCATCTACAACCTAGATGATGGGCTTTAGGACACAATTTCTAATAGAGAATACTTATCCAGTGAATTTTTTTATCATCTTAAAAGTAAAGATATTCTCTCTGAATGGATCCCTCCTTATACATCCTGATTAAATGGTGTAGTAGATAGAAGGAATCATACTTTGATGGATATGGTGTGGTCCATGATGTGCTTCACTGATCTCTCAATATCTTTCTGGGGATATACCCTAGAGACTGCCACATATATATTAAACAGGATGCCTTCAAAATCTATTGTAAGCACACCATATGAGATATAGAAGGGAAAGAAGCCTATATTTGGGGCTGTCCTGCTTATGTCAAAAATATTTTTGGATGTAAGCTTAGTGCTAGATCAGACAAATATAGGTTTGTAGGGTATACTAAGGAAACTAATGGATACTACTTCTACCACCCTACTAAACAAAAGATATTTGTTAGTAGGCATGCCATTTTTTTGGACAATGAATTCATCCAACAAGGAGGTAATGAGAGGAATATTGAACTTATGAAAGTTCAAAATCTACAAACCAATTCAGAAATACCTATGGTTGAACCATAAGAAGATCCTCAATCAAAAGTACTCAAAGATGAGGCACATCCACAGGACACACCTCCTCTTCGAAGGTTAGATAAAATGTGTAAAGCACTTCTAAGATATGATTTTGTTATTGAGAATGATAATATGATCAACATTATTCAGAATAATGATCCATTGATCTATTTGAAAGCTATCATGTGTAGAGACTCAGACAGTTGGCTAGAAGCCATGAAATCTGAGATGGACTCGATGTATACCAACCAAGAGTGAACTTTGGTTGATGCACCTGAGGGTGTGACCCCAATAAGGTGTAAGTGGGTCTTCAAAAAGAAGATCGGAGCTGATAGTCAAATAGAAATCTATAAAGCTAGGTTGGTGGCGAAGGGTTTCAGACAAAAGCAAAAAATTGACTATGATGAAACTTTCTCACCAGTGGCTATGCCCAAGTCCATTAGGATTTTGCTTGCTATAGCGGCATACCACGATGATGAAATTTGACAGATAGATGTCAAGACCATATTCTTCAATGGTAATCTAGAGGAAGAGGTCTATATGACTCAGTTAGAGGAATTTATCTCAAATGGGAGGGAAAATCAAATATGCAAGCTAATGAGATCCATTTTTGGATTGAAGTAGACTTTGAAGAGTTGAAACATCTAATTTGATATGACAATCAAAGAGTTTAGCTTTATCAAAAATAAGGATGAACCATGTGTGTATAAGAAGACAAGTGGAAGTGCTATTGCCTTCTTAGTTTTGTATGTCGATGACATACTGCTCATTAGGAATGATATCCCAATTATGCAATCGATCAAGACTTAGCTATCGAATAAATTTTTCATGAAAGATTTGAGTGAAGCATCTTATATACTGGGTATAAAGATCTATAGAGATAGATTTAAAAGGATGTTAGGCTTATCCCAGTCAAGATACATAGATTTCATATTAAAGAGGTTTAATTTGGAGGCAAGTAAGAAAGGTTACCTACTTACAAGTCATGGTATATATCTCTCTAAGAAAATATGTCCTAAGACACCAGAAGAGAGGAAGAGGATGAATAAAATTCCTTATGTTTTGGCTGTGGGATCAATTATGTATTCTATGCAATGTACCATGCCTGATGTAGCTTATGCCTTGGGCATAGCTAGTAAATTTCAGGCTGATCCAGGAGAGGATTATTAAAAAGCTGTGAACAATATTCTGAAGTACTCAAGAAAAACTAAAGTTGCTTTTCTCATATATGGTGGAGCATCAAAGTTGAAACTAGAGGGATATATAGATTCTAATTTTTAAATTGATTCGGATGATAGCAAGTCAATATCAGGATACATATTTATCCTAAATAGTGGGACAGTAAATTGGAAGAGTTTCAGGCAACAGATAGTATCTAACTCAACTACTGAGGTAGAGTACATCGCTACTAGTGAAGCCATTAAGGAAGCTGTCTGGATGAAAAAATTCATTATGAATTTAGGAGTCATTCCTAAGATTGAAAGATCGGTGCTACTCTATTATGATAACACTGGGATCATGATTCAATCTTAGAAACCTAGATCTCATAAAAAATCCAAGCACATCCTCAGACGCTTCCACCTCGTTTAGAAAAAAAAAAAAGAAGAGACAAGATGTTGTCTTTGAACGAGTAGACACAAAAATAATATAGCAGACCCATTTATTAAGGCCATACCACAGTAGTTATTTGATCGCCATCTTGATTGTATGAGATACAAAGACGATTGGCTTTAGTGCATGTGGGAGATTGAAAGAAGAGTGCCCTATAAGCCAATCACAAGTGTGTTGCGATGTGACTTTTCTTTATAATTTTTCAACTCATGTAATGACATTTATTATTTGAGGCATTAATTCATCATTTTAGCTGTATCTTTTTATGATATATCCTAAAGATTAGGACAATAATTTTAAGAGACATGAATGGATCATACTAGTGAGACCTAAAATCTTAAAATTCTAATCTTAAACATTCCTGATTGTAGGAGCATTGAGTCGGAGATCAATATTTCGGATAGACTGGCACATCTTATATATGCTCGATGGAGAGGGTGGCAGATCTCACTAGCCACTTATGTGGGATACTAATACAAGGATGTGGGTGCTTATTTAGAAAATAAGTTCACTGAATTGACTCGATGAAAGAGAACATCTTATGGAAGCCTTACTTGCATGTCAAAGATAGTTCTCTAAGTGAGAGTTATGCAAGTGATCCTTAGATCTGAGACCACTATGAAATCTTGTGCACATGACCATATTTTGGTTCATACCCAGGCATGGTATTAAGATATGTATGGGGTGTTCTAGATATGATGGAGTGTGTATGAAGATTATGAGAAGGTCAACATGAAATTGATCACTCCGAGTAAGAGGAGATTGCATCCTATGTATTCTCAATCTTAGATGACTTGAAAAAAGTCTTTTCACCAAAAATAGAAAGAAGATTAGAAAGAGTTTCTAATACTTTTTTATCAAAGTCATCATTGATTAATTGAGAATCGATATAAATATATGTTTGAGTTTGACATGATTCCATAATCATGAACATATTTAGGATACAAGGATGATCGAAGGATTGAATTGCATGGTAACTTACCACTGAAGAGTATATTTGATATTTTTATTAAATTTTATATCTTTTGGATAGTCATGATACATTGCTAGATCTCAATATTGACTTGTAGATTTGATCAAATTAAAGAGTTTAATTCAATCATCAATTAGAGAGGATTCTAATTGTTGAACTTGGATTAGCTCGATTGGATCTAAATCGGTTAGATTGAAATCTAATCAAATTAGGTCAATTTACACCTGAACCTACTGCTGGCTAGATGTGAAACCAAATAGTTCACACATATATAAAAATTGACCAAGGATCCTTTTGAAAAAGGTTGATTGAAATTTTGGATTCAATCAGAATTTTGATAAGTATGCTAGCACGTGTGAAAATCATAGCTCCTTTAGAGATCAATTTGATCTCATCCCTTGCTAATTAGCTAGCCCAATTTGGTAGATATTTAGGTTAGGTCGTGCCACCTAAAAGCAATCCAAATTGAGGTGCCACATTCCAAATTAACATAAAAAATGAAGAGTCCAAGTTGTGTTGGAAATGTGTCCTAAAGCCAATTATCTAAGTGATAGATGATTGTAATTAGTATATGAATTATCTAATAATAATAGTTATTTGGCAGGTTCATCATAAAAGTTCTATCTTCCTTAAATGAACTCTTAAATTATGATGAAGTCTTTAGAACCACAATCAATCGATAAAGGAGGATTTATCGAATGGTTCTTAAATTATTCACGATTAAATGATAAGTTATTAACAAAAATGATAACTTATCAAGTGTAGATCGCTGTATGCCATATGCATTGGTTGTCCTCATAACCAAGTGGTGTGGAGACACTGCTATGGCATCCAAGTGAGATGTAGGAGTACATCTGCACTGAGCATGATCAATGTAACACTCTACTGTCAAGAGTAGCTAGCTAAGGCCAATGGGTATAAATGTCCCTCCGACCTAAGATCACCACAGTGACTTGCAAGCAACTCATTATACTTTGATGTTGGAATATCTGTATTTTAAATATAAGTTCGAAAGATTTTTAGATATAGTCAAGTACTTGTAAAGTCGGTGTCTGAGTCAAGATGGGATTTGACCACTCTTGATTAACTTTAGGAAAAGAATGTATCACTGTGTTTCAATTTAGCAAAACCTAGGCCTGGGTAACCTCGTAAGGAGTCACGAGATTTATAAAATTTTGAGACATAATAGAGATAATTTGTATGAGTGTTGACAACATACTTGAAGTCATCTTGAGCATTATTGGTCAAAGAGATGAATTATACGGTAACCATGGGTCAGAGTTCTTAGAATGTTGCTTTGCATACATTCGATCTATCTAGATGTCGGGAATCATTGCTAGAAGGTTACTTCGACTGGTACAAAATTAATTCTTATACTACTCGCTTAGGTTCGAACCTATAGGATCACACACATAAGAGATTGTAACCAAATCAGATGGTTAATCGATGATTGAAAATCGTTCTAAGGTTAAACGATCAATGTGATTGATGTTTGACCTAATGCAAGTGTTGCAGGAGGATCAATTAGCAATTGGATTGCTAATTGGCTCAATCTGATTGAGCAATAGGGCTGAGATCAAGTCTAATTGAATTTGATTCAATTAAAATTGGTTTGAACTTAATTGGATTAAATCTAATTGGTTTATTGGATAAGCCAGTTGCAAGGGAGAACAAGTCCCTGTTCGACTAGGACTTGTATGCACCTAATTCTTAATTAAGTTAGGATTTAAATTAAAATTAAATATGATTTAATCTAATTTAATTAGGCTCCTAGTTAGACAAGGATCATCCTTAATTAGGTTGTAATTAATCTGGATTGGGTTCAAAGAGTTTGACCTAGTCTACATGAGAATCCTAGTTAGACTAGGATTCCATCTTCTCCCTTGCGCCACCTAAGAAAGCCCACGCCCACATATTTATTTTTACATATTTTTTCTGTGATATCCACATCTAAGGAATATAATCTCACACCACTTATTCTAGAGATTTGAATCATATTTGATTTGGTTCATTATGGAAAGTGGTTTGGGTTTATTTTTATGCAAAAGTCTCTCTTGACAAAAACTCTTCTCCCCTCTCTTGCGCCAACTTTTTTCATGCCTACCTTTTCCTTTTGTCACCTCTTTTGTGCATGATTTTCTAATCTCCATGTAGATAATAAGGAAAGGGGCATCCAAGAGTTGGACGGTCCACGGTTTCCATGTTTGACTAGGTCATTTGACCTAGTCTACCTTATCTAGTGGTGCCTCCTATATGATAAAAGGTGGGAGTCAAAAATCTATAGTTTTTTCATAGAAAAGGCAAAGAAGAAAGAGGATGGCATGGGTGTTTTGATGTGCCAATTTTCTTGGAGGAGAGTCTTCTATCAAGATATCAAAAGTTGATGTCTTATAGAGACAAAAGGTAAGAGAGAAAATTGTCTTCTCTCATTATTTTTCTTTCAATTTATTTTCTCTTTATTTTTGTGATTTTTATGTGATAAAAATCTAAGAGAGAAAGAGGGATGGCATGGTGGATCTATGCTCCAATGAGTTGGGACATGGTGATCTAATTTTGGACATGATCTGATCATATCTTGATGAGAGAAGAAGGAAAGAAGGTCATCTCTTAAGGTTTCTTTTAGAACCCTTCTTCTCCATCAATCATGAGATTTTTCTATAAAAAAAATCAGATAACATAAGATTTGAAAGTTTAAAAAATATCTAGAGAAGAAGGTCTCCTCATGTCCTAGCATAGAGATGTTCTCAGGACATCAATCATTGATGTCCTGAAAGAGAAGATCTGTCTTCTCCTAGGACCTTTTCTATTATATATTATTTCTGATTTTAGGGAGGTCTAAGGATTTGATTTCTCCCTCATTCTTTCTCATATTCTTCATCTCTTAGAATGTCCAAGAGATTCAAAGAATATTTTTAGATTAACCATCCGAAGGGATCCGCAAGAAGCTAGCACTTCAAGCAGATCATCGTTCGACGAACCTCTGATTTTGTTGCAGTCTCGTGTGGATCTCCTATAGAGGCCGGATGCGTATGTGGCTCAAAAGATAACAAAAAAAATCAACCACAAAGTTCTCGACCTGTGTGAAGATAAGAGATCTGATCTCTTCTCTTATCTAGATGTGATCTAGGTTTTAGATCTAAAACTATTTTAGATCTAGGGTATTGATTTGATCAATACCAAAGCTTTTATTTTTTGACTTATAAATACAATATGACATGTTATAGGTCCTAGTTGTAGGATTTAGTAATTTGATTATATGTATTTATTGATTAAATTATTTAATTTATATATTTCACTGTGTTACATTTCAAAAATATTTTAAAATTCATGCATGAAATCCTGTATTTTTTCCATCAGTGGTATCAGAGTCAGGTTCTTTTATAACATATTCATGATTGCATTAAAATAAATCTAAAAAATAAAATAATGATCGTATGGACTGTAGGTTGTCCTGCTGTAAGGTTTACCCCTTACAGTACAAAGGTTGTCCTGGTACGTTGCGATCTAGAAAATAAAAAAAAAATTAAATAAATCTTGTCATGAATGTTTTAGATTAGGTCTATTTTATTTCATGAATTTTTATGTAATGTACATAGATTAAAATCAGCCAAGAATAGGATCTTACGAAGGTTCTGTTTACTGATCGAGTCGCGCTCTCAAAAATTGGACCGACTCGACCAGCATGCCAGCTTGAAACAGCATTGTAGAATGCTGATCAGGCTGGCTCAGTTGGGAATCGAACCGGCTCACCTGAAAATTGGGCCGGCTCAGATAGGATCCAAGCCAGCTCGATTAAAAAGTTGGCTGAATTATTTTTTTGACTGATTTTAATTATTTTAACCTACAATTAGTGTTTGTTAGTGAAATAAGTTGATCCATTTTTGAAATGAGTCGACCAATTTAGTGAAACAACACTAGATTGTATTAAACCTTTCAAAAGTTGAAAATAGTTTTCAAAATGCCGAACCCCAACCCTTAGCCATGAACTTAATTAAAAGAATTAAGTGATTGTTTAGGATCTAGGTTTGTGATTTAAAGATCCTAAGATAATTTTATAAAACATGGGTTAAAGGGTAATGGGCTAGCTTTGATCAGGTCATTAACTGGATTAGACCTAGGGTTAGATGAAATATAGACTGTTGGGTATAAAATACCCTCCGCCAAGTTCTCAACGGGATTGACCCTTGCGGACTTCGCACCCAACTTCTGCTGCAAGGAAGACTCCGTCCGGACTCCTACGGGAGCCAGGCTCCGTCCACAACTTCTACTGCAAGGAAGACTCTGCCCGGACTCCTACAGGAGCCGGGCTCCATCCACCACTTCTACTGCAAGGAAGACTCCGCCCGGACTCCTACGGGAGCCAGGCTCCGTCTACAACTTCTGCTGCAAGGAAGACCCCACCCGGGCTCCGTCCCCGACTTCAACTGCAAGAAGACTCCGCCCGGACTCCCACGGGAGCCGGGCTCCGTCACCAACTTCAACTGCTGGTAAGCTCCGTCCGGACTCCTACGGGAGCCGGACCTCGCACCCAACTTCAACTGCTGGTAAGCTCCGTCCGGACTCCTATGGGAGCTGGACATCGCACCCAACTTCAACTGCTGGTAAGCTCCGTCCGGACTCCTACGGGAGTCGGACCTCGCACCTGACTTCAACTGTAGGAAGACTCCGCCCGGACTCCCACGGGAGCCGGGCTCCATCACCAACTTCAACTGCTGGTAAGCTCCGTCCGGACTCCTACGGGAGCCGAACTTCGCACCTGACTCCAGCTGCAGGAAGACCCCGCCCGGGCTCCTATGGGAGCCGGGCTCCGTTTCCGACTCCAACTGCCGAAAGACTCCGCCCGGACTCCCACGGGAGCCGGGCTCCGTCACCAACTTCAACTGCTGGTAAGCTCCGTCCGGACTCCTACGGGAGCCAGACCTCGCACCCGACTTCAGCTGCAGGAAGACCCCACCCGGGTTCCTACGGGAGCCGGGCTCTGTCACCAACTTCAACTGCTGGTAAGTTTCGTCCGGACTCCTACAGGAGCCGAACTTCGCACCCGACTTCAACTGCAGGAAGACTCCACCCGGACTCCTACGGGAGCCGGGCTCTGTCACCAACTTCAACTGCTGGTAAGCTTCATCCGGACTCCTACGGGAGCCGGACTTCGCACCTGACTTTAATTACAGGAAGACTCCGCCGGGCACCTACGGGAGCCGGGCCTCATCCTCGATTTCAACTGCCGGTGAGCTCCGCCCAGACCCCTACGGGAGCCAGACTCCACCCCCGGCTGTGACTGAAGGAAGACTCCATCCGAACTCTTGCGAAAGCCGGATTTTGAGCTCCTCTTGGATAGATGGCTAACTACCTCTCTCCGCCAGACACTCCAGTCGGACTTCAACCGGCAGACCTTCGCCCCCTGGTGCACTCAGTAACGGCCGCGATTCTGCTCCATTCCCTGCGGCAGATTCCACATGGCTCCATCACCCCACGACCCTGCTCCACCTCCTGTGATGAATTTCATGCGGCTGCATCACTCCCTGGCAGGCCGTAATAATGGCCACGGCCCTGCTCCACTTCCTGTGATGGATACCGCCGATTCTTCTATCCTCTGGCAAGTCGCGACAACGGACGCCGCTCCACTTCTTGTGGCAGACTCCACGTGGCACGCCTCGGTAATAGCCATGGGTCCACCCCACTATTCTCCGCAACAAACTTTTCCTGACCATGGGCGGCCCACTACCAGACGGTTACAGGCGTCACCATCAGTTTGTTGCCCCCTCCGCTTATAAAAGGGGAACCCCAGATACGTTATTCCATAAGCTCTCATTTTTACCTAGAAACTCTGCTAAAATTTTTGTTCGAGCACTCCATTCTTGTTGAGGCAGAGAACTGACTTGAGCATCGAAGGGTCTTGTCGGAGCAACCCCACCTCCAGTTTAGACTTCTTTTGCAGGTCCCGGTGGCGACCGCGACTCCCTCGACTCCAGCTTCTCCGACACAAGCGAATTTTTGCACCAACAGGATTGGCGCTAGAAGAAGGGGCTGTGTCTTCGTAGTATCCTTGTTCTTAAAGGAGCGCTCAACGGGACCACCCTCGGGCATTTCTTCCGACGTCCCCTCCCCCTTTCTCCACTCGGTCCTTGCTCGATGCCTCCCCACAAGGCATCCACGTGACGATCCACGGCCTCCGCGGCCAGATCTCAAGCTCTGGCCTCACCCCCTATTTCCCAATCTCCTCCTCCTCCTCCGGCGACAACGGTCAGCACGGAGCAGTTTGATCTGCTAGCACAGTAGGTCAGAGGCCTCACTGAAGCTATGCAGGCTATGCAGCAGTAGCAGCAGCCGCAGGCATCAGTGCGCCTGGAAAGGGTGTCACCGGAACACCAGAATCCAACGACGGGGTGGGCCACTTGGGCCAGCCATCCCGTCTTTCCTGAGAAGACGAACCCGAGGGTGGAGAGCCCTCAATCGGATCATGACTCCACCCCTGAAAGATCCCTGCCCCCATTCTGTCAGAGGACCCTCGAGACTCGAAGTCGAGAGGATTTCCTAGACTGGAGACTCCAAGAAATGAACCGGTGGATTGAAGAACTCCGCCATGCTCCCCCCGCTTATGGTGAAGATATTTGCACTGACCCCCCCTTTTCTCAAATGATCATGCAGGAACCGATCCCACCAAACTTCAAGCTCCCTCAGTTCGAAAGCTACGACGGGACTTCAGACCCGGTTGATCATCTGGAAGCCTTTCGGATGATGATGCTGCTTCATGGCGCGCACGACGCCATTCTATGCCGAGCCTTCCCATCCACCTTGAACGGAGCGACGAGAAACTGGTACTCGGCTCTGAAGTCGGGTACCATCTTTTTCTTTGATCAGATGAGCCACCAATTCGTGGCCCATTTTGTCAGCAGTCGGTGCCCCTGGAAGGGTTCAGAGTCCCTCATCAATATCAAGCAGAGGGAAGGGGAGTCCATTCGGGCCTACATCAACCATTTCAACGTCACGGCGCTGGAGGTCCGGAACTTGGACCAATCAGTCGCAATGGCCGCTCTGAAGGGCGGCCTTCAGAAGAATGACCTTTTATTCTCCTTGGAGAAGAAGTACCCCAGGGATTTTGCTAATTTGTTGGCTCAGGCTGAAGGGTATGCCCGAGTGGAAGAAGCCTTCAAAATGAAGGATGAGGAGACCGCGAGAGAGCGGCAGGCGGGAGACTCGAGTAAGCCCACAGTCGAAAAAAGGTCGAGGGAAGCTCGACCGTGTTCTCGATCCCCTCCTGGGCACAAACGTGCCCATACTCCACCCCGAGTACGCAGGCAGAGGAGTCCGGATCATGGGGTTCGATGGGGTTCTCCATCGGAAAGGTTTCGCAACTATGCCCCCCTCAATGCCTCGAAGATCCAGGTACTGATGGAGGTCAGGGAGCAGCTCCCTAGGCCAGAGAGGATGCGCACACACCCCGGGAAGCGCAACCCCAACAAGTTCTATCTCTACCACCGCGACCACGGCCATGACACAGAGGAATGCATCCAGCTCTGAGACGAGATCGAGGAGCTCATCCGGCGAGGTCGACTCGACAGGTTCATCCGACGTCGATCCGAGGGTAGAGAAGATCGGCCAAGGGCCCTGCCGCAATCTGAGCCGCCAAGGAGGGAGGAGCAACCCGGAGATCGGCCTCCAATCGGGACTATCGACTCCATCATCAGAGGGCCTCAAGGAGGAGCAGACCTTCCACAACCATGGAACCCAGGAAACCTGTAAATGTATCGCTTACGATTTTGCCTTGAATCTAAATTCCTTTCAACTTGGCATGCTCCTCCCATTTGGCATGGATTTGTCATGACTGGGTATAACCCTTTCAAACAATTAAAGCAAAGTTATGTTAGGAATGGGAGGAGAACCTCATCCTGACATAACTAAAATAAAAGTCCGATTATCTTGAGATCGAATTGGGGGAGAGGCCTTACAACGCCCTAATGTGCCCCCACAGCCATGTCAGGAACAAGAGGAGAACCTCGTCCTGACATGAGCAAAGTCAAAGGCCCGGTTCGTTTAGACCGGATGGGGGGAGAGGCCTTACAACGCCCTAATGTGCCCCCACAGCCATGTCAGGAACAGGAGGAGAACCTCATCCTGACATGAGCAAAGTCAAAGGCCTGGTTCGTTTAGACCGGATGGGGGGAGAGGCCTTACAACGCCCTAATGTGCCCCCACAGTCATGTCAGAAATAGGAGGAGAACCTCATCCTGACATGAGCAAAGTCAAAGGCCCAATTCTTTTAGACCGGATGGGGGGAGAGGCCTTACAACGCCCTAATGTGCCCCCACAGCCATGTCAGGAACAGGAGGAGAACCTCGTCCTGACATGAGCAAAGTCGAAGGCCCGATTCTTTTAGACCGGATGGGGGGAGAGACCCTTGCAATGGCCCTTATATGCCCCCGCAGCCCCGTTGGGAATAGGAGGAGAACCTCGCCCTAACGGTGATGAAGCCTGGCCGCCCGACAAGATCGGATAAAGGAGAAAGGCCCCTCAGCGGCACCTTCACCCTCCTATGCAACCTCGCAAAAAGCGAGGGGGGGCCCTCACTCTGAAAAGAGGAAAGAAATTAAAGAGGAAGAGCGACGAGCAACATCGAAAACAGATGAAGGACAAACCACACCAAAGACCTAAAGAACCTCGTCTCAACAAAGATGGAAAGTTTCTACCAAACACCCCCGACCTCCAAGAAGGCTCTCGACACAGGTCAAGAAGATAGCGACGTCTCCGAAGTAATGCGGAGTTCGGACCACCAAGCTCGAGCCTGCGGCCGTGAACGACGAGGAAAGCAAACCAGTGCATCAACGACTGGGCACCCCCCAACGATGTCAACATCAGATAAGTCGAACGACAAGAGAAGTTCGGCAGACGATAATTTAATATAATATGCGAACGAGGTAACATGAAATCTCCTTTTCATTTCATTTGCGAAATATACACCACAAAGCCTAGAAGGCCAAAGGAAGAAAAGCAAAATGACAAAAGCGGGACAAAACAACAAAAGGGAAAATGTATACATGAAAAGACAGAAGGACAAAAAGAGCCCTAGGGAAGCTCTGCTCCTTCCGACCTAGAATTATCTGCTCCACCCCTCATCCAGGACTATCTTAGATTCTCAATTTCTTCTTCTAGCTCTCTCCTTTTCAGCAGCACATCCTGGAGTGCCCGACGAAGTCGCTGGCTCTCGATCTCTGCCTCTTTCTCAGAACCTCAGATTCTGCCTCCGCATCCGTGACGGCCTGCTGCTCGTATGCCAGCTGGATCTTCAACTGCTGCAGCTCAGCCATCCTTTCCCCAAGGGCGACAAAAAGCCCTTCGACGGTTCCTCTCAGGGACTGGAGTTTATTAGAATCTCGGGCAGAAGTCAGCTGAGCCCTGTCAGCCAGCTGCCTCTGAAGACGGGCGACTTCGTCAGTCGCCACCCTGAGTCTCCCTTTATATTCCTCTACCTGCCTGCGCCAACCGGCCCGATGCACGTCGTAGCTCACCTCGACGTCCTGAAGCTGATGCTGAAGGTCGGAGACCTTCTTCGACCACTCCCGATCACCGTCGGCCCGAGCCAAGAGCCGGGACGAACTTCCTCCCAGCTGGTCGATCTTCTCCATCGCAGCCGACAGTTCCACCCTAAGAGCGCTAATCTTGGCAGCTTGAGCCCAAATTCGACTGCTGGTGCTCTTCTTGCATTTCTCAAGCTCCTTCACGAAGTCTACCTTCCTCCGGCTATACTCCATGATCCCCTTCACATGGAGATTCTGAAAGCGGGTGGCCTCCGCGGTGGCTTTAGAATGACCCTCTCTCAATCTGCGAAGCTTGCCCTCCATCTTCTTTGACCTTTTTGTCAAGTGAAGGACTTCCTTCTTCAGCCACTGGATCGTCGACTTCAGCGGAATCCCCAGGGGCAGGGAAGTGCTTCAGCAGGGCACTGCCATCGGGAGGCAAAAGCGTCAAGACACGCCTCATCGCAGAAAGAAAAGCAGAAAGAAGAAAGGAAGGAGGGAGAAGCCACCCATGATAAGAAATTCAACTTTATTGATTGGATGATTCTTGAAGACAAAAAGGAAAAAAAAAATTGTGGTAAAATAAAAATACAAGGTCGGAGGTCTCAGACCTCAGGGGCAGGAGTTGGAGAGCTCGGTGTTCCTAGAAGGGGGGCTGCGGCAGCAGTGGTAGCGAGAGAGGGATCGGCCTCGTCTTCGACTCCTCACACAGGAAGCTGAGGTCGAGTTTCGAAAATTTTCTGGCCACCTTCTCCTGGCAGAGCTCGAACCCCTTGATGAACGCCTCCTGGCCGAATTGGACATTCAGGTCCCTCATCTTCGCAGAGGTCTTAAATTCCTCTACCGCAAGAACCCTGGCCTCCGAGACCAGGACTAGAATATGCTCAGCCAAGTTGGCGACCTCGGCCTCCACCTTTCTCACCGTCTCCTCCAAGGTCTGCTTCTCCTCCTCCCAGGCTTGTTTCTCTCTTTCCAGGGCCCCTTGGAGGATGGCTACTTCGGCTGCTTTTTCTTTGAGGCGAGCGACCTCGGCCCGGCAATGCTCCTCCACCTGGACGGCGTCCCTCCTCGCCCGATTCGTCACCTCGATATTGGCGAGGAGCTGGTGCCCAATCTGCAAGGGCGACAAGGGGATCAGAACAAGGGCCGAATAGTCGGTTAAATGAAGATTTGTTTACCTCGAGGAAGGACCCTAGGGAGTCCCAAACCCGCTGCTCAGGATCGGTGCGGTCGATCCTCTCGATGACTTCGGGCAGGATGCAGCCGTCGATCAACCGCCTGATCAAGTCCCTATCATTGAAGGGATTCTCTAGCTCCTCTTCAGAACAGAGGGACTCGTCAGTGGTGGCTCGGCGGCTACTCACCCTGTGGGCCACCGACTTCCTTCTCTTCCCCCTCTTGACTACGGGTGCCTCCATAGGGCGGACCCCCGAAACGGGAGCCCCAGTTGGTGGACTCCTCGAAGAAGCCCGGGGGGTCGTAGGTTCGGCGTCCGAGGGAATGTCAATCGCTGGAGCCGCCTGGACGGGCGCAGCCAAGCTCGACTCCTCTGTCCTGGCCCTCTTCGTCGATCCGGAGGCCGCGGCACCCTTTCTTTTGTGGGCCTTGAGGCCCCTGGCAAGCATCCGTGCTGCTTCGGCGTTCATTCCTTAAAAAAAAAAAAAAAAAAAAAAAAAAAGAGAAAGGGGAGAATCAATGATGGAATGGAAAAGGAGTGGCAAAAAAAAAAAAAAAGAAAGAAGAGAGAAAGAAGAAGGACAGAAGAAAAGAAGAGAAAGGAAAAGATGAAGTACTCGCAGGATCCTGGGGGCTCAGGCCAATGTTGAACAAAAATTGCTCCCTCAGAAGGTTGGGAATGGAAGGAGCGGAATAGGCGAGAAGCTTCCGGATAGCCTGGAGGTCATCCTCCCCCAGGCTGGGGGCCCGCGGACAGAATCCCTCAGAGAGCCCCAAGGGGGCAGGCCCAGCCTCAGGGTCGGGCAGTGGACGAAGAGGTATTTCCCCTTCCAGTTGTAGATTGAAGAGGGGGCACCCTTCAGCAACCCCTTCTTGCCGAACTGAGGGGAGAAATACCACCAGTCCTTCGCCGAAGGATGACGCTTGAAGGTATAGAAGTGCCTAAATAGAGAGAGGGACGATTGGACCTCGACTACGTGGTAAAGGGAGAGAAACCCTATCAAAAACCTAAAAGAATTCGGAGCAACAGAAGCCAAAGAGATGTCTAAGAAGCGGAAGAGGGCGACAACAAAGGACGAAAGTGGAAGCCGGAGTCCGGCACGGAATGCCTCCTGATACAGGCAAAAATGACTGGGTGGGGGAGTGCTGGCCCGGTCGGAGGGGCCAGACAGCTCCAGGTCGTACTCCGGAGGAACTCCATACTGAACCCTTATCAGAAGGAGTTCATCCGGAGTCAGGGAGCATGGAATGGCGCCCGACACAAAAATCGGGCGAAGCCCAGCCCCAGATGCGGGTTCGTCTACAGAACGAGGGACCTGGGCGGTCGAGGCGGAAGAACTCCCAGAACCGCTGGGAGCGGAAAAGTCGGAAGACATTTTGAATAACTTCGAATGAAGACTTTAAAGATCCCAAAGAAGATGGATAGGACAAAGGGTGAGCGGCCACAGGAGACTAACTCAGAGGAATACAACAAAAAAAAAATGGCAAAGAAAAGGCCCCTAAGTAGCGGGAAGAAAGATGAATGTTCTGGGACTAACCTAGATCACTCTGGGGGATGCAGAGGGGCGAGGACAGGGACGACTCGAAGGGCACCTATGGCCTGAGAAGACGCCAACAGAAACAGAGCTCTCGAAGGAAGGGCAGATACTGGTAGAACTCTGGAGCGAAATAGAGCCCCTAAAAATGGAAGGACAGGTTTAAATAGACCCTGGGATACGGCGCCATAATGATCGTGAATCCCCCCAGGCCGGCCCACGCTCGACACGTGTCCCACTCGCCACGACAGGCGGCTAAAAGTGACTGACGGTTGGCAGGGCCATTATTGTGCCGTATCTGGGCCAGTGTACCAGCGGGAATTTCGAAGGGTCCCTTCGTATCGCCCCGATTCGAAAAGACTCCAGCACGTGCACATTTAATGTCAAAATATTTGGGGGCGATCGCGTGCAGGATTCGAGGGGACAACTTCGGCTATGCCAATCTCTCTGTACTTCCTTCATTCAAAATTCGAACTCGAAAGTAGGGGGACTGGTGTTGGGTATAAAATACCCTCCGTCGAAGTTCTCAACAGGATTGACCCTTGCGGACTTCACACCCAACTTCTGCTGCAAGGAAGACTCCGCCCGGACTCCGACGGGAGCCGGGCTCCGTCCATAACTTCTGCTGCAAGGAAGACTCCGCCCGGACTCCTACGGGAGCCAGGCTCCGTCCACCACTTCTGCTGCAAGGAAGACTCTGCCCGGACTTTACGGGAGTCGGGCTCCGTCCACAACTTCTGCTACAAGGAAGACCCCGCCCGGGCTCCTACGGGAGCCGGGCTCCGTCCCCGACTTCAACTGCAAGAAAACTCCGCCCGGACTCCCACGAGAGTCGGGCTCCGTCACCAACTTCAACTGCTGGTAAGCTCCGTCGGACTCCTACGGGAGCCGGACCTCGCACCCAACTTCAACTACTGGTAAGCTCCGTCCAGACTCCTACGGGAGCCGGACCTCGCACCCAACTTCAACTGCTGGTAAGCTCTGTCCGGACTCCTACGGGAGCCGGACCTCGCAGCCGACTTCAACTGCAGGAAGACTCCGCCCGGACTCCCATGGGAGCCGGGCTCCGTCACCAACTTCAACTGCTGGTAAGCTCCGTCCGGACTCCTACGGGAACCGAACTTCGCACCTGACTCCAGCTGCAGGAAGACCCCGCCCGGGCTCCTACGGGAGCCGGGCTCCGTCCCCGACTCCAACTGCCGAAAGACTCGCCCGGACTCCCACGGGAGCCGGGCTCCGTCACCAACTTCAACTACTGGTAAGCTCCATCCGGACTCCTACGGGAGCCGGACCTCGCACCCGACTTCAGCTGCAGGAAGACCCCGCCCGGGCTTCTACGGGAGCCGGGCTCCGTCACCAACTTCAACTGCTGGTAAGCTCCGTCCGGACTCCTACGGGAGCCAGACTTCGCACCCGACTTCAACAGCAGGAAGACTCCTTCTGGACTCCTACGGGAGCCAGGCTCCGTCACCAACTTCAACCGCTGGTAAGCTTCGTCTGGACTCCTACAGGAGCCGGACTTCGCACCTGACTTTAACTGCAGGAAGACTTTGCCCGGGCTCCTACGGGAGCCGGGTCTCGTCCTCGATTTCAACTGCCGGTGAGCTCCGCCCAGACCCCTACGGGAGCCAGACTCCACCCTCGACTGTGACTGAAGGAAGACTCCATCCGAACTCTTGCGAAAGCCAGATTCTGAGCTCCTCTTGGACAGATGGCTAACTACCTCTCTCCGCCAGACACTCCAGCCGGACTTCAGCCGACAGACCTTCGCCCCCTGGCGCGCTGTAGTAACGGCCGCGATTCTGCTCCATTCCCTACGGCAGATTCATGCGGCTCCATCACCCCACGACCCTGCTCCACCTCCTGCGATGGATTCCACATGGCTCCATCACTCCCTGGCAGGCCGTAATAATGGCCACGGCCCTGCTCCACTTCCTGTGATGGATACCGCACGATTCTTCTATCCTCTGGCAAGTCGCGACAACGGACGCCGCTCCGCTTCTCGTGGCAGACTCCATGTGGCACGCCTCGGTAATAGCCATGGATCCACCCCACTATTTTCCGCAACAAACTTTTCCTGACCATGGACGGCCCACTACCAGACGGTTACAGGTGTCACCATCAGTTTGTTGCCCCCTCCGCCTGTAAAAGGGGAACCCTAGATACGTTATTCCATAAGCTCTCATTTTTACCTAGAAACTCTGCTAAAATTTTCATTTGAGCACTCCATTCTTGTTGAGGCAGAGAACTGACTTGAGCGTCGGAGGGTCTTGCCGGAGCAACCCCACCTCCGGTTTAGACTTCTTTTGCAGGTCCCGGCGGCGACCGCGACTCCTTCGACTCCAGCTTCTCCGGCGCAAGTTGATTTTTGCACCAACATAGACTAAGTTAAGAAATTAATCAAACCTAATTAAAAGTTAATTAGGATTAGGTCATTTTTATAGATCACTTCAATAGTTGTAGTTAATCAAAGTCCATATTGAAGGAATCAGATCTAGGATTTCAGGGTTAGATCTTGAAACTTTTTCAAGATCAGGTAGTAGAAGACTAAAATAAATCAAAATTTATCTTATAAAACTAGAGAATTCCTAGATCTAAGATTCTATTACATGATTATTATATAACATTAAATCAAAAATTAAAATATAAAGAGTAAGAACTACATGTTGATCATATCAACATGTTTCTATACTACATCTAATGTATGTAAAATATAATAGATTAGATCTATTATCTTGCAAGTTAGACATTCTAACTTTACTGATCCGGACTTGAAGATGATGTTGCAAGCCACACTGCATTCGACCTCTAAGAGTCATCCACACGAGCTCACAAATCACAATCAGAAGTCCTTGTCCAGAAAATCAGCACAGTATGCTAGTACTGCATGATCCTTCTTCGATGGTCGATCAGATGCCTCCTTTTTAATTAGGAATCTTCTAAAGATTAGAAGTAGGAGAAGAAGTTTTAGATCTAAGACACTCTCAGAAAACTCAAGATAGAGGAAGGGAAGAGGTGAACACAGCAATCCTATAAGAAAACCCTCTTCTTCTTCTCTTTGCTCTCACCTAGACACCTAGTCTTGTATCTATTGTATCTCCATGCCCCAACTTTCTTTCTCTCTAATTTTTACATGCCCCAAAGATCTCTCTGTTCTCTATTTTTTACAAAAAATTAATGAAAAAATTCATTTTAAATAGAGAGATATGATAGAGTCCTTTTCTAGGTCAAATATTTAGTCAAGGATTATCCAAACATGGCAAGACAAGGGGCGCCCAACTCTTAGGCACCCCCTCTTTCTTTTTGTGCATGGATCACCAGCAAAGAGTGCATATTATGTGCTATAAAATTCACAAAAATTTTAAAAAAAAATTGGATAAAATCAGTGCCATAAGGAAAGAGTTTTGATTTCCTAAAACTCTATCTCATAGAATTTGAAATCCAAACTAATTCCTACTTTGACTTGATCCACAACCACTTTCGATGCAAGAGAGAAAGAGAGGAAAGTTTTGGGTGTGTGAAGACCTAAGAGAGAAGTTTTGTCACACAAAATAAAAGAGAGTGGGCGTGGGATAAGAGAGAGTGGGCGTGGGGGCTAAATTGGTGCAAGGTGGAATCCTAGTCTTACTAGGATTCAATCTATGTCTTGTTCCAATCTGGTTTCTCAAACCAAATCAAACCAAAACCAAATCAACCCAATTAAAATAGATCTTAACCCAATTAAGAATCTAATTTTATCAGATTAAATTAGATTTAAATCTGATTTAATTTTTTAATCAATTTAGAAATTAGGTTGACCCAAGTCCTAATTGAACTAGGACTAGTTTTTCCTTGCACTTGGCTTATCCAATAAACCAATTGGACTTGATCCAATCATGCCCAAACTAAATCTAATTAAATTATATTCAATTAGACTTAATCTCAGTCCATTGGCTTAATCAAATTAAGTCAATTAGCAATCAAATTGCTAATCGATCCTCCTGTAATACTTGCACTAGGTTAAATGTCAATCATATTGATCGTTTAACCCTAGAATGATTCTTAATCATTGATCAACCATCCGATCAGATCATGAACTCTAATGTGTATGATCTCATAGGTTTGAACCTAAGTTGGTAACACAGAAATAAATTTTTGTATCAATCGAAGTGACCATCTAGCAATGGTACCCGATGATCGGATAGGTCGAATGTGTAGAACAACATCCTTAGAACCCATACGGATATAGTTTCCATATAATTCATCCCTTTGACCAAAATACTCATAGGATACCTCAGAGTTCAACTGTCAACTCTGATCAGGTTGTCCACATTGTATTTCAAAATATCAAATCTATCTGATGGATTATCCTAGCCAAGAATTTGCTAAATTGAAATATAGCGACTCATTCTTCTCCAACTCTTGGAGTGGTCAATCCCATCTTGATCATGCTCTGACTTTGCAAGTACTTGACTGTGCCCAAAAGCCTTCCATCACTGAATTAAAAATTCAATTAGTCCAGTACCAAAGCACAGTGAGTTGCTTGCAAGTTACTAAGGTGATCTCAGGTCGAAGGGACACTTATACCTATATCCCATTAGAGACATTCTCGACAGCAGAATGCTCTGGAGTTGGTCACGTTCAATGACGATGTACCCTTATATCTCATCTGTATGCCATACCAGTGTCTCCACACTAATTAGTTAAGAGGACAACCAACCCATATGGCCTACAGCGGCCTATGCTCGATAGCAGCTGTCGTCCTTATTAATAGCCCATCATTTGGTCGTGAACAGTTTTAAGGACTAATCGATAAATTCTCTCTTTATCGAACCTAAATAGTCCTAAGGACTTCATCACAACAACGGAGTTCATTAGAAGATAAAAACTTATGATGAAAATGCCAAAAATATATTTTATTTATTAACAAATCAATTATAATACAGGGTTGCTCAACCGTCAATAGCTTGATGATTGGCTTTTGAGATATATTTTTCAACAACTCCCACTTGTCCTAAAGTCACTCGGCATAATATCTAATACCCATCTTCGACTTGTGATTGTCAAACTCCTTTATTGCTAGGGCTTTAGTGAACGGGTCGGCCAGGTTCTCCTTTCTATCGATCTTCTGAAGGTCGACATTACCTCGATCCACAATCTCCCGGATCAGGTAGAAGCGGTACAAAATGTGCTTCATTCGCTGGTGTGCTTTGGGTTCCTTCATCTGAGCTATAGCACCAGTGCTGTCATAGTAGAGCAGGATCGGACCATTGAGAGAGGGTGCTACTCCGAGCTCGGTGATGAATTTCCTCAGCCACACAGCTTCCTTTGCGGCATCTGATGCTGTGATGTACTCCATCTAACAAACAGAGTCTGCCACAGTATGCTGCTTGGAACTCTTCCAGCAGATAGCTCCACCATTCAAAGTAAAGATATAACCCGACACGCTTCTACTGTCATCATGGTCAGATTGAAAGCTGGAGTCTGTGAACCCTACAAGTTTCAGATCTGACTTGCCATAAACCAACCATTGATCCTTAGTATTTCTCAAATACTTAAGGATGGCTTTAACCACTTTTCAGTCATTTTGTCCAGGATCAGATTGGTATCTACTCACTACTCCTAGTGAGTATGCCACATATGGTCTTGTACATGTCATGACGTACATGATTGATCCCATGGCCAAAGCATATGGTACTCTACTCATATGCTCTCTCTCTTCAGGAGTTGTCGGACAATCCTTCTTAGAGAGAGAAATTTCATGGCCTATCGGTAGATAGCCCTTCTTGGAATTCTTCATTCTGAACCTCGTCAGCACAGTATCTATGTACATGGATTTGGATAACCCAAGTATCTTTTTAGATCTATCCCTATAGATCTTCATCCCTAGGATGTAGGATGCTTCACCCAAGTCCTTAATGGAGAACTACGATGACAACCAAACTTTTATTTTCTGTAATACGGGGATGTCATTCTCGATCAAGAGAATGTCATCCACGTACAACATAAGAAATACCAAAACTAGACCATTTGCCCATTTATAGATGCAGGACTCTTCTCTGTTCTTAATGAATCCATACATTTTGATCACCTTATCAAAATGCATGTTCCAACTCCGAGAAGCTTGCTTCAATCCATAAATGGATCTCTGAAGCTTGCACACCTTGAACTTATCTATGGATGTAAACCCCTCAGGTTGATCATATACACCGCTTCGATCAGCTCTCCATTCAGGAAAGCTGTCTTTACATCCATCTGCCAGATCTCATAATCTAGATGGAAGCTATTGCAAGCATTATTCGAATGGATTTGAGCATTGCCACAGGAGAGAACGTCTCGTCATAATCAATACCATAATGTTGACGATATCCCTTGGCAACCAGATGGGCTTTATAGGTCTCCACCTTTTCATCTGTGCCCCTTTTCTTTTTGAAGATCTATTTACACCCAATGGGTTTAACCCCTTCAGGTAGGTCAACCAATATCCATACATCATTGACCTTCGTGGACTCTATTTTGAATTTCATGGCTTCAAGCCATTTTTTGAAATCAGATCTCTGTATTGCATCCATATAGGTGATCGGATCTTCATCGTTCTCATCGAGTTCGATGGGATCACCGTCCTAGATCATGAAACCGTAGTATCTGTCCGGCTGACGCAGTACTCTATCGGATCTTCTTAATAGTGCAGGTACATTGGGCTCCAAATCTGATCTAATCAAATCCGACTCAGGTTCAGCTATTGGTGTTGGTCCTTCTACCTGTTGAACTTCATCAAGTTCAACCTTAGAGGTAATAGTTCCTTCACCAAGGAACTCCTTTTCTATAAAGGTTGCCTTAAAATTGACGAACACCTTTTGTTCATCAGCATGGTAGAAAAAATATCCTTTGATCTCTTTGGGGTACCCTATGAATGTGCATTTGTCAGACCTAGGTCCGAGTTTATCTGTAACTAACCGTTTGACATAGGTCGGGCACCCCCAGATCCTAAGGTGTGAAAGTGCTGGCTTACGCCCTGTCCATATCTCATATGAAGTCTTAATTATAGACTTACTTAAAATCTTATTTAATAGATAACAGACTGATTCGAGTGCATATCTTTAGAAAGATATCGATGATAAGTAGTATATTTTTATATTTAATGAAGATAATTTTGATAATTTATGGTGCTAACATCTTCTTAAAAATCTTAATTTCATAAATTTATTGAATTTTCTTAAAAAATAAGTGATTTTGAAAAAAAATGAAATTAGATATTGTTGGGTATAAAATAACCCCAGCCGAAGTTCGTAAGAGGCCAACCCTCTCAGGACTCTTCCAACTTCCGACCTTGAGCGACGTCTTTCTGAACTCCCCCGACCGTCCGAGCTTCCACAGTACCATCCGGACTCCTCCAGCAGTCGACCTTCCACAGTGTCTTCCAGATTCCTCCAACGACGAACTCCTATTGTACCTTCCAGACATCTCCAACAATGAGCTTCTTCAGTCGTCTATCGGACTGCTCCAAATGCTCTCTGGGCTTCACTATCAGCTGATTTTCTACAGTGATCGACTACTCTCCGAATCTCTTCCAGACTTCCTCCTGTCATGATCGACTTTACTCCAAGCATCTTCCGGGCTTCGTTAATGTCCAGGCTTCTCCAGCAGCAGGGCTTCCACAGAAATCGAGCTTCTACAATAAGCGATCTCCATTCGAGCTTCCACGGCAACCGGTCTCCATCTGAGCTTCTACAATAAGTGGCCTCCTTCCGGACTTCTACAAGAACCAGACTCTGTTCGAACTTCTACAGTGGATGGATTTCAGACGAACTTCTACAACGGATGGGCTCCAGTAGTTGGATTTCTATAGTAACCGACTGTCTCCTGTGTCTTCCATACCTCTCCAGCCATCAACCTTCAACAGCGCCAACTGGACTTCAACAGTGCCGACCAGACCCCTCCAACAGACAAATTTTCTCTGGACCCCTCCAGTAGTCGACCTTCCATAGTGTCCTCTAGACTCCTCCAGTGGACGAACTTCCACAACACCTTCCGGACTCTTCTATCGGTCAACCTTCTATAGCACCTTTTGAATTTCACTATTGATCGACCTTCTGTCGGATTCCTCATGCAATCGAACCTCTCCAGTGGATAGTCTTCAGACAAGCTTCTACATCAGACAAATTTCAGACGGACTTCTCTAGCAATCAGACTCTAGTCGGATTTCTCCAACAGAAAGTTTTCATCCAAACTTCTACAGTAGATGACTTCCGTCTGCAGCATTAACTCCTAAGGCACCCAACAACAGTTAACCCATCAGCAACCTCGAAAACATCCGAGCTTCTCTTAGATTACTGAGATAGAGAGCTATTCTGCTCCACCAGACGTCCCAACTGAGCTTCAGCCGTCCAGCCCGAACTCCTCGATAAGTCACGACAACGGACACCACTCCACTCTCTGTAACAAACTCTACGTGGCCCCACCACTCTCCGATAAGTCACGATAACGGATACCACTCCACTCTCTATAACAAACTCCACATGGCCCCGAACGTCCCACTACCAGGTAGTTACGGACGTCGCTGTCAATCGATTACGCTCTCCTGCCTATAAAAGGGACCCCCCAGATACGTTCTCCTCTAAGCTCTAAGCACTATCTCTAAACTCTGCTAAAATTCCATTCGAGTGCTCCATTTCTGTTGAAGCAGAGTACTGACTTGAGCGTCGGAGGGTCTTGCCGGAGCACCCCCAACTCCGATTTAGATTTTCCTTGTAGGTCCCGACGGCGGCCGTGATCCCCTCGACTCCAGCTTCTCCAGCATCGGTGGAATTCTGCACCAACAGAATTGGCGCTAGAGGAAGGGTCCTGTGACTTCGTAGGATCCTTGTTCTTAAAGGAGTACTCAACGGGACTATCTCCATTCATCTTCTTCGACATCTTCTTCTTCTTCTCCGGTCAGATCCCAACCTGATGCCTCCTCGAAAGGCATCCACCAGGCGATCTACGACCTCCGTGGCCAGATCTCAGCAAGATCCGCCAGCTCTGGCCTCACCTCCATTTTCCAAGCTCCTCCTCCTTCGACAACGACAGTCGGCATGGAGCAGTTTGACCTGCTGGTTCAGTAGGTCAGGGGCCTCACCGAAGCAATGTAGGCCATGCAGCAGTAGCAGCAGCCACAGGCATCTGTGAGGCTGAAAAGAGCATCATTGGAGTTCCAGAATCCTGCGATCGGATGGCCCACTTGGGCCAGTCACCCTGTATTTCTCGAAAAGGGGAAGCAGAGGGTGGAGAGCCCTCTGTCTGATCATGATTCTACCCCCGAAGGGTTCCTACGTCCGTTCTGCCAGAAGATCCTTGAGATTTGCAATCGAGAGGATCTCCTGGATCAAAAATTTCAAGAGATGAACCGATGGATCGAAGAGCTCCACCATGCTCCCCCTGCTTACGATGAGGATATCTGTACTGACCCTCCTTTTTCTCAAAAGATTATGCAGGAACTGATCCCGTCGAACTTCAAGCTCCCTCAATTTGAGAGCTAGGATGGGACCTCGGATCCGGTTGACCACCTGGAGGCCTTTCGAACAATGATGCTGCTCCATGGTGTGCCGGACGCCATCCTGTGCTGAGCTTTCCCATCTACCTTGAAGGGAGCAGCAAAAAATTGATACTCGACACTAAAGTCGAGTACTATCTTCTCCTTTGATCAAATGAGCCACCAGTTTGTGGCTCATTTCGTCAGCAGCTGATATCTCCGGAGAGGTTCAGAGTCCCTCATCAACATCAAGCAAAAGGAGGGAGAATCTTTTCAAACTTATGTCAACCATTTTAACGCCGCCGCATTGGAGGTCCGAAACTTGGACCAATCAGTTGCAATGGCTGCCCTGAAGAGTGGAATTCAAAAGAATGACCTTCTATTTTTCCTGGAAAAGAAGTATCCCAGGAACTTCATTGATTTGCTGGCTCGGGCTGAAGGATATGCCCGAGCAGAGGAAGCCTTCAAGCTAAAGGATGAGGAGGCCGTGAAAGAGCGGCAGGCGGGTGACTCCGGCAAGTCCGTAGCTGAAAAAGGGCCGAGTGAAGCTCGGCCACATTCTCGAACTTCTTTCGGACACAAGCGTGTCTGAACTCTCCCCTGAGCTCGTAGGCGAGAAGTCCAAACCATAGAGTTCGATGGAGCTCTCCCCCTAGAAGATTCCACAGCTACGTCCCTCTCAATGCTCCAAAAACTCAAGTGCTGATAGAGATCAGGGAGCAGCTGCCAAGGTCAGAAAAGATGCGCACACACCCTGGGAAGTGCAACCCTAACAAGTAATGCCTCTATCATTGTGACCGTGGCCATGACACGGGGGAGTGTATTCAGCTCCGAGACGAGATCAAGGAGCTCATCAGATGAGGTTGGCTCAACAGATTCATCCGACGTCGGCCTGAAGGTAGGGAAGATCGATCGAGGGTCCTACCACAATCAGAGCCACCAAGGAAGGAAGAACAGTCTGAAGATCGGCCACCAATCAAGATCATCAACACCATCTCTGGAGGACCCCGATAGGGAGCAGCCAGTGGATCGGTCGGACCGCCCAAGCGGTAGAGGACTGAAGAATCTATAACCTTTACTGAAGAAGATGCCCAAGAGATTCAATTCTCCCATAATGATGTGGTTATAGTTTCTTTAAATATTGCTGACATGATGTATGCCGCATTCTTGTTGATAATGAAAGCTCGATCGATATTTTATTTTACGATGCATTCTCAAAAATATCCATTTTGGATGATCGATTAGGGCCGATAAGCTCTCCATTGGTAGGGTTCACTGGCATTGCTGTGCCAGTGGAAGGAGTAATAACTTTGACCGTAGTTATAGGTCGGTGCCCGAAACAATCTAGAGCGCAAGTAGATTTCCTGATAGTAAGGGCACCATCTGCCTACAACGCAATACTTGGCTGACCTGGCCTCAATGCTCTCCGAGCTGTGGTATCAACCTACCATTTGAAGTTAAAATTTTTTACAAGCCAAGGGGTCGGAGAGGTCAGAGGAGATCAAGTCCTGGCAAGATACTGCTATAACATAGCCTTACAAAGAAATGGTCAGTCTGACCCCTGTCCGATTGATGGATTAGACATTCACGACGACCTTGCTGAAGAATGGGGTGAGCCAATTGAAGATCTTGTCTCAATTCTTTTGAACAATGAGAATGAAGAGCACATGGTGAAGATCGGCTCCAACCTGGGAGATGAGGTACGGACACAGCTCATCAATTTTTTACCAAAAAATATGGATATTTTTGCTTGGGTTCCAACAGACATGCCAGGGATTGATGCGGAAGTCATGGAACACCGTCTAGCTGTTGATCCCAAACATCAGCCGATGAAGGAAAAAATTCGAGGTCATGCACCAGAAAGGCAGAAGGCAATAGCTAAGGAAGTTAATAAACTCCTAAAAGCTGGATTCATTAGAGAAGTCAACTATTCGAATTGGGTCTCCAATGTGGTTCTCATCAAGAAGGTGAATGGCAAGTGGAAGATGTGTATAGACTTCAAAAAGCTGAACAAAGCCTGCCCGAAGGACAGTTACCCTCTGCCCATAATTGACCAATTAGTGGATGCAACCTTGGGCCATGAGCTTCTCACTTTCATGGATGCATTCTCCGGCTACAATCAAATCAGGATGGCACCAGAGGATGAAGAAAAGACTACTTTTATCACTGACCGTGGTCTTTACTGTTACAAGATCATGCCTTTTGGCCTCAAAAATGCAGGGGCGCCTATCAACGGCTGGTGAACAAGATCTTCAAAGAGTAAATCGACCGCAACATGAAGGTCTACGTGGACGACATGCTTGTAAAAAGCAAATTCTCAATGAACCACGTCACCGACCTTGAGGAGACCTTCAGCGCCCTCTGAAAATACAAGATGAAGCTAAACCCAACCAAGTGCGCTTTTGGAGTAACCTTAGAGAAATTCTTGGGCTTTATGCTATCGGGGCACGGGATCAAAGCAAATCCAAAAAATATTTGTGCCATCCAAGAAATGACCACCCCGAAGTCAATAAAGAAAGTTTAGCGCCTTACTGGGAGAGTAGTAGCTCTGAATCGCTTCATCTCAAGGTCGACCGAATAGTGCCTACCTTTCTTTCAGACTCTTAAGCAGCTGAAGAACTTCTGTTGGACCATGAATGCCAGTAAGTGTTCGAAGAAGTGAAGAACTACCTCGGCTCACCTCCGCTATTGGCAAAGCTTGAACCTAGAAAGGAATTGTTCCTGTACCTGGTGGTCTCCCCTGTGGCTCTCGCGGCAGTTCTGGTTAAGGAAGAAGCAAAAATTCAACGATCGATCAACTACATAAGTCGAGTATTGAGAGACACCGAAATCAGGTACACTAAGTTAGAGAAACTAACTTACGCCCTATTGATTACAGCCCAAAGGCTCCGACCTTACTTTCAAGGGCACACCATAACATTACTCACCGACCAGCCGATTAAGGCAGTTCTACATCGAGCGGATGCTTCCAGAAGAATAGCGAAATGGGTGGTCGAGCTCACGAAATTTGACATCAACTATCGACCTCGATCGACGATAAAAGCTCAGATATTAGTAGACTTCATAGTGGAATGCACTATCCCGGAAGAAGCCGAACTTGAACGAGGTGAAGCTGACAACCCAGGGCTTCAGCCGAACTCCTCTGAGGAAAGAATAGATCTCCCTGGTGGTTTTTGGGCCCTCTATGTGGATGGTTCCTCCAACATGTTAGGCATGAGTGCGGGCCTAATCTTAGTCAATCCAGAAGGAATTATCGTGGAGTACGCGCTGCACTTCGAATTCCCTGCGATAAATAATGAAGCAGAATATGAAGCTCTGATTGCAAGACTGAAGATCGCAAAGAATTAGAAGTAGATGAGCTCCTAGTCTATAGTGGCTCCCAATTGGTGGTGGGATAAGTCATCGAAAACTATGAAGCTCAGGAGAACAGTATGGCCAAGTATCTCAAAAAAGTAAAAGAGATCATCCCTGCCTTTGGCAGCTTTAACATCAAGCAGATTCCAAGAGCAGAAAATGCTAGGGCCGATCTTCTCTCCAAGTTGGCTACACTGGCTCTAGCTGAACTATCCAAAGAAGTCCTCTTCGAAGTTCTAAAATATTCAAGTACGGAAGAACCGTAGCTTGTAATGGAGATCAGCCATGAACCCAGCTGGATTGACCCACTGGTTGCATACCTCAAAGATGGGGTTCTTCTTCATGATACAAAAGAAGCTCGAAAGCTTAGAAACCAGACCTCCCGATATATCCTTTATGAGGACAAGTTGTACAAGAGATTGTACTCTTTGCCCCTTCTGAAATATCTTCGATCTTCTGAAGCTGACTTTGCCTCGTGGGAGGTACATGAAGGAGTCTGCAGAGGTCACCTGGGGGCCAGATCTTTATCCTACAAATTTCTTCGACAAGGTTATTACTGGCCTACAATGTACCATGACTCTGTTGAATATGTCAGAAAGTGTGATCGGTGTCAGAGATATGCGAATATCCAAAGACAGCCCACCTCTGAACTTATACCTTTGAGTGCCCCATGGTTGTTTGCACAATGGGGGATTAATATCCTTGGACCTTTTCCATGGCATCCGGGTAGCGGAAGTTCCTCCTGGTGGCAATTGACTACTTCACCAAGTGGGTCGAAGCCGAACCTTTAGCAAAAATCACAGAAGCTAAAGTGTAGAACTTCGTCTGGAAGTCAATCATTTGTAGGTTCGGCTTACCCAAAACTCTCATTACTAATAATGGGCGATAATTTGCTGGAGCAAGGTTTGCTGACTTTTGTGAGGACTTAAATATCTCCCATAACTTCATGTCAGTAGCCCATCCGCAGGCAAATGACGAAGCCGAGGTGACCAACAGGACTCTGTTGCAAGGAATCAAGGAGAGACCTGAAAAAGAAAAGGAAACTTGGGCAGATGAGCTTTATCATGTGTTATGGGCATACTGAACTACCCAAAGACTGCCCACGGGGGAGGCCCCCTTTGCCTTAGCCTTCGAAACAAAAGTCATTATCCCAATTGAACTCAAGCTTCTGTTGATGCGATGTTGGGAAATGTGTCCCAAAAAGCCAATCATCAAGCTGTTGACGGTTGAGCAACCAAGTATTGTAATTGATTTGTTAATAAATAAAATATATTTGGCATCTTCATCATAAGCTTTCATCTTCTAATGAACTCCGTTGTTATGATGAAGTCCTTAGGACTATTTAAGTTCGATAAAGAGAGGATTTATCGATTAGTCCTTAAAACTGTTCATGACCAAATGATAGGCTGTTAATAAGGACGACAGCTTCTATCGAGCATAGGTCGCTGTAGGCCATATGGGTTGGTTGTCCTCTTAACCAAGGAGTGTGGAGACACTGGTATGGCATACAGGTGAGATGTAAGGGTACATTATTATTGAACGTGACCAACTCCAGAGTATTCTGCTGTCGAGAATGTCTCTGATGGAATATAGGTATAAGTGTCCCTTAGACTTGAGATCGCCTCAGTGACTTGCAAGCAACTCACTGTGCTTTGGTACTAGACTAACTGAATTTCTAATTCAGAGATGGAAGGCTTCTGGCACAGTCAAGTACTTGCGAAGTCAGAGTGTGATTGAGATGGGATTGACCACTCCAAGAGTTGGAGAAGAATGAGTCGCTGTATTTCAATTTAGCAAAATCTTGGCCAGGGTAATCCATCAGATGGATTTGATATTTTGAAATACAATGTGGACAACCTGATCAGAGTTAACAGTTGAACTCTGGGGTGTCCTATGATCATTTTGGTCAAGGGGATGAATTATATGAAAACTATATCTGCATGGGTTCTAAGGATGTTGTTCTACACATTCGACCTATCCGGTCATCGGGTACCATTGCTAGATGGTCATTTCGATTGGTATAGAAATTTATTCCTATGCTACTGGCTTAGGTTTGGACCTATGAGGTCACACACATTAGAGTTCATGATCCGATCAGATGGTTGATCAACGATTAAGAATCGTTCTAGGGTTAAATGATCAATACGATTGACATTTAACCCAGTGCAAGTGTTGCAGGAGGATCTATTAGCAATTCGATTGTTGATTGGCTTAATTTGATTAAGCCAATGGGCTGAGATTAAGTCTAATTAAATATGATTTAATTAGATTTGATTTGGGCTTGATTGGATCAAGTCCAATTGGTTTATTGGATAAGCCAAGTGCAAGGAAAAACTAGTCCTAGTTCAACTAGGACTTGGATTAATCTAATTTCTAATTTGATTAGAAAATTAAATCAGATTTAAATCTAATTTAATCTGATTAAATTAGGTTTTTAATTGGGTTAAAACCTATTTTAATTAGGTTGATCTGATTTTGGTTAGATTTGGTTTGGGAAACCAAATTAAAACAAGACATAAGATAGAATCCTAGTAAGACTAGGATTCCACCTTGCGCCACATAAGCCTTCCCCACGCCCTCTCTCTTAATTCAACGCCAATCTCCACTTATTTTGTGTGACAAAAGCCCTCTCCCAGATCTCTCCCACATTCACAAAAGGTCTCTTCTCTTCTTTCTTACATGGAAGGTGGTTTGGATCAAATCTAAAAGGAATAAGTTTGGATTTCGAATTCTATGAGATAGAGTTTTAGAAATCCAAAACTCTTTCAATTTTGCACTGAATTTATCCAAATTTTTTTTGGAATTTTTATGGCTTTTAGGGTATACATTGTGCACCTTTTTCTGGTAATCCATATACAAAAATATGAAGGAGGTGCTCAAGAGTTGGGCGTCCCTTAACTTGCCATGTTTGGATAAGCCTTGACTAGGTGTTTGACCTAGACAAGGACTCTATCATATCTCTTATATAAGATGAGTTTCTTCATAAAATTTTAAAGGAAGTTATAGATTTAAGAGACCTTTGTGCCATCCAAAAATGAGAGAGAAATACTTTTAGGTCGTGGAGATATAAAAGATGCAAGTTTAGGTATCTAGAGAGAAAAACGTGAAGAAGAAGAGGGTCTTCTTCTAGGGTTTTTGTTTTCATATCTTTCCTCCCTCCATCTTGAGTTTTCTGAGAGCGTCTCAGATCTGAATCTCTTCCTTCTACTTTTCATCTTTGGAAGAGTCCAAATTAAGAAGAAGGAGGCACCTGATCAACCATCAAAGAAGGATCAGCGCAGTACTAGCATACTATGCTGATTTCCTGAAGCAGGACTTCTGATCGAGATTCGTGGGCTCGTGTGGACGACTTCTAGAGATCGGACATGTGTGCGGCTTGCAACATCATCCTCAAGCCCAGATCAATAAGGTTAGAACATCTAACTTGCAAGGTAATAGATCTGATCTATTGTTTAATACATACATTAGATGTAGTATAGAAACATGTTGATATGATCAACATGTAGTTCATGCTGTATATATATATATATTTTAATTTTTGATTTAATACTATATAATAATCATGTAATAAGATCTTAGATCTAGAGATTTTCTAATTTTAAAAAATAAATTTTGATTTATTTTAGTCTTCCGCTGTATGATCTTAAAAAAGTTTCAAGATCTAACCCTGAAACCCTAGATCTGGTTCCTACAATTGGTATCAGAGCCAGATTCTTTATTACATGATTATTTATACATGCCTAGATTATTTCTTAGATTAGATTAATTTATAATCTAATTATTAAATCTGAAATTAAAATTTTAGATCAATCACAAACTGCAAGGTTGTCCTGCTGTAAGGTTTACCCCTTACAGTGCAAAGGTTGTCCTAGTTTGTGTAGATCTATCTTTAATCATAAATTTGTTAGATATGATCTAGATCAAATTTATGATTTATTAGATTTAAAAGATGTTTAAATCTGAAATAAAATTTTTTTGTTAGTAATTTTTTTTTGCAAAGAAATTGTTTAAAGTTGAAATTGTTTCAATTACATGAACCTGTTTAGATTAGATCTAAAGTAGTTTCATGTTTATTTCACTTGTATCTTGATTATGAATCAAACATGCAATATGGTTGGTAGAATCATATTGTAAAATTATTTTACAAATATGAAAATTATTTTTTGAAAAGCCAAACCCAACCCTCAGCCCAAAACTTAATTAAGAATTAAGAAGTTGTTTGATTAGGTTCTAGGATTGTGAATTGAAGAACCTAAGACACAAATCATAACACATTGGGTTAATGGATTAGTGGAAATTAGGTCCATTAATTGGGTTAGACCTATGGTTAGATTAAAGATGGACTTAATTAGAGAATTGACTAAATCTAATCAATTGTTGTCTTAGATTAGGTCAAGGATTCTCTAGATCAATTACAATAGTTGTAGTTGGTCAAGTCCATGTCTTTAACAAGAACCAAATGGACTTGATTTTTGGCTAAGCGGTCTAGCACGAACTGTTAGGTTGATCTAATCGAAACTAATTAAACCAATTGGTATCTAAGGTAAACCAGACCGGTGATTTTTAATTGGGAGCCCGCTTACCTGGCCATTTCTGATGGTGTCTAAGGCAAGCTTTGGTAGACCCTCCCACTGATCGAACTTACCTGGCCTCTTGGTGAAATTATGTTTTGATCGGATCACTTGACTATTCGAGCTGACCCATGTCAGCTAGGTAAATCAGTGTGACTGATTTAGGTGCTCCTAGACCAGCCCTTTTAATGGTCTCCCTTAAGCTGATTTGGTGAAGCCAGTGGGAGGATCATGATCAGCTGGTTTATCTGACCTCATCCTTTATATTATTTAAATCCTCTAAAATTATTAGGTCCTTAAAATGATAAAGTTATGGAGATAACTGAGTCATAGCCTCCCATTAAGGTGTTTGATAATGAGTCCATTAACTCAATAATCATTGCAGACCCAAAGGCCTGGTGCTTATTGACTAATGGAATTATGACTCATCATATGACGACTTGGAAGTGTCTCTCTAATGGTGGTTAGGTGAGCCAACCAAAGTTGGGCTTAATCATTCATTGGTTAGATACACCAAGTATGATTATGTTAATGGTTGGACCTAACCAGATCCTTACAGTGGAGGCCAAAGCCTACTGATTAGGTTTCTGGAGCAAAATTAAAATTACTAAAAATTGTTTAGAGAAACAATTGGTTATGAACCTACCCTTAGATGTACATGGGTTGACCAACCAAAGTTGGGCTTGTGTGCAGTCTAAGTGGATTCTAGTACCCACTAAGGAATTAGGGTAATTCCTCGAGTTGGAGGTAGAGGCTACCAATTCGAATAAAATAGTAGGAGAAACTTTTTGATTAAAGTCTAAATCTTTAGGTTTAATGAATCAATTACTAATTAGGTTATGGTTCTCCTTTGTGCAAATATGGCCACTTCCCTAACGCTCCAATCATTGTCGGACAATGATAAGTTGGTGGGACCCAACTTCGGTAGCTGGTACCGAAAGTTGAAGATAGTCCTGGAGCATGAACTGATCCTATATGTGATAATGGATCCTGCACCTGAGGAGCCAGCTATCAATGCACGTAGAATAGTTAGAGACACTTACCAGAAGTGGCTCAGTAATCGGACCATGGTGCGCGAGCGACGAGTTCAGTCGCAGATTCAAGATGGCTCAGCCAAAGGACATGCTTCAAGTGTTGGAGGATGCCTTTGGCACACCCGATGACATGGAGAGGCACAAGACTAGTTGTGCCATCTTCAACGCCAAAATACGGGATGGTGCCTCTGTCACTGATCATGTATTGTACATGATCGAACTGATGGAACGATTGAGCAAGCTCGGCTTTCCCTTGCATGAGCAGCTTGGGAAAGATGCAATACTGAACTCGCTGCCCAAGTCTTATCTCCCATTCCTCACTCATTATAGAATGACAAAGCCTGAAGAGAACTACCACGGGTTTCTGGGGTTGCTTCAGAACTTTGAGAAGGATCACCAACTTCACAAGGAGTCGGTGAACTTAGTGGGAGGTTCGTCTTCTGGTTCTCGACCTTTTGAGAAAGGGAAGAAGAACAAGAAGAAGAAAGTGAAGAAGGTGTAAGTTCAGGCTGGAACATCAGTGCAGAGCCAGACCAAAAAGATCAAGACTGATAAGAGTCTATTCAACTGGAAAGCACCCTAGATTAGATAGTGTGTCAGATATCTACTTATGGCACTGTAGGCTAGGTCCTATAAACAAGAACAGAATAAACAGGTTGACTCAAGAGGGAATCTTCGAAGTCAGTGATTGTGAATCACTTCCAACCTGTGAGTTCTGTCTTCTTGGTAAAATGACCAAGTCACCTTTTACTGGAAAAGGTGAGAGAGCTACTGAGCTCTTGGGCCTAGTACATACTGATGTTTGCAGGCCCATGAGCACCAGTGCTAGAGGTGGATATTTCTACTTCATAACTTTCATGGATAACCTATCCCGATATGGATATGTCTATCTGATGAAACATAAGTCGGATTCATTTGAAATGTTCAAACGATTTGAAGTGAAGTAGAAAAACAAACTGGGAAGAGTATTAAAACTCTTCGATCTGATCGAGGAGAAGAATACCTTTCTAGTGAGTTTCTCACATATCTAAGAGAGAATGGGATTCTCTCCCAATGGACTCCTCCAGGAACACCACAATATAATGGTGTGTCTGAAAGGAGGAATCGAACTCTGTTAGACATGGTCCGATCCATGATGGGTTTTGCTAGCTTGCCGATATCCTTCTGGGGATATGCACTCGAATTGGCCTGTTATCTGTTAAATAGGGTTCCAAGTAAGTCTATAATTAAGACTCCATATGAGACATGGATGGGATGTAAGCCAGCACTTTCACACTTTAGGGTCTGGGGGTGTCCGGCCTATGTCAAACGATTAGTCACAGACAAACTTGGACCTAGGTCTGACAAATGCTCATTCATAGGGTACCCCAAAGAGACAAAAGGATATTTTTTCTACCATGCTGATGAACAAAAGGTGTTCGTCAGTCTTAAGGCAATCTTTTTAGAAAAGGAGTGCCTTGGTGAAGGAACCGTTGCCTCTAAGGTTGAACTTGATGAAGTTCAACAGGTAGAAGGACCGACACCAATAGCTGAACCTGAGTCGGATATGATTAGATCAGATCCGGAGCCCAATATACCTGCACCATTAAGGTGATCCGATAGAGTACCGCGTCAGCCGGATAGATACTATGATTTTTTAGTCCGAGAAGGTGATCCCATCAAACTTGATGAGAATAATGAGGATCCGATCACCTATATGGATGCAATGCAGAGACCTGATTCTGAGAAATGGCTTGAAGCCATGAAATCTGAAATGGAGTCCATGAAGGTCAACGATGTATGGACATTGGTTGACCCACCTGAAGGGGTTAAACCCATTGGGTGTAAATGGGTCTTCAAAAGGAAAAGGAGCGCAGACGGAAAGGTGGAGACCTATAAAGCCCGTCTGGTCGTCAAGGGATATCGTCAACGTTATGGTATTGACTATGACGAGATATTTTCTCCTGTGGCAATGCTCAAATCCATTCGGATAATACTTGCAATAGCTGCCCATCTGGATTATGAGATCTGGCAGATGGATGTAAAGACAGCTTTTCTGAATGGAGAGCTGACCGAAGAGGTGTATATGATACAACCTGAGAGGTTTACATCCACAGATGAGTCCAAGGTGTGCAAGCTTCAGAGATCCATTTATGGATTGAAGCAAGCTTCTCAAGTTGGAACATGCATTTTGATAAGGTGATCAAAACGTATGGCTTCATTAAGAATGGAGAAGAGCCCTGCATCTATAAATGGGCAAATGGTCCAGTTGTGGTATTCCTTGTCTTGTACGTCGATGACATTCTCTTAATCGGGAATGACATCCCCGCACTACAGGGAATAAAAGTTTGGTTGTCATCACAGTTCTCCATGAAGGACTTCGGTGAAGCATCCTACATCCTAGGGATGAAGATCTATAGGGATAGATCTAAAAGGATGCTTGGGTTATCCCAGTCCATGTACATAGACACTGTGCTGAAGAGGTTCAGCATGGAGAATTCCAAGAAGGGCTATCTACCGATAGGCCATGGAATTTCTCTCTCTAAGAAGGATTGTCCGACAACTCTTGAAGAGAGAGAGCGTATGAGTAGAGTCCCATATGCTTCAGCCATGGGATCTATCATGTACGTCATGACATGTACAAGACCAGATGTGGCATACTCACTAGGAGTAGTGAGTAGATACCAATCTGATCCTGGAGAAAACCACTGGAAAGTGGTTAAAGCCATCCTTAAGTATTTGAAAAATACTAAGGACCAATGGTTGGTTTATGGCGAGTCAGATTTGAAACTTGTGGGGTTCACAGACTCTAGCTTCCAATCTGACCATGATGACAGCAGGAGCGTGTCGGGTTATATCTTTACTCTGAATGGTGGAGCCATCTGCTGGAAGAGTTTCAAGCAGCATATTGTGGCAGACTCTGTTTGTGAAGCGGAGTACATCGCAGCATCAGATGCTGTGAAAGAAGCTGTGTGGCTAAGGAAATCCATCACTGAGCTCGGAGTAGCACCCTCCCTCGATGGTCTGGTCCTGCTCTATTGCGACAGCATTGGTGCCATAGCTCAGGTGAAGGAACCCAAAGCACATCAGCGGATGAAGCACATCTTATGCTGCTTCCACCTAGTCTGAGAGATCGACTGAAAGGAGAACCTAGCCGACCCCTTCACTAAAGTCCTGGCGATGAAGGAGTTCGACAATCACAAGTTGAAGATGGGTATTAGATACTGTGCCGAGTGGCTTTAGGACAAGTGGGAGTTGTTGGGAAATGTGTCCTAAAAAGCCAATCGTCAAGCTGTTGATGGTTGAGCAACCAAGTATTGTAATTGATTTGTTAATAAATAAAATATATTTGGCATCTTCATCATAAGCTTTCATCTTCTAATGAACTCCATTATTATGATGAAGTCCTTAGGACTATTTAAGTTCGATAAAGAGAGGATTTATCGATTAGTCTTTAAAACTGTTCACGACCAAATGATAGGCTATTAATAAGGACGACAGCTTCTATCGAGCATAGGTCGCTGTAGGCCATATGGGTTGGTTGTCCTCTTAACCAAGGAGTGTGGAGACACTGGTATGGCATACAGGTGAGATGTAAGGGTACATCATCATTGAACGTGACCAACTCCAGAGTATTCTGCTGTCGAGAATGTCTCTGATGGGATATAGGTATAAGTGTCCCTTAGACTGGGATCACCTCAGTGACTTGCAAGCAACTCACTGTGCTTTGGTACTAGACTAACTGAATTTTTAATTCAGAAACGGAAGGCTTCTGGGCACAGTCAAGTACTTGCGAAGTTAGAGTGTGATTGAGATGGGATTGACCACTCCAAGAGTTGGAGAAGAATGAGTCATTGTATTTCAATTTAGCAAAACCTTGGCCAGGGTAATCCATCAGATGGATTTGATATTTTGAAATACAATGTGGACAACCTGATCAGAGTTGACAGTTGAACTCTGGGGTGTCCTATGATCATTTTGGTCAAGGGGATGAATTATATGAAAACTATATCCGCATGGGTTCTAAGGATGTTGTTCTATACATTCGACCTATCCGATCGTCGGGTACCATTGCTAGATGGTCACTTCGATTGGTATAAAAATTTATTCCTATGCTACCGACTTAGGTTCAGACCTATAGGTCACACACATTAGAGTTCATGATCCAATCAGATGGTTGATCAACGATTAAGAATCGTTCTAGGGTTAAATGATCAATACGATTGATATTTAACCTAGTACAAGTGTTGCAGGAGGATCTATTAGCAATTCGATTACTGATTAGCTTAATTTGATTAAGCCAATGGGCTGAGATTAAGTTTAATTAAATATTATTTAATTAGATTTGGTTTGGGCTTGATTGGATCAAGTCCAATTGGTTTATTGGATAAGCCAAGTGCAAGGAAAAACTAGTCCTAGTTCAACTAGGACTTGGATCAATCTAATTTCTAATTTGATTAGAAAATTAAATTAGATTTAAATCTAATTTAATCTGATTAAATTAGGTTCTTAATTGGGTTAAGACCTATTTTAATTAGGTTGATCTGATTTTGGTTTGATTTGATTTGGAAAACCAAATTAAAATAAGACATAAGATAGAATCCTAGTAAGACTAGGATTCCACCTTGCGCCACATAAGCCTTCCCCACGCCCTCTCTCTTAATTCAATGCCAATCTCCACTTATTTTATGTGACAAAAGCCCTCTCCCAAATCTCTCCCACGTTCACAAAAGGTCTCTTCTCTTCTTTCTTACATGGAAGGTGGTTTGGATCAAATCTAAAAGGAATAAGTTTGGATTTCGAATTCTATGAGATAGAGTTTTAGAAATCCAAAACTCTTTCAATTTTGCACCGAATTTATCCAAATTTTTTTTGAAATTTTCATAGCTTTTAGGGGATATATTATGCACCCTTTTTTGGTGATCATGCATGAAAATATGAAGGAGGTGCTCAAGAGTTGGGCGTCCCTTAACTTGCCATGTTTGGATAAGCCTTGACTAGGTGTTTGACCTAGACAAGGACTCTATCATATCTCATTATATAAGATGAGTTTCTTTATGAAATTTTAAGGGAAGTCATAGATTTGAGAGACCTTTGTTCCATCCAAAAATTAGAGAGAAATACTTTTGGTCATGGAGATATAAAAGATGCAAGTTTGGGTGTCTAAAGAGAAAAACGTGAAGAAGAAGAGGTCTTCTTCTAGGGTTTTTGTTTTCATATCTTTCCTCCCTCCATCTTGAGTTTCCTGAGAGCATCTCAGATCTAAAACTCCTCCTTCTACTTTTCATCTTTGGAAGAGTCTAAATCAAGAAGAAGGAGGCACCTGATCAACCATCAAAGAAGGATCAGCGCAGTACTAGCATACTGTGCTGATTTCCTGAAGCAGGACTTCTGATCGAGATTCGTGGGCTCGTGTGGATGACTCCTAGAGGTCGGACGCATGTGTGGCTTGCAACATCATCATCAAGCTCAGATCAACAAGGTTAGAACGTCTAACTTGCAAGGTAATAGATCTGATCTATTGTTTAATACATACATTAGATGTAGTATAGAAACATGTTGATATGATCAACATGTAGTTCATGCTGTATATATATATATATATTTTAATTTTTGATTTAATACTATGTAATAATCATGTAATAGGATCTTAGATCTAGAGATTTTTTAATTTTAAAAAATAAATTTTGATTTATTTTAGTCTTCCGCTGTATGATCTTGAAAAAGTTTCAAGATCTAACCCTGAAACCCTAGATCTGGTTCCTACATGCGAGTCATGGCATTCGACGAGCAGCGCAACTCACAGGATCTCAAGGCTAACCTTGACTTGTTAGCAGAAAAGCAGGAGACAGCTCAAGTTCAGATGGCAACCTACAAGCAGAAAGCAGCCTGCTACTACAACTCCCGTGTCAAGAGCAAAGCCTTCAGAGCAGGGGACTTAGTACTTTGACGAGTCACTGTTTCATAACCTCAGAACCAAGGAAAACTTGCCCCAAATTGGGAAGGCCCATATGAAGTTAGGGAGGTTGTCCGGCCTGGAACATACTATCTAAAAGAGATCGGAGGAGCGGACCTTCCACGACCATGGAATTCTAAAAATTTACGAATGTATTACTGATAACTTTGCCTTAAATAAAAATTTCATATTTGCATATCTTTTTTTTTGGCATGAGCTTATAACGACAGAGAGTAGCTCCTTCAGACAATTGAAACTAAGCATGTCAGGAACAAGAGAAGAACCTCATCCCGACCCAAATGAAAGCCCAGTAATTAAGAGACCAGATGGGGGGAGAGGCCCTCACAATGGCCCTTATGCGCCCCCACAGTCATGTTAGGAACAGGAGGAGAACCTCATCCTAACATGAGCAAAGTCGAAGATCCGGTTATTAAGAGACCGGATGGGAGGAGAGGCCCTCGCAACGGCCCTTATGTGCCCGCACAGCCATGTTAAAAACAGGAGGAGAACCTCATCCTAACATGAGCAAAGTCGAAGATCCGGTTATTAAGAGACTGGATGGGGTGAGAGACCCTCGCAACGGCCCTTATGCACCCCCACAGTCATGTTAGGAATAGGAGGAGAACCTCATCCTAACATGAGCAAAATTGAAGACCTGGTTATTAAGAGATCGGATGGAAGGAGAGGCCCTCGTAACGACCCTTATGTGCCCCCACAGTCCTGTTAGGAACAGGAAGAAAACCTCATCCTAACATAAGCTGAAATTGACTGTGTTGGGAATAGGAGGAGAACCTCATCCTGACACAAACGAAGACCTGATCGTTTAAGATCGAATGAGAGGAAAAACCTTCTCAATGGCTCCACTACACCCCTACAACCCCGTTAGGAGCAGAGGAAAAACCCTCACCCAAACATAAAAAAAAAAGAGGAGAGAAAAAGAAAAAGTGACGAGCTATGCCAGAGATAAGAGAAAAATGAACTACATCTAAGACACAAGGGACCTCGTCTCAACGAGAAAGAAAACTCTTGTCAAAAATCCTCAGTCTCTAAGGGAAAATCCAACACTAGCAGGAGGAAATAGACTTCCTCAAAGTAACGAGAAGTTCGGACCCCAAGTTCGAATGTCGGGAGAAAGTGTCAAATTCGAATGGCCTCGAAAAGACCTTCGATCATGAACAAAAAGGGCGAATCAATGCGGCGATGATCGGGAACCTTCAAACAACGTCGATATCGAATAAGACAAAAGACAAGAGAAGCTCGATAAATGACAACTCAGAGCAAAAATAGATAAAGTAATGAGAAAATTTCTTTTCATTTCATTAGTAAAGAGAGCATTACAAAAGCCTTTGAAGGCCAAAAAAAAAAAAACAACAAGAAAAGAAAAGAATACATGGAACAAAAGGTAAAAGAAGCTCTAAGGAAGCTCGGCTTCTTCTAACTTCGAACTCTCAGTTCCAACCATTATCAGGGATTGCTTTAAGTTTTCAACTTCTTCTTCCAGTTCCTTTGTTCTTAACAGCATCTCCCGATACATTTGGTGAAACCGCCTGCTTTTGCCCTCTGATTCCTGAAGCCTCTTCCTCAGAACTTCGGACTCCGCTTCTGCATCCTTGACTGCCTGCTGCTCATAGGTCAGCTGAATTTTCAGCCGCTGTAGTTCGGCCTTCTCCTTCCCAAGAGCTACGGATAGTTCTTCCATGGTCCCCCTCAAGGATCGGAGCTCGTCGAGCCTTGAACCAAAACGGCCTGGGCTCTTTCGGATAACTGCTTCCGAAGGTGAGCAACCTCATCGATCGCCATCTTGAGCCTCCTTCTGAAGTTATCTATTTGCCTGCACCAGCTGACTCGGTAAGTGTTGTAATTTGTCTCGGTGTCCTGTAGCTGCTTCTGGAGGTCAAAAAATTTCTTCGACCAATCCCGACTGTGATCTGCCTGGGTTGGAAGCCGGGACGAGCTCCCTTCCAATTGGCCGATCTTCTCCTGTGCGGCCGCCAACTCGACCTTGAGGGAGCTGATCTTGGAGGCTTGAGTCCAAGATCGATCGCTGGTGCATTTCTGAAGTTCCTCAAGCTCCTTCTCGAAGTTGGCCTTCTTCCGACTGTAGTCCATGAAGTCCTTTCTGTGGAGGTTCCGAAGGTGAGTAACCTCCATGATGGCTTCCGAATGGCTCTTCCTCAGCTTGTGAAGTTTGTCGTCCATCTTCTTTGATTTCTTCGTTAGGTGACGAACTTTCTTTCTTAGATCCTGGATCATAGACTTCAAAGGAATCCCCTACGATAGGGGAAGAGCTTCGGTAGGGCACTGTTGTCGAGAAATAAGAGTGTCACAATGCAAATCATTACAAGAAAAAAAAAAGAGAAAAAGGATGTAGAAGAAGAAAAAGGAGCTCTCTGTAAAGAAGAATCTGATTTCATCGATTGAATAATTCTTAAGTACAAGAGAAAGAGAAAAAAAAATCATAACAAAAAAAAAAGTATAAAATTAGCGGTCTCGGATCTCTGGAGCAAAAATGGAGGAGCTCGACACCCTCGGAAGGTCGGTCACGGTAGCTGAGACAATTGAAGAGGTTCTGACTGGAGGGAGACTGGCAGCAGCTTCAGAAGGTCCGACTTCATCGTTGGATGCTTCATCCAAGAAGCTGAGGTCGAGTTTGAGAAACTTTTCGACCACCTTCTCCTGACAAAGCTCGAAGTCTTTGATAAAGGCGGCCTGGCCGAACTTGATATTCAGATCCCTCATCTCGGAGGAGGTCTTGAACTCCTCCACTGCTTGGGCCCTTGCCTCCGAGACTAGGGTCGGGATCTGCTCCTTCAGCTTGGAGACCTCGGCCTCTGCTTTCCTTCTTTCCTCCTCCAAAGCAGCCTTTAGATCCACTAAGTTTGTTCCTCCTTCTGGAGTACCTCTTGGAGACTCGTGACTTTGACGACCTTCTCCTTAAGATGGACAGCCTCAGCCTGGCGGCCTTTCTCCACCTGGGCTGCTTCCTTCTTTGCATTTTTATTGCCTCGATGTTGGCGATGAGCTGGTGTCCAATCTGCAAGAGCGGTCAGAAAGTCAATATGAAAGCTAAAGAATGAACTAGTAAAGAAGCGAAAGGAAGAAAAAAGTAAATCGACCTACCTCAAGAAAGGACCCTAGAGAGTCCCAAACCTGCTGTTCAGGATCAACATGGACGATCCTGTGGACAATCTCGGGCAAAACGCAACCGTCGACCAACCTTTTTATTAAATCTCTGTTGTAGAAGGGATTCTCCCCTGGATCCTCTTTGGAGTTGTTGGACCTTTTGATGGCAGCCCTGCTGCTGCTGATCTTGCGGACCACCATCTTCTTCCTTCTCTTCCTTTCGGCCCTCGGTGCCTCCTCGGGACGAGACTCGGGAGCGGGAACCTCGGTCGGAGGGCTTCTTGAAAAAGCTCGGGGACTACGGGCTCAACATCAGAGGGGGCATCAACAACAATGGCCACCTGGGCAAGCACGACCGAGCTTGTTTCCTCTACCCTCGCCTTCTTCGTCGACCCAAAAGTTGCGGCGCCTTTCCTCTTGTGGGCCTTGAGACCCTTGGCTAGTATCCGAGCTGCATCTGCATCCATATCTGCAATGAAAAAGGATCGGCACAGCTTAGAAACAGAATAAGAGAAAGAGGAAGCAGCAAATGACTTGAGAAAGAAAAAGTACCGGCAAGGTTGAGAGGGCTCAGGCCGACATTGAATAAAAGTTGCTCCTTCAGAAGGTTGGAGAGGAGAGGAGCTGGATAAGTTTTAAGTTTATTGAAGGCTTCAAGGTCATCCTTTTCCAGGCTAGAAGCCCAACGGACGGAGTCCCTCAGGGAGCCCCAGGGGGGCAACCCCAACATCAGGGTCGGGCATCGAACGTAGAAGTACCTCTCCTTCCAGTTGTGGATAGAAGAGGGGGCACTTTTCAGCAATCCCTTTCTACCGAACTGGGGGGAGAAGTACCACTAGTCCTTTGGCGAAGGGTGATGCTTAAAGGTATAAATGTTTCTAAATAAGAGAAGAGTTGGTTGGACTTCAGCTAAATGACAGAGGAAAAGAAATCCTATCAGAAATCTAAAGGAGTTCGGTGCTACAGAAACTAGAGAATTATTTAAAAAGTGAAAAAGAGCAACAACAAAAGGTGGAAGTGGAAGTCGAAGCCCGACGCGAAAGGCTTCCTGGTATAAGCAAAAGTGGCCAGGGGGAGGGGTGCTAGCCTGATCAGTTGGCCCGGGAAGCTCAAGCTCATACTCCAGAGGAATTCCGTACTGAATCCTAATCAGCGAGAGTTTGTCCGAGGTCAAAGAGCTGGGAATGGTGTCTGGTACAAAGATCGGACGAGGTCCGATCCTAAGTATGGGTTCATCTACAGTACTAGGATTTTGGAGGGCTGGAGCTGACGAACTTCTAGAACTGCTAGAGGAGGAAGTGTTGGAGGACATTTTGAATCAAATAAAAATCCTAAAAAAATTAGAAAAAATAGAAACATGGCACTCACGAAGAAACCGAATGGGTGGAATGCAGAGGAGAAAAAATGGAAGAACAATAAGAAAAAGAAGGATTTCGGAACTAACCTAGGCTGGTCCGAAAGGTGCAGGAGGGCAGCGAAGGCAATGGAGGACGACCTGAAGGGTGCCTAAGATCGAGAGGGATGCTGGAGGAGGACAAAGCTCTCAAGGAAGAAGAGAGGATCGAAGAAAAATCTCAGGCAAGGTGAAACCCCTGAAGGAGGAGGACGGGTTTAAATAGACCTCAGGGTCCGACGTAATAATGATTACAGATCTCCTTTGGCCGATCTACAACTGTCGGGTGTCCCACTCGTCATGGCAGACGGCTGACAGAATCATTGTTGCACCATACCTGGGGCGACGCTCCAGTGGGAATTTCAAAAAAATCTTTTCGGGTCACCTCGATTTGAAAAGACTCCAGCACCGGTGCGCCAAACGCCAAAATATTTGGAAACAATCGAGTATAGAAATCAAGGGGGCAACTTCGGCTTTGAAAATTTTTCTGTACTTCTTTCATTCGAAATCCGAACTCGAAAGTAAGGAGACTGGTGTTGGGTATAAAATAACCCTAGCCGAAGTTCGTAAGAGGCCAACCCTCTCAGGACTCTTCCAGCTTTCGACCTTGTGCGATGTCTTTCTGAACTCTCCCGACCGTCCGAGCTTCCACAGTACCATCCGAACTCCTCCAACAATCGACCTTCCATAGTGTCCTCTAGATTTCTCCAATGGATGAACTCCTATCGTACCCTCCGAACTTATCTAATAATGAGCTCCTTCAGTCGTCTATCGGATTGCTCCAAATGCTCTCTGGGCTTCAATATCAGTCAATTTTCTACAGTGATCGACTACTCTCCGAATCTCTTCCAGACTTCCTCCTGTCATGATCAACTTTACTCTGAGCTTCTTCCGAGCTTCATCAATGTTCGGACTTCTCCAACAGTAGGGCTTCCACGGCAACCAATCTCCATCCGAGCTTCTACAACAAGCGGCCTCCTTCTGGACTTCTGCAAGAACCTGACTCCATCCGAACTTCTACAGTGGATGGATTCCAGATGAACTTCTACAACGGATGTGCTCCAATAGTCGGATTTCTACAGTAACCAACTGTCTCCTGTGTCTTTCATACCTCTCCATCCATCAACCTTCAACAGCACCAACCGGACTTTAACAGTGCCGACCAGACCCCTCCAATGGATAAATTTTCTCCAGACCCCTCCAGCGGTCGACCTTCCACAATGTCCTCCAGACTCCTCCAGCGGACGAACTTCCATAACACCTTCCAAACTCTTCTATTGGTCAACCTTCTATAGCACCTTTCGAATTTCGCTATCGATCGACCTTCTTTCGGATTCCTCATGCAATTGGACCTCTCCAGTGGACAATCTTCAAACAAGCTTCTATATCAGAAAATTCCAGACGGACTTCTCTAGCAATCGGACTCCAGCCGGATTTCTCCAACAAAAAGTTTCCATCCGAACTTCTACAGCAGATGACTTCCGTCTGCAGCGTCAACGCCTAAGGCACCCAATAACAGTTAACCCATCAGCAACCTCGAAAATATCCGAGCTTCTCTTAGATTGCTGAGACAGAGAGCTATTCCGCTCCACCAGATATCCCAACCGAGCTTCAGCCATCCGGCCCGAACTCCCTGGCAAGTCGCGACAACGAACATCACTCCACTCTCTATAACAAACTCCACGTGGCCCCACCACTCTCTGATAAGTCACGACAATGGACACCACTCCACTCTCCGTAACAAACTTCACGTGGCCTTGAACGGCCCACTACCAGGCAGTTACAGACGTCATTATCAATCGGTTATGCTCTCCCATCTATAAAGGGACCCCCCAGATACATTCTCCTCTAAGCTCTAAGCACTATCTCTAAACTCTACTAAAATCCCATTCGAGTGCTCCATTTCTTTTGAAGCAGAGTACTGACTTGAGCGTCGGAGAGTCTTGCCAGAGCACCCCCAACTCTGGTTTAAACTTTCCTTGTAGGTCCCAACGACGGCCGTGATCCCCTCAACTCCAGCTTCTTCGGCATCGACGGAATTCTGCACCAACAGATATATTTATAAAAAAATAAATATTAATTTAATTAAGCAATTTAAGCACCAAAATGAAGAGAAATTTTTAAAAAATTTAATGCATATTTTTTCTTATTTTTCAGGCAAAAAATTGAAGCAAAAATAGAGTCAAAATACCCTAAAAAATAAAAAAAATAGCCTTCGATGTACGGTGGACCGATCGCTTGATCCACAGAGCCAGGGTGCGGTCCACAAGAAACTTCACGCAGTCCACAGGTGTGGTTCACAGTGAGAGAAAGATTCTGGATGTGATCCAATGGCTGAGATTCAATTCGACCTAGATCCGACAGTTCAGACTCGTTGCCGACTTTGAATAGGATTCTTTTGCGTGATCCGATGGCCCAGAAGCAATCCATCACGCGATCCAACGGCTGTTATCACTCCCGACTTTGAATAGGATTTTTTTGCACGATCCGATGGCCAGAACTTCATCAGAACCTAGATCCAATGACTGACATTCGATCCAACTTTGATAAGGATTAAAACTATGATTTTTTATCAGATCTGGGCCGTTCAAGCTCCATCCGACAGCCAAGAATATTCCTAAAGAGATTAATATAATTTTTAAGGGTTTTAGGACTCTTTTTTCTACCAAAAAATTATGAAAAATTCATCTATAAATAGAGAGTCTGGGAATAAACTTTGGGGAGCAGAAAAATTGAGTAGAAGGTATAGAAAAAAATAAAAAAAATAAAATAACTTTAGAGATCCAAGAAAAAGAAGGAGAGAAGTTGGTTCGCCCTACGGAGTATGATGGAAGATGGAGAGGTCATCAACCATCTTTTCGATGAGGCTTGGCTGATCAACTTCAGATCTTTGTTACAATTTTATTTTTATTTTATTTTATTATTTCTTTTAAATTTTTTGTACTTAAATTTCAATTTCAATTAATGTAAAAATTATTTTTCTGCACTTTAAATTCTTGTCTTTTATTTTTTGCACGTAGATGCTAGGATCTAATTAGTAGATCTTAGTATCAATTTATTTTTATATTTTTTAAATTTTTATTATTTATTTTTATTGTAAATAGATGCTAGGATCTAGTTAGTAGATCTTAGTATCTGATTTATTTTATATATTTTTTTAATTTTTATTATTTATTTTTATTGTAAGTAGATGTTAGGATCTAGTTAGTAGATCTTAGTATCCAATTTATTTTTTATACTTTTAATTTTTATTTTTTGACTTAAATTACTTTCTTCAAAATTTTATTATTTTTATAAAATCAAAGATTTCAAATCAAAATCTTGTGTTCTCTATGGATTCGATCTGACTCACTACTTTCTATATATTTTTAATTTTTATTGAAGTCAAAATTTGATTGATAATCACGGTATCCTAATGACAGTATCACGATCGTATCAATTTTTGGCACCATTGTCGGAGAAGGCAACAATTTTAATGTTTGATTTTTTTGATTATTTTGTAAATTTAACTTACTAACTTTTTTACTTTTTTAACTTTGTGCAGAAAAAAATTCAAAAAATTCAAAAAAGAGATAGAAAGCTTTCAATTTTGCTTGGTGAGATCAATCCTAACCCTAGCTTTAACTAATATTTTTTTTAGTATTAATTATTATTTTTTTAATTAACTTAAAATTCATCCACATAAACCTAATAAAAATTGTATGACAAGAGTAGAAACTTAATTTTTAGGAGCATTCATCATTGTAGATTTATTTTTGGTGATCGCTGGAGACAAGGTAAGCTTTCAAGTTTTATTAGCTTCATGTATCTAATTTAGTTGCATAGAACTCCTTGTTTGAAATTGGTTGTGCATATTCATCTCAAATCAATTTAAGGGCAACACCCATAACAAGATAAGGTGAAGATTTCATCACCCTTCCTTAGCCCAAAAACAACCAACCAGCATCCCGCATTAATCCAAATTTAACTAAAATCAAGTAGACATTGGCCCCTAGGATCAATTGAGTTCAGTTTGAGTATTTTGTTGAAGTCAAGTGCAAAGTAAGTTTGGACTCACTCCTGAAACTGGTGTCTAAGGCTAGAGGTTATAAAGGCTCAGTCTAAATAGATTTATGGTTATTTAATTGGTTCCATTAGCTTACCTGGCCAATTCAATTGGTGTCTAAGACAAGCAACGGGGGGACCCCCACGATCTCACCTCTTACCTGGCTAGTTGAAGGAAGTGAGAACAAATCCAATTTATATCTAGACTAAGCCACTCTATATCAAACTGTTAGGTCTAAGAAACCCATAGGTGTCTAGGTTTAATTGTTTGCTAACTTGATTGCAATTAACACTTAACCACAACTAATTCTTCTCATCTTACGTCTTTAGGTCTAAGATTTTTTTTAAGGATCTCACCTTTAAAACTTTTCTCTTTCTTTCTTTTCTCTTCTTTTTCTCCTCCTTCTTAAAAAAAAAAAAAAAAATCTTAACAACACACATAATAGGGTTTGCACTAATACATGCACGGTATAATTTTTTCTGACCTAGTTGAACCTAATTCTGAAATTGAACGAGTGATCCATGCTAAACATGATAATCAAATGGTTAGAAATTCTAAGAATCACCTAGGCAGATGAAGAATTATTTTATTCCTTCCACCTATAATCCATCGATGTTTCCATCATTCTATGGGATCAAATATTCAGACTCTAGTCCTAAGGCTGATCTGAACCTAATAGCCCAAAGATTAGATAAAGTCAACCTTCTTGCCCAGAAATTTGATCAGTTCCTAGCATTAGGTCAACAATCTCCTGCACAATACACACCACCATCTAATTATCAGGAGATTTGTTCTATCTGTGCTAGTCCGACCCATCATGTGAGCGAATATCTCACGGCTGCACAGTTTTCACTTTTCATTCAAGAACAAGTTCAAGCTACTCAAGGTTACTCCAAACCTATCAATGATCCATTCTCTAACACATATAATTCGGGCTGGAGGAACCACTCTAATTTTTCTTGGAGACCCCAACAGACTCAGGCTCAGACCCAAATTTTTTTTATGCAAAACTTTCAGAATGGGCTCCAATACCAAAATTATGCTTATAATAGTGGTCAGCCTAGTCAGCCTATCCAGCCATCTTATTACAATCAGCCATTATACCCACCTCCTCAATAGACCAATCTAGCCAATGATAGATTTAGCCAACTTCAATAAATGATCATGATCCAACAGCAATCCCTCACTAGGCTAGAAGCACAAATAGATCAATTAACTGAATCTACCATGAGAAGAGAACTAGGTCAATTGCCAAACGAACAAATACCGAATTTTGAAAATGACCCACCTATCCATCAATCACCTGGACCTAGTCATCAATCCAATGGCCCACCTAAGAATCTCCAATTTGAAAGTGACAATGCAATTTTTGAGCTTAAAAGTGATAGGATTCTTAGGGACTCATACCAAGACCAGATGAGTGAGGCTAGTACTGATGCTAGCCAAAAAGAGAATTTAGAAGAGGAGATTAGTACTGAGACTAACCCAATAGAAGAACCTGAGCTTAGTACTGATGCTGATCTAAGTGAAGAAAAGAAGAGAGTGGATGAGTTACCCAAGATATATCCATCAAGAGTCTCATTTTCTTTAGCCTTAGAAGCCAGTTCTTCCACTTTAGAATTACTATCTCCTTCAGAATTAAAATTATCTTTGATCACACTTAAGAATACATGTTTAAAATCAAAAGATATCCTTCCAGTGCCTATTTTTTCAAACTTAGTTCCTAACCCAAAAACTCAATTCATGAGCATTTTAGAAGAACAAATAAGAAAAATTCTCGATAAATAAGGGTCTGTGAATGGGTTTGTGAACTATCTTTCTAAAATTAAGAATGGAGATGTGAACTCCTTTCTAAAGATTGGTAATAAAATACTAAAATTTATCATAGGCCATCTTCATAATATTGGCAATCCAAAATCATTGAAATTTATCAATCCAATATTCGACACGGGATAGGTGAGAGAATCAGCATGGTCTGGCTGAAGATGGTAAACTTAGCATTTTCTGAGAGGCAACCCAGTTTTCAATTTTTAGTTTTGTGCTTTTTACTATCTTTTGCATTTTATTTAGGTTAATCGAGTCTTACTTAGTATTTTTTGTAGGGATTTGAAAATAATCTTGGCTAAGTTGGGGAAAGAATCAGTTTTGAAAAGACTTATGGCTCAGATGATATCTCTCCTTTTCTTTCTCTTTACATGCACCATTCATTTTTTCTACTCCATTGAGGACAATATTGATTAAGTTAGGGGGAGAATAAAAAAATTTATTTTTAAAGTCTTCAAGTAAGTTAGTATTTAATATTTAAGCATCTAATTATACTTAAAAATTAAGTTAAACCAAATATTTTTTTAAAAAAAATTGATGTACAGATTAGAGAGTTTGTGAGATATTGAGGGATCAAGTATTAAGAAAATTTAATAAAGAGTTAAGTTTCGAACTTAAATACTTTTCTTTGAGCATTTCTAAATTTTTCTAACAGCATCAAAGAAGAGTTTACTTTCTATGAATTTGTGTAGAGTAATTATATATTTCTTTATATATTCAAAATAAAATAAAATAAAATAGCTTTAGGGATCCAAAAAAAGGAAGGAGAGAAGTCGGTTCGCTCTATGGAGTACGACGAAAGATGGAGAGGTCATCAACCATCTTTTCGACGAAGCTTGACTGATCAACTTCAGATCTTTGTTACAATTTTATTTTTATTTTATTTTATTATTTTTTTTAAATTTTTTATACTTGAATTTTAATTTCAATTAATGTAAAATTTATTTTCCTGTACTTTAAATTTTTATCTTTTATTTTTTGTACATAGATGCTAGGATGTAATTAGTAGATCTTAATACTAATTTCTTTTTATACTTTTTAAATTTTTATTATTTATTTTTATTATAAGTAGATGCTAGAATCTAGTTAATAGATCTTAGTATCCAATTTATTTTTTATTTTTTTAATTTTTATTTTCTGACTTAAATTATTTTCTTTAAAATTTTAATTTATTTTTATAAAATCAAAGATTTCAAGTCAAAATCATGCCTTCTCTATGGATTCGATCCGACTCACTATCTACATATTTTTTTTAAAAAAAAAGTTTTCAAGTACTTCATGCTGAGTAATCAGGCTTTTTTCCTAAGCAAGTATTGAGTTTCACGTCAAAAGATATGAAGAGCAAAAAAGCTTGGTTGTAAAGCTAGTTTTAACTCGTAGACTATTTGATTCGAGCAAGTAGGTTCGAGGGGTATTTTATACCTAGTTTCCTAAAGCCATCTGGTTTGGGAGTCATTGACTGAAAATTCGCTACATGGATTAAATAGAAAGCTTAAGGGATTAAGACACTCAATAGCAGTACAATATTTAAAAAAAAAAATTAATCAATCAATAAATGAAGGACGGAAGTAACAATATACTTATCTATGTGAAGGTGAATGATTTGGACATAAAGGTAGCGATAATTTGAAAAAGTTCAGAAAAGATTTAGTGTTCTTAGTTTAACTCTCATATTGACTAGTATTAATACCCCAATTACATACTTCATTTACACTCTATTGAACATCAGTGGCCCTTTTGAAAAATTATTTGGTAAAATTTGAGATTTTAAGTTAAAAGATACTTGATTCTAATTCTAAATTCTTTCTTTACTCGAGGATGAGCAAAGTTCAAGTTAGAAAGTGTGATAAGTAGTATATTTTTATATTTATTGAAGATATTTTTGATAATTTATGGTGCTAACATCTTCTTAAAAATCTTAATTTCAAGAATTTATTGAATTTTCTTAAAAAATAAGTAATTTTGAAAAAAATATGAAATTAGATATATTTATAAAAAAATAGATGTTAATTTAATTGAGCAATTTAAGAATCAAAATAAAAAAAAATGAAAAATTTAATACATATTATTTCTTATTTTTCAGACAAAAAAGTGGAGTGAAAATGGAGCCAAAATATCCTAAAAAATAAAGAAAATAGTCTTCGGTGTACGGTGGACCGGCCGCTTGGTCCACAGAGCTAGGCACGGTCCACAGGAAACTTCACGCGGTCCACAGGCATGGTTCACAGTGAGAGAAAGATCCTGGACGTGATCCAACGGCTGAGATTCAATCTGACCCAGATCCGAAGGTTCAGACTGTAAGAACCAGATCTAGGGTTTCAGGGTTAGATCTTGAAACTTTTTCAAGATCATACAGCGGAAGACTAAAATAAATTAAAATTTATTTTATAAAACCAAAGAATTTCTAGATCTAAGATCCTATTACATGATTATTACATAGTATTAAATCAAAAATTAAAATATATAAATACAGCATGAACTACATGTTGATCATATCAACATATTTCTATACCACATCTAATGTATGTATTAAACAATAGATCAGATCTATTACCTTGCAAGTTAGATGCTCTAACCTTGTTGATCCGGGCTTAACGATGATGTTGCAAGCCGCACATGCATCCAGCCTCAGGAGTCGTCCACACGAGCCCACGAATCTCAATCAGAAGTCCTGCTTCAGGACATCAGCACAGTATGCTAGTACTGCGCTGATCCTTCTTTGATGGTTGATCAGGTGCCTCCTTCTTATTGATTTGGACTCTTCCAGAGATGGAAAGTAAAAGGAGAAGTTTTAGATCTGAGACGCTCTCAGAAAACTCAAGATGGAGGGAGGAAAGATATGAAAACAAACAACCCTAGAAGAAGACCCTCTTCTTCTTCTCGTTTCTCTCTCTAGACACCCTAACTTGTGTCTTTTATATCTCCACGACCCAAAGGTCTTTCTCTCTTATTTTTGGGTGGATCAAAGGTCTCTAAAATCTCTATCTTTTTCAAAAATTTAATAAAGAAACTCATTTTATACAGAGAGATATGATAGAGTCCTTGTCTAGGTCAAATACCTAGTCAAGGCTTATCCAAACATGGCAAGTTAAGGGGCGCCCAACTCTTGAGCACCTCCTCTATATTTTCATGCATGGATCACCAGCAAAGGTTGCACAATATATACCCTAAAATTCATGAAAATTTAAAAAAAAAATGGATAAATTCGATGCAAAATTGAAAGAGTTTTGGATTTCTGAAACTCTATCTCATAGAATTCGAAATCCAAACTTATTCCTTTTTGATTTGATCCAAACCACCTTCCATGTAAGAAAGAAGAGAGGAAACCTTTTGTGAACGTGGGAGAGACCTGGGAGAGGGCTTTTGTCACACAAAATAAGTAGAGATTGGCGTTGAATAAGCGAGAGGGCGTGGGGAAGGCTTATGAGGCGCAAGGTGGAATCCTAGTCTTACTAGGATTCTATCTCATGACTTATTTTAATTTGGTTTCTCAAACCAAATTAATCCAAAATTAGATCAACCTAATTAAAATAGATCTTAACCCAATTAGAAACCTAATTTAATTAGATTAAATTGATTTAAATCTGATTTAATTTTCTAATCAAATTAGAAATTAGATTGACCCAAGTCCTAGTTGAACTAGGACTAGTTTTTCCTTGCACTTGGCTTATCCAATAAACCAATTGGAATTGATCCAATCAAGCCCAAACTAAATTTAATTAAATTATATTTAATTAGACTTAATCTCAGCCCATTGGCTTAATCAAATTAAGCCAATTAGCAATCGAATTGCTAATCGATCCTCCTGCAACACTTGCACTGGGTTAAATGTCAATCGTATTGATCATTTAACCCTAGAACGATTTTTAATCGTTGATCAACCATCCGATCGGATCATGAACTCTAATATGTGTGACCTCATAGGTCCGAACCTAAGTCGGTAGCACAAGAACAAATTTTTGTACCAATCAAAGTGACCATCTAGCAATGGTACCCGACGATCAGATAGGTCGAATGTGTAGAACAACATCCTTAGAACCCATGCAGATATAGTTTTCATATAATTCATTCCCTTGACCAAAATGATCATAGGACACCCCAGAGTTCAACTGTCAACTTTGATCCGGTTGTCCACATTGTATTTCAAAATATCAAATCCATCTAATGATTATCCTGGCCAAGGTTTTGCTAAATTGAAATACAGCGACTCGTTCTTCTCCAACTCTTAGAGTGGTCAATCCCATCTCGATCACACTCTGACTTCGCAAGTACTTGACTATGCCCAGAAGCCTTCCGTCCCTGAATTAAAAATTCAGTTAGTCCAGTACCAAAGCATAGTGAGTTGCTTGTAAGTCACTGAGGCGATCTCAGGTCTAAGGGACACTTATACCTATATCCCATCAGAGACATTCTCGACAGCAGAATACTCTGGAGTTGGTCACATTCAATGATGATGTATCCTTACATCTCACCTGTATGCCATACCAGTGTCTCCATACTCCTTGGTTAAGAGGACAACCAACCCATATGGCCTACAGCGACCTATGCTCGATAGAAGCTGTCGTCCTTATTAACAGCTTATCATTTGGTCGTGAATAGTTTTAAGGACTAATCAATAAATCTCTCTTTATCAAACTTAAATAGTCCTAAGGACTTCATCATAACAACAGAGTTCATTAGAAGATGAAAGCTTATGATGAAGATGCCAAATATATTTTATTTATTAACAAATCAATTACAATACTTGGTTGCTCAACCGTCAACAGCTTGACGATTGGCTTTTTGGGACACATTTTTCAACAACTCCCACTTGTCCTAAAGTCACTCGGCACAGTATCTAATATCCATCTTTGACTTGTGGTTGTCGAACTCCTTTATCGCCAGGGCTTTAGTGAAGGGGTCGGCCAGGTTTTCCTTTTCGTCGATCTTCTGAAGGTCAACGTCACCTCGATCCATGATCTCCTGGACCAGGTGGAAGCGACGCAAGATGTGCTTCGTCCGCTAATGTGCTTTGGGTTCCTTTGCCTGAGCTATGGCACCAGTGCTGTCGCAGTAGAGCAGGACCGGACCATCGAGGGAGGGTGCTACTCCGAGCTCGTTGATGAATTTCTTCAGCCACACAGCTTCCTTCGCGGCATCTGATGCTGCGATGTACTCCGCTTCACAAACAGAGTCTGCCACAGTATGCTGCTTGAAACTCTTCCCGCAGATGGCTCCATCATTCAGAGTAAAGATATAATCCGACACGCTCCTGCTGTCATCATGATCAGATTGAAAGCTAGAGTCTGTGAACCCCACAAGTTTCAGATCTGACTCACCATAAACCAACCATTGGTCCTTAGTATTTCTCAAATACTTAAGGATAGCTTTAACCACTTTTCAGTGATTTTCTCCAGGATCAGATTGGTATCTACTCACTACTGCTAGTGAGTATGCCACATCTGGTCTTGTACATATCATGGCGTACATGATAGATCCCATGGCTGAAGCATATGGGACTCTACTCATACGCTCTCTCTCTTCTGGAGTTGTCGAACAATCATTGTTAGAGAGAGAAATTCTTTGGCCTATCGGTAGATAGCCCTTCTTGAAATTCTCCATGCTGAACCTCTTCAACACAGTGTCTATGTACATGGACTGGGATAACCCAAGCATCCTTTTAGATCTATCCCTATAGATCTTCATCCCTAGGATGTAGGATGCTTTACCCAAGTCCTTCATGGAGAATTGTGATGACAACCAAACTTTTATTCTCTGTAGTGCGGGGATGTCATTCTCGATTAAGAGAATGTCATCCACGTATAAGACAAGGAATACCACAACTGGACCATTTGCCCATTTATAGATGCAGGGCTCTTCTCCATTCTTAATGAAGCCATACATTTTGATCACCTTATCAAGATGCATGTTCCAACTCCGAGAAGCTTGCTTCAGTCCATAAATGGATCTCTGAAGCTTGCACATCTTGGACTCATCTGTGGATGTAAACCCCTCAGGTTGTATCATATACACCTCTTTGGTCAGCTCTCCATTCAGGAAAGCTGTCTTTACATCCATCTGCCAGATCTCATAATCCAGATGGGCAGCTATTGCAAGCATTATCCAAATGGATTTGAGCATTGCCACAGAAAAAAACATCTCGTCATAGTCAATACCATAACGTTGACGATACCCCTTGGCGACCAGACAGGCTTTATAGGTCTCCACCTTTCCGTCTGCGCCCCTCTTCCTTTTGAAGACCCATTTACACCCAATGGGTTTAACCCCTTCAGGTGGGTCAACCAATGTCCATACATCGTTGACCTTCATGGACTCCATTTCGAATTTCATGGCTTCAAGCCATTTCTCAGAATCAGGTCTCTGCATTGCATCCATATAGGTGATCGGATCCTCATTATTCTCATCAAGTTCGATGGGATCACCGTCCCGGATCAAGAAATCATAGTATCTGTCCGACTGATGCGGTACTCTATCGGATCGCCTTAATGGTGCAGGTATATTGGGCTCCGGATCTGATCTAATCATATCCGACTCAGGTTCAGCTATTGATGTCGGTCCTTCTACCTGTTGAACTTCATCAAGTTCAACCTTAGAGGCAATGGTTCCTTCACCAAGGAACTCCTTTTCTAAAAAGATTGCCTTAAGGCTGATGAACACCTTTTGTTCATCAGCATGGTAGAAAAAATATCCTTTTGTCTCTTTGGGGTACCCTATGAATGAGCATTTGTCAGACTTAGGTCCAAGTTTGTCTGTGACTAATCGTTTGACATAGGCCGGGCACCCCCAGACCCTAAGGTGTGAAAGTACTGGCTTACGCCCTGTCCATATCTCATATGGAGTCTTAATTACAGACTTACTTGGAACCCTATTTAACAGATAACAGGCCGATTCGAGTGCATATCCCCAGAAGGATATCGGCAAGCTAGCAAAACCCATCATGGATCGGACCATATCTAACAGAGTCTGATTCCTCCTTTCAGACACACCATTATGCTGTGGTGTTTCTGGAGGAGTCCATTGGGAGAGAATCTCAATCTCTCCTAGATATGTGAGAAATTCACTAGAAAGGTATTCTCCTCCTCGATCAGATCGAAGAGTTTTAATACTCTTCCCAGTTTATTTTTCTACTTCACTTCGGAACCGTTTGAACATTTCAAATGAATCCGACTTATGTTTCATCAGATAGACATATCCATATCGGGATAGGTCATCCGTGAAAGTTATGAAGTAGAAATATCCACCTCTAACACTGGTGCTCATGGGCCCGCATACATCAGTATGTACTAGGCCCAAGAGCTCAGTAGCTCTCTCACCTTTTTCAGTAAAAGATGACTTGGTCATTTTACCAAGAAGACAGGACTCACAGGTTGGAAGTGATTCACAATCACTGACTTCGAGGATTCCCTCTTGAGTCAACCTATTTATTCTGTTCTTGTTTATATGACCTAGCTTTCAATGCCATAAGTAGATATCTGACACACTATCTAATCTAGGGTGCTTGCTAGTAGAATAGACTCTTATCAGGCTTGATCTTTTTGGTCTGGCTCTGCACTGATGTCCCAGCCTGAACTTGCACCTTTTTCATTTTCTTCTTCTTCTTCTTCTTCCTTTCTCAAAGGGTCGAGAACCAGAAGACGAACCTCCCACTGAGTTCACCAACTCCTTGTGAAGTTAGTGATCCTTCTCAAAGTTCTGAAGCAACCCCAGTAACCCATGATAGTTTACTTCAGACTTTATCATTCTATAATGAGTGAGGAATGGGAGATAAGACTTAGTCAGCGAGTTCAGTATTGCATCTTTCCCAAGCTGCTCATGCAAGGGAAAGCCGAGCTTGCTCAATCGTTCCATCAGCTCGATCATGTACAATACATGATCAGTGACAGAGGCACCATCCCACATTTTGGCATTGAAGATGGCACAACTAGTCTTGTGCCTCTCTACTTCATCGGGTGTGCCAAAGACATCCTCCAACACTTGAAGCATGTCCTTTGGCTGAGCCGTCTCGAATCTGCGACTGAACTCGTCGCTCATAGCAGCCAGCATGATACAGCGCACCGTGGTCCGATCATTGAGCCACTTCTGGTAAGTGTCTCTGACTGTTCTACGTGCATTGACAGCTGGCTCCTCAAGTGCAAGATCCATTATCACATATAGGATCCATTCATGCTCCAGGACTATCTTCAACTTTCGGTACCAGCTACCGAAGTTGGATCCCACCAACTTATCATTGTCCAACAATGATCGGAGTGATAGGGAAGTGGCCATATCTGCACAAAAGAAAATCATAACCTAATTAGTAATTGATTCATTAAACCTAAGGATTTGGACTTTAATCAAAAGGTTTCTCCCACTATTTTATTCGAATTGGTAGCCTCTACCTCCAATTCGAGGAATTACCCTATTTCCTTAGTGGGTACTAGAATCCACTTAGACTGCACACAAGCTCAACTTTGGTTGGCCAACCCATGTACATCTAAGGGTAGGTTCATAACCAATTGTTTCTCTAAATAATTTTTAGTAATTTTAATTTTGCCCCAGAAACCTAATCAGTAGGCTTTGGCCTCCACTGTAAGGATCCAGTTAGGTCCAACCATTAACATGATCATACTTGGTGTATCTAACCAACGATTGATTAAGCCCAACTTTGGTTGGCTCACCTAACCACCATTAGAGAGATACTTCCAAGTCGTCATATGATGAGTGATAATTCCATTAGTCAACAAGCACCAAACCTTTGGGTCTGCAATGATTATTAAGTTAATGGACTCATTATCAAACACCTTAATGGGAGGCTATGACTCAGTTATCTCCATAACTTTGTCATTTTAAGGACCTAATAATTTTAGAGGATTTAAATAATATAGAGGATGAGGTTAGATGAACCAGCTTATCATGATCCTCCCACTGGCTTCACCAAGTCAGCTTAAGGGAGACCATTAAAAGGGCTGGTCTAGGAGCACCTAAATCAGTCACACTGATTTACCTAGTTGACATGGGTCAGCTCGAATAGTCAAGTGATCCGATCAAAACATAATTTCACCAAGAGGCCAAATAAATTTGATCAGTGGGAGGGTCTGCCAAAGCTTGCCTTAGACACCATCAGAAATGGCCAGGTAAGCGGGCTCCCAATTAAAAACCACCGGTCTGGTTTACCATAGACACCAACTGGTTTAATTAGTTTTGATTAGATCAACCTAACAGTTCGTGCTGGACCGCTTAGCCAAGAATCAAGTCCATTTGGTTCTCGTTAAAGACATGGACTTGACCAACTACAACTATTGTAATTGATCTAGAGAATCCTTGACCTAATCTAAGACAACAATTGATTAGATTTAGTCAATTCTCTAATTAAGTCCATCTTTAATCTAACCATAGGTCTAACCCAATTAATGGACCTAATTCTCACTAACCCATTAACCCAATGTGTTATGATTTGTGTCTTAGGTTCTTCAATTCACAATCCTAGAACCTAATCAAACAACTTCTTAATTCTTAATTAAGTTTTGGGCTGAGGGTTGGGTTTGACTTTTCAAAAAATAATTTTCATATTTGTAAAACAATTTTATAATATGATTCTACCAACCATATTGCATGTTTGATTCATAATCAAGATACAAGTGAAATAAACATGAAACTACTTTAGATCTAATCTAAACAGGTTCATGTAATTGAAACAATTTCAACTTTAAACAATTTCTTTGCACAAAAATTATTAACAAAGAGATTTTATTTCAGATTTAAACATCTTTTAAATCTAATGAATCATAAATTTAATCTAGATCATATCTAACAAATTTATGATTAAAGATAGATCTACACAAACTAGGACAACCTTTGCACTGTAAGGGGTAAACCTTACAGCAGGACAACCTTACAGTTTGTGATTGATCTAAAATTTTAATTTTAAATTTAATAATCAGATTATAAATTAGATCTAATCTAAAAAATAATCTAAGCATGTATAAATAATCATGTAATAAAGAACCTAAGCTCTGATACCAATTGTAGGAACCAGATCTAGGGTTTCAGGGTTAGATCTTGAAACTTTTTCAAGATCATACAGCGGAAGACTAAAATAAATTAAAATTTATTTTATAAAATTAGAAAATTCCTAGATCTAAAATTCTATTACATGATTATTACATAGTATTAAATTAAAAATTAAAATATATAAATATAGCATGAACTACATGTTGATCATATCAACATGTTTCTATACCACATCTAATGTATGTATTAAACAATAGATCAGATCTATTACCTTGCAAGTTAGATGCTCTAACCCCACTAATCTGGGCTTAAGGATGATGTTGTAAGCCACACACGCATCCGACCTCTAGGAGTCATCCACACGAGCCCACGAATCTCGATCAGAAGTCCTGCTTCAGGAAATCAGCACAGTATGCTAGTACTGCGCTGATCCTTCTTTGATGGTTAATCAGGTACCTTCTTCTTCTTGATTTGGACTCTTCCAAAGATGGAAAGTAAAAGGAGGAGTTTTATATTTGAGACACTCTCAGGAAACTCAAGATGGAGGGAGGAAAGATATGAAAACAAACAACCCTAGAAGAAGACCCTCTTCTTCTTCTCGTTTCTCTCTTTAGACACCCTAACTTGTGTCTTTTATATCTCCACGACCCAAAGGTCTTTTCTCTAATTTTTATATGGATCAAAGGTCTCTCAAATATCTATCTTCTTAGAAAATTTCATGAAGAAACTCATTTTATATAGAGATATATGATAGAGTCTTTATCTAGGTCAAATAACTAGTCAAGGCTTATCCAAACATGGCAAGTTAAGGGGCGCCCAACTCTTGAGCACCTCCTCCATATTTTTATGCATGGATTACCAAGAAAGGGTATACAATATATACCCTAAAAGTCATAAAAATTTAAAAAAAAATTTGGATAAATTCGGTGCAAAATTGAAAGAGTTTTGGATTTCTAAAACTCTATCTCATAGAATTCGAAATCCAAACTTATTCCTTTTTGATTTGATCCAAACCACCTTCCATGTAAGAAAGAAGAGAGGAAATTTTTGTGAACATGGGAGAGACCTGGGAGAGGGCTTTTGTTGCACAAAATAAGTGGAGATTGGCATTGAATAAGAGAGAGGGTGTGGGGAAGGCTTATGTGGCGCAAGGTGGAATCCTAGTCTTACTAGGATTCTATCTCATGACTTGTTTTAAGAACTTAATTTAATCAGATTAAATTAGATTTAAATCTGATTTAATTTTTTAATCAAATTAGAAATTAGATTGACCCAAGTCCTAGTTGAACTAGGACTAGTTTTTTCTTGCACTTGGCTTATCCAATAAACCAATTGGACTTGATCCAATCAAGCCCAAACTAAATCTAATTAAATTATATTTAATTAGACTTAATCTCAACCCATTGGCTTAATCAAATTAAGCCAATTAGCAATCGAATTGCTAATCGATCCTCCTGTAACACTTGCACTGGGTTAAATGTCAATCGTATTGATCATTTAACCCTAGAACGATTCTTAATTGTTGATCAACATCCTTAGAACCCATGCGGATATAGTTTTCATATAATTCATCCCCTTGACCAAAATGATCATAGGACACCCCAGAGTTCAACTGTCAACTCTGATCAGGTTGTCCACATTATATTTCAAAATATCAAATCCATCTAATGGATTATCCTGGCCAAGGTTTTGCTAAATTGAAATACAGCGACTCGTTCTTCTCCAACTCTTGGAGTGGTCAATCCCATCTCGATCACACTCTGACTTCGCAAGTACTTGACTGTGCGCAGAAGTCTTCCATCCCTGAATTAAAAATTCAGTTAGTCCAGTACCAAAGCACAGTGAGTTGCTTGCAAGTCACTAAGACGATCTCAGGTCTAAGGGACACTTATACCTATATCCCATCAGAGACATTCTCGACAGCAGAATACTTTGGAGTTGGTCACGTTCAATGATGATGTACCCTTACATCTCACCTGTATGCCATACTAGTATCTCCACACTCCTTGGTTAAGAGGACAACCAACCCATATGGCCTACAGCGACCTATGCTTGATAGAAGCTGTCGTCCTTATTGACAGCTTATCATTTGGTCGTGAACAGTTTTAAGGACTAATCAATAAATCCTCTCTTTATCGAACTTAAATAGTTTTAAAGACTTCATCATGACAACGGAGTTCATTAGAAGATGAAAGCTTATGATGAAGATGCCAAATATATTTTATTTATTAACAAATCAGTTACAATACTTGGTTGCTCAACCGTCAACAGCTTGACGATTGACTTTTTGGGACATATTTCCCAACACAGACTCGTTGCTAACTTTGAATAGGATTCTTTTGTGCGATCCGATGGCCCAGAAGCAATCCATCATGCGATCCAATGGTTATTATTGCTTCCATTTTTGAATTGGATTCTTTTGCATGATCCGATGGCTAGAACTTCATCAGAACCCAGATCCAATGACTGACATTTGATCCGACTTTGATAAGGATTAAAACTATAATTTTTGATCAGATCTGGGCGGTTCAAGCTCCAACCAACGGCCAGGAATATTCCTAAGGAGATTAATACGATTTTTAAGGATTTTAGGACTCCTTTTCCTTTCAAAAAATTATAAAAAAATTATCTATAAATAGGGAGTCCGAAAATAAGCTTTGGAGAGTAGAAAAATTGAGTAGAAGGCATAGAAAAAAAAATAATAAATATCTTTAGGAACCTAAGGAAAAGAAGGAGAGAAGTCGGTTCACTCTACGGAGTACGACGAAAGACGGAGAGGTCATCAACCATCTTTTCGACGAAGCTTGACTGATCAACTTCAGATCTTTGTTATAGTTTTATTTTTATTTTATTTTATTATTTCTTTTAAATTCTTTATACTTGAATTTTAATTTTAATTAATATAAAATTTATTTTTTTATACTTTAAATTCTTGTCTTTTATTTTTTGCACGTAGATGCTAGGATCTAATTAGTAGATCTTAGTACCAATTTATTTTTATATTTTTTTAATTTTTATTATTTATTTTTATTACAAATAGATGCTAGGATCTAGTTAGTAGATCTTAGTACTCAATTTATTATATATATATTTTTTAAATTTTTATTATTTATTTTTATTGCAAGTAGATGCTAGGATCTAGTTAGTAGATCTTAGTATCCGATTTATTTTTCATACTTTTAATTTTTATTTTTTGACTTAAATTACTTTCTCCAAAATTTTATTTTTTTTATAAAATTAAAGATTTTAAGTCAAAATCCTGCCTTCTCTATGGATTTGTCCCGACTCACTAATTTTTATATATTTTTAATTTTTATTGAAGTCGAAATTTGATTGATAATCATGGTGTCCTAACGACAGCATCACGATCGCATCAATCGGTAAGCTGACAAAATCCATCATGGATCAGACCATGTCTAACGGAGTCTGATTTCTCCTTTCAGACACACCATTATGCTGTGATGTTCCTAGAGGAGTCCATTGGGAGAATCCCATTCTCTCCTAGATATGTGAAAAACTCATCAAAAAGGTATTCTCCTCCTCGGTCAGATCGAAGAGTTTTAATACTCTTTCCAGTTTGTTTTTCTACTTCATTTCGGAATCGTTTGAACATTTCAAATGAATCTGACTTATGTTTCATTAGATAGACATATCCATATCTGGATAGATCATCCATGAAAGTGATGAAGTAGAAATATCCATCTCTAGCACTTATGCTCATGGGCTCGCATACATCAGTATGTACTAGGCCTAAGAGCTTAGTAGCTCTCTCAACTTTTTCAGTAAAAGGTGACTTGGTTATTTTACCAAGAAGACAGGACTCATAGGTTGGAAGTGATTCACAATCACTAACTTCAAAGATTCCTTCTTGAGTTAACTTGTTTATCCTGTTCTTGTTTATATGACCTAGCCTACAGTGCCATAAGTAGATATCTGATACACTATCTAATCTATGGTGCTTGCCAATAGAATAGACTATGTTAACAGGTTGTGATAACATATACACACCATTGTTCAAATATCCACAAAATATAGTAACACCATTCATAATGATATTACAAACTTATTTCTTTATTAAAATTTTATAATCATTTTTGGCCAGAAGGCCTACAAAAATAACATTTAAAAAGAAACTGGGACATAAATGATAATCATTAAGAACAATGGTATGGGACTTGATGCGTAGTCGTTGATAGCACCAAAAATAACTCTACTCACTACGTAGGTAGGATGAGTCGAGATCATATCCTCAGGGACCTTGGGCTAAGTTGAGATTACAAAATAAAAGAAAGAAGCATTATTTTGATTTAGAAAATAAATTATTTTAAAAGTACGCATCATACCCATAAAAGAATAGACTATGTTAACAGGTTGTGATAACATATACACACCATTGTTCAAATATCCACAAAATATAGTAACATCATTCATAATGATATTACAAACTTGTTTCTTTATTAAAATTTTATAATCATTTTTGGCCAGAAGGCCTACAGAAATAACATTTAAAAAGAAACTGGGACAGAAATGATAATCATTAAGAACAATGGTATGGGACTTGATGCGTAGTCGTTGATAGCACCAAAAATAACTCTACTCACTACGTAGGTAGGATGAGTCGAGATCATATCCTCAGGGACCTTGGGTTAAGTTGAGATTACAAAATAAAAGAAAGAAGCATTATTTTGATTTAGAAAAGTACAAGGTAGACAACTCTTCTTTTCTTGGCACGCCCCATACCCATAGATCATGGTGCATCTCCAGAAAGTAAAAATTGTTCCTAATATTAATCTAACAGGAAAGCATAAATAAAAGCATATGAAAGAGAGCAAATAAAAAACTCATATTGATTTAAATAAAAAGCATAATCTTTATTACATATAAAGAAATACAAGAAAGTTTAGAACAATAAATCCGCTCTATGTCGTTACAAAATTTCTTCTCCACTCTTGAGACTGCTAGCCTAGCTGCTCATGAAGTAGTCCCTTTCTATTCCTCTATGCAAGGCTTTAGAAGAATTTTTGGGCTCCCCTTCCAATGGGAGTACAAAAGCCTTTTTATAGGTATTAGGAGGGAGGAGTTTTACATGGTTTTCTGATGTGAGACTAAAAAAAATACTAAGGACTAAAAAATAGATGGATGAGATGGAAAGATCACAAGTAGATAAAGAAAATATAATTTTTCCTTCTTGAAGTATTTCCAAATATATATTTTTTTTCCTTCCATCTGTTCGTCTGTCCCCATGAACCCTGCGCACCCGCTTGCCTGTCGTGCCGCGCCTGCCTCGCACCTACGTCCGCCCGCGCCCACGCGCTCGCCCACGCATTCGCCCGCGTGCTGCTTCCGCGTGAACCCACTGCGTGACATTAGCTTATGCTCCAAATTACAAAAAGAAACTTTTGTTTCTTTAAAATGACGTCTATATCCTTTTTGGGTTCCTTGCATAGTATCTTCATTTTCTATAATACCGTATGCATCCTTCTTTTATTTAAATTTTATTTTAAGTTTAATTTTCTTCAAACTTGAATCTTTTTGATCTACAAATCGGACTCTTTGTATCGGTGATCATCTTTCTTATAAAACATAAAAAGAAGCATTAAATTCTTAATAAATAAAATAAATTAAATATAATTTTTTGCTTTAAATAACTTAAATTAAGTATTTATCACACCCTCCAACTTGAATTTTGCTCGTCCATGAGTAAAATAGATATATCAGTATTGTGTACCGACTCGGTCTTGACTAAAAAGTTAGGTTAGGCATCCCCAAAGGTAGATGATACCTGATCAGACCATTAAAGAGATACTTCATTGGATTATCAATTTGACCCAATTAGTGGCTGAGTATTAACTAGAGAAATTTCAAGAGCTTTTCTTTCACCAACTCTCCACTTTACTCTTTAAATCCTCTAACTTAATGTGAGATCAGTTTATTATCTTCTTGCAATTTAGTCCCCTTATTATCCACTATTTTTTTTTTTTTAACATTGCCCATCTTTTTACGCGAACCACAACACTTAGGCGAAGGGGCCCGATTACTCAGTAGGAAACCAATATATATATTTTTTTTAAAGTAAATTTTAAGGAGAATTTTTTTTTTTTTGCATACCTCGACCTTTCCACCCAATCTCTCATGAAGCAGATTCTTTATTGAGATCAGTAAGAAGAGGGTTGTAGAATCACTCCTAAAATTTGGTCTAGCCTAAACCCTACCATTCATCGAGTTTTCTTAATAATTTATTTCTCAGTATTTCTAAAATTATCTTGATCGTTAATCATTCATTGTTTAGGATGCCTAATTGACTCTTAATCAAAATAAAATTCAGATACACAAAACTAATTATTTCTAACCATACTCGAGGATTTGATTAATTTCCTCCCCCCCCAACTTAATCTACATTGTCCTCAATGGAGTAGGAAAGCAAAGAAAATTAAAGGAGAGAGTGCACCTGGGATAATTCTGCTTCAGAAGTTGAAGATAGCTTCATTGATTAATAGGCTCTTGTTCTAAATTCCTACAGTTGCGGTAAAGTAAAAAAAAATATGAAATCATTGGATTGCCTCCCAACAAGTGCTAAGTTTTACATCTTCAGCCAGACTGAATTGAGTATTATGGCGGTATTGGATCCACTAAATCAACAGATTCAATTAATTCTCCATCACTAATTCTATCTATGTAAGGTTTCAATCGCTGACCATTCACTTTAAAGGTATTCCCCTATTTAGAATTTTTGAGTTCTATAGCTCCATGAGGAAATACCTGAGTTACAATGAAAGGTCCGTCCCAACATGAGCGAAGTTTTTCAGGAAACAGACGCAACCAAGAATTGAAGAACCAAACTTTTTGATTGGGCTCGAATATTTTTCATGCAATGAATTTATCGTGGTACGCTTTAGTTTGAGCCTTATAAATTCTGGCACTCTCATACACTTCATTGCGTAGCTCTTCAAGTTCATTTAATTGAAGTCTCCTATTGGAATCTGTATTTTTCATATCAAAGTTAAATTGCCGTATGGCCCAAAATGCATTATGTTCTAATTCCACCAACGGATGACAAGCTTTTTCGAATACAAGTCGATAAGGAGACATTCCTATAGGTGTTTTAAAAGCAGTACAGTAAGCCCATAATGCATCATCTAAGCGTGCTGACCAATCTTTTCTATCGGGTCTTACCATTTTTTTCAAGAATATGCTTGATCTCCCTATTGGAGACCTCAACTTGGCCACTTGTCTGGGGGTGATAAGGTGTGGCAACTTTATGAGTTATTCCATATTTTTTCATTAGCATGTCGAAGTGCTTATTTGTGAAGTGTGTACCCCCATCGCTAATTATGGCTCTTGGGCATCCAAATCAACTAAAGATGTTATGTTGAATGAACTTGATCATGATTTTGTGATCATTGGTTCGGGTTGCCATAGCCTCTATCCATTTTGATACGTAGTCCACTGCTACCAAAATATACTCGAATCCAAATGAGGAGGGAAAGGATCTCATGAAATCAATTTCCCAAACATCAAATATTTCTACTACAAGTATAGGGGATAGGGACATCATATCTTTTCTCAAAATATTTCCTGTTTGCTGGCATCGCAGGCAATTACGACTGAATTCATGTGCATCTTTGAATAGTGTCGGCCAATAAAACCCACTCTGCAGCACTTTTGCTGTAGTTTTTCTTCCACTAAAATATCCCCCACATGCCGAAGAATGGCAAAAAGTGAGAATGCTTTGGAATTCACTCTCGGGGACACAACGACGAATAACTTGGTCAGGACAGTATTTGAATAGTTTAGGTTCTTCCCAGAAATAATGTTTGATTTGCAAGAAAAATCGATCCTTTTCTTGTTTTGTCCAGTGAGAAGGTACTTATCCTATTACCAAGTAATTGATAATATGGGCAAACCATGGAGGACGGCTAGAGGAGATTGCGAAAAGTTGTTCGTCAGGAAATTTCTCTTTGACCTCATCTATGCCTATCGTGTGTTCAACTAAGAACCTAGAGATGTGATCAGCTACCACATTCTCAGAACCCTTCTTATCTCGAATTTCTAGATCAAATTCTTGTAAAAGAAGGATCCATCTGATCAAACGCAGTTTAGTATCTTTCTTTGAGAGGAGATGTTTCAAAGCCGCATGATCAGAGAAAACTAGAACCTTAGACCCTAACAGATATGAGCAAAATTTTTCAAGGGCGAACACTACTGCTAGTAGCTCTTTTTCTGCTGTGGTGTAGTTTAATTGGGCATTGAAAAGAGTCTTGCTAGCATAATATATCACATGTGGCTCCTTATTGATTTTTTGGCCTAAGACGGTACCTATTGCAAAGTCAGAGGCATCACACATAATCTCAAATAAAATGGACCAGTCAGAGAGTTTTATTATGGGTGCTGTTGTCAGGGCTGTTCGTAATGTGTTGAATGCTTTCAAACAGTCTTTGTCAAAGACAAATGGTGTGTCCTTGGCCAACAGATTGCACAAGGGTCTTGAAATCTTGCTAAAGTCTTTGATGAAGCATCTATAAAATCCGGTATGACCTAAGAAGGATCGTATTTGTCGGACCGAAGTAGGGGGTGGTAGTTTTGAAATGACCTCAACTTTGGCTTTATCTATCTCGATCCCTCTTTCAGAAATAATATGTCCTAATACAATTCCTTTCCGCACCATGAAATGGCTTTTCTCCCAACTTAGGACCAAATTTGTCTCTATACATCGTTGAAGAACCTTGGTTAGGTTCTGAAGACAATCATCAAAGGTAGAGCCAAATACTGAAAAATCATCCATGAAGACCTCTAGAAATTTATCGACCATATTAGAAAAGATGGCCAAAATGCACCGTTGAAAAGTGGCTGGTGCATTGCAGAGACCGAATGGCATACGTCTAAATGCAAATGTTCCATAAGGGCATGTGAAGGTAGTCTTTTCTTGATCAGCAGAAAATATCGGGATCTGGTTATATCCCGAATATCCATCTAGAAAATAGAAGAAACTTTGTCCTGCTATCCGTTCTAAAATTTGATCAATAAAAGGCAAAAAAAAATGATCTTTCCTAGTAACGGCATTCAGCTTTCGGTAGTCCACACATACTCGCCAACCAGTTGTTGCACGAGTAGGAATTAATTCATCCTCATCATTCTCTATTATGGTAATACCTGACTTTTTAGGTACTACTTGGGTTGGACTAACCCACTGGCTATCTGAAATTGGATAGATAATTCCAGCATCTAGCCATTTCACTACTTCCTTTTTCACGACTTCTCGCATATTCGGATTCAATCTTCGTTGCATGTCCCTATGTGGTTTTGCCTCAACCTCACAGTTAATATGATGCATGCAAACAGAATTATATATACCCTTCAAATCTACAATTGACCACCCTATAGCCTCTTTATGCTTTTTGAGTACCCCGACAAGTTTGTCTTCCTGGTCGTTGGTTAGGTCAGACGCAATGATCACTGGAAGGGTATCATTGGATCCAAGAAATGAATATTTCAGCATGGCAGGAAGAGGCTTTAGCTCTAGAGTAGGTGGTGCTTCTAAGGATGGTACCAGAGGGCTTGATTGAATTGGTAATTGCTCGTACTTTACAGTCCAAGGGAGATTGGTGCTAAAATTGGGAGGTTCTAGCAAAGCATGTATTTCTTCAGTGTATCCATCAATATCAAAATTATCCATTCCAAAATGTGTTAGGCATGCCTGTAAAGGATCTGAGTTGAGCAAGGTAGGAGCTTTATCTTCTATAACTTCCTCTAACAAGTTGATCTCATTATGGTTGTACACAGGTGGTCCCAAAGATGCTTTAAAAATATTCAACCTTAGCTTCTTATTTCTGAAAGTTACATCCATAACTTCGGTCCTACAATTTATACAAGCATTAGCGGTTGCTAAGAAGGGTCTACCTAAGATGATTGGTATTTGGTTGGGGTTGCTACCAGATTTCATATCCAGCACAATAAAGTCAACAGGAAAATAAAATTCATCTACTTTCACCAATACGTCTTCCAGCATTCCACGGGGTACCTTAATAGATCGGTCTGCTAGTTGTAAGGTTACTGTCGTGGGTTTTAACTCTCCAAATCCAAATGGATCATATACAGAGCTCGGGAGAAGGTTGACACTTGCACCCAAATCTAATAATGCCTTCTTAACCGTGAGGTTCCCTATGACACAAGAAATAATTGGGGTACCTGGATCTTTCAGTTTGGGTGGGGTAATTTGCTGAAAAACTGAGCTGGCCTGCTCAGTTAGGTAGACTTTTCTTGGTATTTGTGCATTTGATTTTTGTTTCTGTGTACACAGGTCCTTTAGAAATTTGGCATAGGTCGGAACTTGCTTAATGGCATCGAGAAGAGGTAAGTTTATCTGGACCTGTTTAAACAGTTCCAACATTTCATTCATTTTTATACCCTTCTTATCAAGAGGCAGAAAGGATTCTAAAGCACTGGGAAATGGAGCTTTAGGTGCAGGTGCTGGGTTAACAGGTTCTTTCCTCTCTTCGAATTTTTTCTTTTCTGTTGTAGCGGGAATTGGTTGCTCTTGTTGTTGGATTACTTCAGGTTGATTTAAGATTTTTCCACTTCTAAGGGTCATGATCAATTTGGCATGTTTGAAAAAAGTTTCAAGACCAATGGAGCTTTCAGCCATGTACTGTCCTTTTGGGTTATTAATAGGCTGACTGGATAATTTGCCTTCTTCCTTCCTACTGAAAGTTGTTGCTAGCTGATCTATCTGGGTCTCTAGCTTTGCTATTGATTGCGTATGGGAGTGAAGGAGTTGGGTATTCATTTCTAGTCCTTTAAGTGCTTGCAGTACCTTTTCTTCAAAAGCCGAGCTATGAGTACTCGAAGTGGGTTGAGGAGGGTTCTGGTATTGTGGCTGGGATGGATGCCTAAAAGTTACATCTGAGTAACCTGATCTTTGTTGCACCCGAGGAACCACTGGTTGTGATTTCCATGAGAAATTCGGATGGTTTCTCCATCCCGGATTGTACGTACTAGAATAGGGGTTGTTCCCTGGTCTATGAGTAGTTTGGGCTTGATGGACTTGTTCTTGTACATGTTCAGAAAACTGTGGTGCAATCGGACAATCATTCACACAATGAGTGGGGCTCTAACACAATGCACATATATCTTGTATCTGACAGGATGGAGAATGTGACTGTCTTATACTTAATAATCGATCTAACTTTTGGGATAATTCATCTACCTTATGATGGATATCTATGATATTTCCTACTTCATATATTACACCTCTCTTTGGGTTTAACCTGGGTTTATCTCTAATAGAGGCAGACATATGATGTAATAAATTTTCACTTAAAATTTTAAACAGTTGCCATGCCTCATTCTCACTTTTCAGCATGAATGTCCCACCGCATGATGCATTGACCATTTATCGATGTCTTTCAGATAGCCCATCATAAAAACATTGGATTAACTACCACTTGGGCACAGCATGGTGGGGACATTTTCTAATTAGGTCCTTTAATCTCTCCCATATTTCATGAAATATTTCTCCATCTAATTGGGAAAAACTAGTTATGGCTTTCCTTATTTGATTAGTTTTTTCTATGAAAAAATATTTCTTGAGAAACTCTCCTTGCAGCTGGTCCCAGGATGATATAGTCATGGAATCCAAAGTATGTAGCCAGTATTTGGCTTTGTCCTTAAGTGAGAAAGGGAATAATTTTAACCTAAGAGCATCATTGGAGAAGTTGTGAATTTTGACAGTTGAGCATATCTCAAAAAATTCTTCAAGATGTTTATAAGGGTCCTCATTACTAAGTCCATAAAATGAAGGTAACATTTGGATTATACTGGACTTAATTTCATATTGAGTGGCCTCCACAGGGGGCACTTGAATACAAGGAGAGTAGGTATATGTGGAAGGAGTAAAGTACTCCTTCAATTGCCTGGGTGGATCATTCTCCTGATTTCGATCCATATTTTTACGTCTGTTGGCTCTAAAGGTTCTTTCTATTTCTGGATCAAAAGGTTAGATTTCTGATCGTAACGATCTACGGCCAAGCATACACCTCACAATTATACTTTAGAGCAAACATAAAAAATTTTAATTTTTATAATATATATATATATATATATATATAATAAAGTGAGAAAAGAGTGAAGAAAATCTAAAGAGAAGAACCTAAGAATCTTAAATCTATGAAAAGGAAGAAATTAGTTAATATTTAGATGTTAATTGCATTCAACTTAAACAAGCATGGACTCTCTATCCTAAGGTTAACATAGATCTAGACAGCTCCTAACTTTCAAAACCGCCTTTGAGCACTCCAAGCTCAAGACTAACTAACTGACTCGGTCAGATAAGCGTAAGATATGGGAGGTTTCCTACTCGTTGCTTTCCTTAGACACCAACTGAGTTGGCCAGGTCAGTCAATGGAACCAATTGAAAACTACTTTCTTTAACCACTTGCCTTAGACACCGAGCAATTAACCAATCCGCACTCGGTTCAACTCTAGATCTTTCTTATCCTATTGAGCTCAAAATTTTTAGGGCTGACGTCTAGTTGATTTTAAAATTAAGGCTTAGTTTAATGTAGAATGATGGTTATGATTTTTGGGCCAAGGAAGGGTGATCAAATCCCCACCTTATCTTAGTTAATGGGTTGCGCCCTTAAAGTTAATTATGGAGATGTAATACAAAGAAACAAGGTGTCCAATCAAGTTAGAAATTTTTATATTTGAGGTTACGCTACTTTAGTTAAGTGTTATGAAATGTCAGTGGCTTTTTTTTTTTTAATTCAACCGTGTCAAGATCCCCGACAACAGTGCCAAAATTTAATGCGTAGTCGTTGATAGCACCAAAAATAACTCTACTCACTACGTAGGTAGGATGAGTCGAGATCGTATCCTCAGGGATCTTGGGCTAAGTTGAGATTACAAAATAAAAGAAAGAAGCGTTGTTTTGATTTAGAAAATAAATTATTTTAAAATTGATGTAATTAAAAAATAAAGAGCTCGAGAGTTTTGAATTAATTTTGCACTAGTAGAGTTGTATCTCTTTTCTTTTAATTAAATAGATGTGATTAATCTTAGAAAAAATATCTATCTTTTTTCAGCACGCCCCGTACCCGTAGATCACAGCGCATCTCCGAAAAGTACTAGGTAGATAACTCTTCTTTCCTCGACACGTCCCGTACCCGTAGATCATGGTGCGTCTTCCGAAAGTAAAAATTGTTCCTAATATTAATCTAACAGGAAAGCATAAATAAAAGCATATGAAAGAGAGCAAATAAAGAACTCATGATGATTTAAATAAAAAGCATAATCTTTATTGCATATAAAAAAATACAAGAAAGTTTAGAACAATAAACCCACTCTATGTCGTTACAAAAATTTCTTCTCCACTCCCGAGATTGCTAGCCTAGCTGCTCATGAAGTAGTCCCTTTCTATTCCTCTATGTAAGGCTCTAGAAGAATTTTTGGGCTCCCCTTCCAATGGGAGTACAAAAACCTTTTTATAGGTGTTAGGAGGGAGGAGTTTTACATGGTTTTCCAACGTGGGACTAAAGAAAATACTAAGGACTAAAAAATGGATGGATGAGATGGAAAGATCACAAGCAGATAAAGAAAATACAAAATTTTCTTCTTGAAGTATTTTCAAATATATATTTTTTTCCTTCCATCTGTTCGTCTGTCCCCACGAACCCCGCATGCCCGCTTTCCTGCTGTGCCACGCCTGCCTCGCACCCGCGCCTGCGTCCGCCAGCGCCCACGCGCTCGCATCCACCCGTGCCCATGCGCTCGCCCACGTGTTCGGCTGCACGCTGCTTCCGCGTGAACCCACCGCGTGACATTAGCTTACGCTCCAAATTACAAAAAGAAACTTTTGTTTCTTTAAAAGGACATCTATATCCTTTTTGGGTTCCTTGCATAGTATCTTCATTTTCTATAATACCGTATGCATCTTTCTTTTATTTAAATTTTATTTTAAATCTAATTTTCTTCAAACTTGAATCTTTTTGATATGCAAATCGAACTCTTTATATCGGCGATCATCTTTCCTATAAAATTTAAAAAGAAGCATCAAATTCTTAATAAATAAAATAAATTAAATATAATTTTTTGCTTTAAATGACTTAAATTAAGTGTTTATCAGGACTCAAATACAAGTTTCAAGATTTCTAATGCTAGAATTGGAACTGGCCTTCCATCTCCAACATTCAGGAACCTCTCATCTTTCTCGAATCTCCTACTGACCTACAACCCCTGCAACAAATTGTAAATATGTTAAGGGCTATCAATATCCAATACCCAATCAGTTATATCACAAATAGAGAAATTGTAAGGAGTTATCATATAAATACCTTGCCCAGCAATAGCTTGCTTCTTTCTCTGCTTGTTCGGATCCAGAGAGATAATGTACTGAGGATAGTTCCTCTTCCAGTACCCTCGCTTCTTGCAAAAGAAGCATTCAGTTTGACTCTTATCAGGCTTGATCTTTCTAGTCTGGCCCTGCACTGATGTCCCAGCTTGAACTTGCACCTTCTTCACTTTCTTCTTCTTGTTCTTCTTTCCTTTCTTAAAGGGTCGAGAACTGGAAGATGAACCTTTCACTAAGTTCACCGACTCCTTGTAGAGTTGGTGATCCTTTTCAAAGTTCGGAAGCAATCCCAGTAACCCATGGTAGTTTACTTCAGGCTTTGACATTCTATAATGAGTGAGGAATGGGAGATAAGACTTGGACAGTGAGTTCAGTATTGCATCTTTCTCAAGCTGCTCATGCAAGGAAAAGCTGAGGTTGCTTAAATGCTCCATCAGCTTGATCATGTATAATACATGATCAGTGACATAGGCACCATCCCTCATTTTGGCATTGAAGATGGCACAACTAGTCTTGTGCCTCTCCACATCATAGGGTGTGCCAAAGGCATCCTCCAACACTTAATGCATATCCTTTGGCTAAGCCATTTCAAATGTACGACTGAACTCGTTGCTCATGGCAGCCAGCATGATGCAGTGCACCGTGGTTCGATCATTGAGTCACTTCTGGTAAGTGTCTCTGACTATTCCACGTGCATTGGTAGCTAGCTCCTCAAGTGCTGGATCCGTTATCACATATAGGATTCGTTCATGCTCCAGGACTATCTTCAACTTTCGATACCAGCTATCGAAGTTGGGTCCCACCAATTTATCATTGTCCAACAATGATTGGAGCGATAGAGAAGTGGCCATATCTGCACAAGGAAAAAGCATAACCTAATTAGTAATTGATTCATTAAACCTAAAGATTTGGACTTTAATCAAAAGGTTTCTTCCACTATTTTATTCGAATTGAGAGCCTCTACCTCCAATTCGAGGAATTACCCTAATTTTTTAGTGGGTACTAGAATCTACTTAGACTACACACAAGCCCAACTTTGGTTGGCCAACCCATGTACATCTAAGAGTAGGTTCATAACCAATTATTTTTTTAAATAATTTTTAGTAATTTAATTTTGCCCTAGTCCCTAATCAGTAGGCTTTGACCTCCACTGAAAAGGTCTGGTTAGGTCCAACCATTAACATGACCATACTTGGCCCATCTAGCCAATGAATGATTAGGCCCAACTTTGGTTGGCTAACTTAACCACCATTTAGAAAAATGCAGTCAAGAAATCATATTATCAATGACAATTTTATCAGTCGATAAGCACCAGGCCTTTGGGCCTCCAATGATTATCCAACTGATGGACCCATTATCATCCACTTAACAGGAGGCTATGATCTAGTTATCACCATAACTGTTGGTGCAAAAATCCACCTGCACCGGAGAGGCTGGAGTTGTGGAGATCGCAGTCACCGCCGGGACCTGCAAAAGAAGTCTAAATCGGAGGTGGGGTTGCTCCGGCAAGACCTTCCGATGCTCAAGTCAGTTCTCTGCCTCAACAAGAATGGAGTGCTCGAATAGAAATTTTAGCAGAGTTTCTAGGTAAAAAATGAGGGCTTAGAGAATAACGTATCTGGGGTCCCCCTTTTATAGGCGAAGGGGGCAACAGACTGATAGCGACGTCCGTAACCGTCTGGCAATGGGCTGCCCAGGAGTTTGTTGCGAAGAGTAGTGGAGTGGACCCATGGCTATCATCGGGGCGTGCCACGTGGAGTCTGCCATGAGGAGCGGAGCGGCGTCTGTTGTCGTGACTTGCCAGAGAATGGAAGAATCGCGCGGTATCCATCGCAGGAAGTGGAGCAGGATCGTGGCCATTATGGTGGCCTGCCCGGGAGTGATGGAGCCACGTGGAATCTGTCGCAGGAAGCAGAGCAGTGCTGTGGCCGTTACTGCGGCCTGCCAGGGAGTCCAGGCCTATCGGTCGGAGTTTGGCTGGGGTGTCTGGCAGAGAGAGGTGGCTAGCCACCCGTCTGAGAGACGCTCGGAGTCTGGCTCTCGTAGGAGTTCGGATGGAGTCTTCCTTCAGTCAAAATCGGGGGTGAAGTCCGGCTCCCGTAGGAGTCCGGGCGGAGTCTTCTCGTAATCGGAGTCGGAGATGAGGTCTGGCTCCCGTAGGAGTCTGGGCGAAGTCTACCTGCAATTAAAGTCAGGGATGAAGTCCAGCTCCCTTAGGAGTCCGAACGAAGTTTACCAGCGATCGGGGTCGAGGACGGAGCCCGACTCCCATAGGAGTCCGGGCGAAGCCTTTCCACAGTCGAGGTCGGGGATGAGATCCGGCTCCCATAGGAGCTCGGGCTGAGTCAACCTGCAATCCAAGTCAGGGATGAAGTCTGGCTCCCTTAGGAGTCCGGATGAAGTTTACCCGTAAGCGAAGTCGTGGGTGGAGCCCGGACTCCAGCACCCATAGGAGTCCGGGCGAAGTCCTTGTGCAGCCAGAATTGAGAACGAGGCCCGGCTCCCATAGGAGTCTGGGCTGAGTCTTCCCGCAACTGGAGCTGGAGACGAGATCTGGCTCCCGTAGGAGCCCGGGTGAAGTTTACCTGCAACCAAAGTCAGGGATGAAGTCCGGCCCCCGTAGGAGTCCGGATGAAGTTTACCAGCGATCGGGGTCGAGGATGGAGCCCGACTCCCGTAGGAGTCCGGGCGAAGCTTTTCCACAGTCGAGGTCGGGGATGAGATCCGGCTCTCGTAAGAGTTCGAGCTGAGTCAACCTGCAATCAAAGTCAGGGATGAAGTCTGACTCCCTTAGGAGTCCGGACAAAGTTTACCTGTAAGCGAAGTCGTGGGTGGAGCCCGGCTCCCGTAGGAGTCCGGGCGAAGTCCTTGTGCAGCCGGAATTGGGAACGAGGCCCGGCTCCCGTAGGAGTCCGGGCTGAGTCTTCCCACAGCTGGAGTTGGAGACGAGATCTGACTCTCGTAGGAGACCGGGCGAAGTCTACCTGCAATCAAAGTCAGGGATGAAGTCCGGCCCCCTTAGGAGTCTGGACGAAGTTTACCAGCAATCGGGGTCGAGGATGGAGCCCGGCTCCCGTAGGAGTCCGGGCGAAGCTTTTCCGCAGTCGAGGTCGGGGATGAGATCCAGCTCCCGTTGGAGTTCGGGCTGAGTCAACCTGCAATCAAAGTCAGGGATGAAGTCCGGCTCCCTTAGGAGTCTGGACGAAGTTTACCTGTAAGCGAAGTCGTGGGTGGAGCCCGGCTCCCATAGGAGTCCGGGCGAAGTCCTTGTGCAGCTGGAATTGGGAACGAGGCCTGGCTCTCGTAGGAGTCCGGGCTAAGTCTTCCCGCAGCTGGAGCTGGAGATGAGATCTGGCTCCTGTAGGAGCCTGGGCGAAGTCTACCTGCAATCAAAGTCAGGGATGAAGTCCGGCCCCCTTAGGAGTCCGGACGAAGTTTACCAGCGATCGGGGTCGAGGACGGAGCCCGGCTCCCGTAGGAGTCCGGGCGAAGCTTTTTCGCAGTCAAGGTCGGGGACGAGATCCGGCTCCCGTAGGAGTTCGGGCTGAGATCTAGTAGTTGTAGGAATCTATTGTTGGAGAAGTTCAGCCGTTGGCAGAGTCTGGGGAGATACCATCTGCGTTTGAAAGCCGGAGGAGTCTTGGGAGGGTCAATCCTGTTAAGAACTTCGACTGAGGGTATTTTATACCCAACAATAACTATTTCATTTTAAGGATCTAATAATTTTAGAGAATTTAATTGATTTAGAAGAGGAGGTCAGATGAACTAGCTTATCATGATCCTCCCACTGGCTTCACCAAGTCAGCTTAAGGGAGACCATTAAAAGGACTGGTCTAGAGCACCTAAATCAGTCATACTAATTTATCTAGCTGATATGGGTCAGCTTAAATAGTCAAGTGATCTGATTAAAACATAATTTCACCAAGAGGCCAGGTAAGTTCGATCGATGGGAGGATCTACCAAAGCTTGCCTTAGACACCATCAGAAATGGCCAGGTAAGCGGGTTGCCAATTAAAAATCACCGGTCTGGTTTACCTTAGACACCAACTAGTTTAATTAGTTTTGATTAGATCAACCTAACAGTTTGTGCTAGACCGCTTAGCTAAGAATCAAGTCCATTTGGTTCTCGTTAAAGACATGGACTTGACCAACTACAACTATTGTAATTGATCTAGAGAATCCTTGACCTAATCTAAGACAACAATTGATTAGATTTAGTCAATTCTCTAATTAAATCCATCTTTAATCTAACCTTAGGTCTAACCCAAATAATGAACCTAATTTTCACTAACCCATTAACCCAATGTGTTATGGTTTGTGTCTTAGGTTCTTCAATTCACAATCCTAGAACCTAATCAAACAACTTCTTAATTCTCAATTAAGTTTTGGGCTGAGGGTTGGGGTTCGGCTTTTCAAAAATAATTTTTATATTTGTAAAATATTTTTATAACATAGTTCTACCAATCAGGTTGCATGTTTGATTCATAATCAAAATGCAAGTAAAATAAGCATGAAACTACTTTAGATCTAATCTAAACAGGTTCATGTAATTGAAACAATTTCAACTTTAAACTGTGCAAATTTTTCAGATAAATATATGATGGTTCTTTATGCAAAAATTATTAACAAAAATAATTTATTTTAGATTTAAATACTTTTTAAATCTAATAAATTATAAATTTTATCTAGATCACATCTAACAAATTTATGATTAAAGATAGATCTACACGAACTAGGATAACCTTTGCACTGTAAGGGGTAAACCTTACAGTAGGACAACCTACAGTTCGTGATTGATCTAAAAATTTTAATTTTAAATTTAACAATCAAATTATAAATTAGATCTAATCTAAGAAATAATCTAAGCATGTATAAATAATCATGTAATAAACAACCTAGGCTCTGATACCAATTGAAGGAATCAGATCTAGGGTTTTAGGGTTAGATCTTGAAACTTTTTCAAGATTAGGCAGCGGAAGACTAAAATAAATCAAAATTTATCTTATAAAACTAAAAAATCTCTAGTTCTAAGATTCTATTATATGATTATTACATAGTATTAAATTAAAAATTAAAATATAAAGAGTAAGAACTACATGTTGATCATATCAATATGTTTCTATACTACATCTACTGTATGTAAAATATAATAGATCAGATTTATTATCTTGCAAGTTAGATGTTCTAACTTTATTGATCTGGGATTGAGGATGATGTTGTGAGCCACACATATGTCCGACCTCTAGGAGTCATCCACACGAGCCCACGAATCACGATCAAAAGTTCTGATCTAGAAAATCAGCACAGTATGCTAGTACTGCACTGATCCTTCTTCGATAGTCGATCAGATACCTCCTTCTTCTTGATTAGGACTCTTTCAAAGATGAAAAATAGTAGAAAGAGTTTTAGATCTGAGATACTCTCAGAAAACTCAAGATGGAGGAAGAAAAGAGGTGAACACAGCAACCCTAGAAGAAGACCCTCTTCTTCTTCTCTTTGCTCTCACCTAGACACCTAGTCTTGTGTCTATTGTATCTCCATGCCCTAACCTTCTTTCTCTCTAATTTTTACATGGCCCAAAGGTATCTCTTTTCTTTATTTTTTATAAAAATTTTATAAAGAAATTTATTTTAAATAGAGAGATATGATAGAGTCCTTGTCTAGGTCAAATACCTAGTGAAGGATTATCCAAACATGGCAAGACAAGGGGCGCCCAACTCTTGGGCGCCCCCTCTTTCTTTTTGTACATGGACCACCAGAAAAGGGTGTATATTATGTGCCATAAAAGTCACAAAAATTCCAAAAAAAATTTGAGTAAAATCAGTGCCATAAGGAAAGAGTTTTGATTTCCTAAAACTCTATCTCATAGAATTTGAAATCCAAACTAATTCCTATTTTGACTTGATCCACAACCACTTTCCATGTAAGAGAGAAAGAGAGAAAAGTTTTGGGTGTGTGAAGACCTAAGAGAGAAATTTATTGCACAAAATAAGAGAGAGTGGGCGTGGGGGCTAAATTGGCGCAAGGTGGAATCCTAGTCTTACTAGGATTCAATCTATGTTTTGTTCCAATCTGATTTCTCAAATTAAATCAAACCAAAACCAAATCAACCCAATTAAAATTGATCTTAACCAAATTAAAAATCTAATTTAATCAAATTAAATTATATTTAAATTTGATTTAATTTTTTAATCGAATTAGAAATTAGGTTGATCCAAGTCCTAATTGAACTAGGACTAGTTTTTCCTTGCACTTGGCTTATCCAATAAATCAATTGGACTCAATCCAATCAAGCCCAAACCAAATTTAATTAAATCATATTCAATTAAACTTAATCTCAATCCATTGGCTTAATAAAATTAAGTCAATTAGCAATGAAATTACTAATTGATCCTCCTGCAACACTTACACTAGGTTAAATGTCAATCATATTGATCGTTTAACCCTATAACGATTCTTAATCATTGATCAACCATCCGATCGGATTGTGAACTCTAATGTGTGTGAGCTCATAGGTCTGAACCTAAGTCGATAGTATAAGAATAAATTTTTATACCAATCGAAGTGACCATCTAGCAATGGTACCCGACGGTCGGATAGGTCAAATGTGTAGAACAACATCCTTAAAACCAATGCGGATATAGTTTCCATATAATTCATCCCCTTGATCAAAATGCTTATAGGACACCTCAGAGTTCAACTGTCAACTCTGATCAGGTTATCCACATTGTATTTTAAAATATTAAATCCATCTGATGGATTATCCTGGCTAAAGTTTTTCTAAATTAAAATATAGCGACTCATTCTTCTCCAACTCTTGGAGTGGTCAATCTCATCTTGATTACACTTTGACTTTGCAAGTACTTGACTGTGCCCAGAAGCCTTCCATCACTGAATTAAAAATTCAGTTAGTCCAGTATCAAAGCACAGTTAGTTGCTTGCAAGTCACTAAGGTGATCTCAGGTCTAAGGGACACTCATACCTATATCCCATCAGAGACATTTTTGATAGCAAAATACTCTGGAGTTGGTCACATTCAATAATGATGTACCCTTATATCTTATATGTATGTCATACCAGTATCTCCACACTCCTTGATTAAGAGGACAACCAACCCATATGGCCTACAGCGACCTATGCTTGATAGAAGTTGTCATCCTTATTAACAACCTATCATTTGATCGTGAATAGTTTTAAAGACTAATCAATAAATCCTCTCTTTATTGAACCTAAATAGTCCTAAGAACTTCATCACAACAACGGAGTTCATTAGAAGATGAAAACTTATGATGAAAATACTAAAAATATATTTTATTTATTAACAAATCAATTACAATACAAGATTGCTCAACCGTCAATAGCTTGATGATTGGCTTTTGGAACATATTTTCCAACACATATATCTAACAAATGGACACTGATCGTGGCTCAGTGGCTGAGCCCGAGTCTTTAGGCAGATCAAATTAAAACTGATAAACTAGTTAGTGTCTAAGGTAAACCAGATTGGTGGTTTTTAATTGGCAGCCCGCTTACCTGGCCATTTCTTATGGTGTCTAAGGCAAGCTTTGGCAGACCCTCCCATTGATCATACTTACCTGACCAATGTGGTTAATCAAGTCTTGATTAGGTTGCTCATTGATTCATGCTAACCCATGTCATATAGGAAATCAGTGAGTGATTTCATTCAGTGAGACTGATCTAAGTGCCCATGGACCAAATTTGATCCTAGTCCTTGTTAATGACTTGAGAAGTCAGTGGGAGGACTTGACTTGGTGAAGTCAGTGGGAGCAAATTGGTCCATATCCTTTCTATCCTTAAATCACTAATAATTTTAAATCTTCTAAAATTATTAGGTCCTTAAAATGATAAAGTTATAGAGATAACTGTGTCATAGCCTCCCATTAAGGTGTTTGATAATGGGTCTATTAACTCAATAATCATTGCAGACCCAAAGGCCTGATACTTATTGACTAATGGAATTATCACTCATCATATGACGACTTGGAAATGTCTCTCTAATGGTGGTTAGGTTGGCCAATCAAAGTTGGGCTTAATCATTCGTTAGTTAGATGCACCAAGTATGGTCATGTTAATAGTTGGACCTAATCAGATCCTTACAGTGGAGGCCAAAGCCTACTAATTAGATTTTTGAGACAAAATTAAATTACTAGAAGTTATTTGGAGAAATAATTGATTAATGAACCTATTCGTAGATGCAGATGGGTTGGCCGATCAAAGTCAGGCTTGTGTGTAGTTTATGTGGATTCTAGTACCAGCTTGAAAATTAAAGTAATTCTCTGAATTGGAGGTAGAGGCTACCAATTTGAATAAAATAGTGAGAGAACCTTGAGACTAAAATCCAAGTCTCTAGGCTTAAAATAATTCATATACATTAGGTCATTGTTCTCTTTTCTCAAAATAAGGCTAAACCTTAATTGCTCCAATCACTGTTAGACAGTGATGACTTATGGGACCCAACTTCGATAATTAGTATCAAAAGTTGAATTTGGTTCAGTAGTACGAATGAATTTGTATTGGGGCTTCTTAGTCCAGTCAAAATAATTAGTCCAAAATTAATCCAAATCAGGCATGTTGCTTCTACTGTTAGAAGCAGGGTCATAGGAAGAAGAATTGTCTTGCTTTCCTTAACTATAATAGGCTGAACAAGACAAAGGAGCAACAGTTGCTCATCAAGGATGTTGTATAATAACACCTTAAAGTTTCTCTATATAATTCTACTACCTAGGTATTAGATACCGATGGTCTTATGCAATTTATTGCTAGGACTACAAGTAAGTGAAATGTTTGAAAATAGTGAGAGATTCTTGAATGTTAGAGATGGAAGTCTTATTCCAATCTTAACTTTAGGAATTGTAGAGCTTATTTTCAAATTTTGTCATTTAGAGTAATTGTTACTATTGTCCATTGTTTATGATGAATGTAATCTTTGTTGGCCTTTTGGCCAAAGATGATCATCATTCATTAATAAAGGAAGATTATTGTGATATTATTATGAATAATGTTACAATAATACATGAACAATAAGGAAATGATATTTAATATTTACATAGCCTGTTAAGTGTAATGTACACACTCAAGTTACATAATGTCATGGATGTCTATCTTTGGCATTATAGGCTTAGTCACCTTAACAAGAACAGGATAAATGGATTAGCTTGAGAGAAAAATCTTGATATCAATGATTGTGAATCATTGATAGCCTGTGGGTCTTGTCTTCTTGGAAAGATGACAAAGTCACCTTTTAATGGAAAAGATGAAGAAGCTGATAAAGTTTTAAGTCTCATACATAATGATGTATGTGGACCTGTGAACTTAAGTGCCAGAGGAAAATATTAATATTTCATTATAGACGACCTATCTGGGCATGGGTGCATCTGGCCTGAATCATTTGAAATATTCAAATGATTCAATAATAAAAGATAGAAACAAACTGGATAAGATGTTAGAACTCTTCGATCAGATCGAGGAGGCGAATACTTATCCAATAAGTTTGTGACATATCTAGGAGAGAATTGGATTCTTTCTCAGTGGATTCCTTTTCGAAACACAGTATATCTGAAAGAAGAAGTTGAACTTTGTTAGACATGGTTCAATCCACGATAGGGTTCACTTCTCTGCCTATTTCAAGATTATGATTTTGTGTGACTACCTATTTTACTCTGAAAATATACTGAGTAAGTCTATTGCGCAAATTTCATATGAGATATGGATCGGGCATAGACTTAGACTCTCTCACCTTTGGGTTTGGAGTTGATTGGCCTTTGTTAAAGATTTGCATACAGATAAACTTGGTTCTTGGTCCAATAGGTGTTTAAGGGTTACTAATTCTAACATGCTAAAGAATATAAGATGCTCATCAGTAGTAGGGAATTCCTTTTAGAAAGGAGTTCCTTAGAGAAGGAACTAATGCCTATTAAGTTGAACTAGAGAGTTTGACTGGTAGAAAATGAACCGACATAATCTAGTAAACCTATAGAACTGGATTTGATTAGATCAAACTCAGAGCCCATTAAGGTAACACCTTTAAGGAGATCTGGTAGAGTACCGCATTAGCCGGATAGACACTTCAGTGTCTAGGTTTGGGACGGCGATCCTGTTGAGCTCGATGAGATTAACAAGGATTCGATCACCTATAGGGATGCAATACAGTGGTCTAACTCTGAGAAGTGGCTTGGAGCCATTAAATCTAAATTGAAGTCCATGGAAATCAAAAGTGTATGAACACTAGATGATTCATCTGAAGGGATAAAACCCATTGAGTGTGAATGAATTTTTCAAAAGGATCAAAGTAGCATAGACAGGAAGGTGGAGACCTATAAAGCCCATTTCGCTATTATCCCAGAGTTGGAACATACATTTTGAACATATGTCTTTGTTATGAACAAAGAGGAACTCTACATTTATAAGTGGGCAAAATATTCTGTAGTGTTATTCCTTGTATTGTCTGTGGATGAAATTCTCTTAATCAGGAATGGCATTCCAGCATTGCAAGGAATAAAGGTTTGGATGTCATCTAATTTCTCCATGTTCAAGACTAGATATGGTATACTCACTAATGGTAGTGAGCAAATACCAGTCTGATCTAAGTAAGAACCACTAGAAGATTGTATAGATAATCCTTAAGTATTTGAAAAATACTAAGGTCCAGTGACTCAAATATGAAAATACTGACTTTAAACATGTGGATGTTTCAATTTCAGTCATATCAAGATGACAACAAGAAAGTATCGGATAATATCCTAATTGTAGGAGCAATCTACTGGAAAGGTTCCAAGCAGGATACTTTAGCCTACTCAGTTAGTGATGTAGAGTACATCGTAGTATATGATGCTGCCATGTAAGCTGTATAGTTGCTAAGCTTCATTAGCAGGTTGGAAGTGGCAGCCTCCATCGATGGTCTAGTCCTATCGTAGCACTGGAGCCATAGCTCTGGCTAAAGAATCAAAGGACCAGCATGTTGGAGCATGATCCCGGCTCCTCCCACGGACCTTTGGTGCAGCGGAACCAGCAACGAATACATCTGGAGTCGTCTGGACATGATCCAAGGCCCTTGACGAAATCAGCCTGGTTGCTGTCTTCTTCGTCAGCCTTTCGTTCCAGATGAAGAACGCCTCTAAAACTACCTCTAAAAAATCCAAGATCTAGTACCCAACCAGATCAGACCTGGACCGAGGTCCTCCAATTTGTAGACCTAAAATTGGGGTGTTCTAGATGGCAAAGAAGATAGATGGAGACAGACCACACAGATCTGTCCTGCAGCAGCCTCTCTTGTAGATCTGTTGATGGAGATCTCACTCGCACCTCAAACGACCTCAGATCAACTCCAGATCTGAGAGAGACTTGTACCAACCTCTTCTTAAGAGATTTCAGGTCTTGGACCTAGTGTTTGGATGCCTGCAAGAGGGAGAGAGCAGATCTGGTAGGCGGCTGCAAGGGGGAAGGGGCTAGTGCCTCCCCTTCTTCTCTTTCCTTTTATGGACTGGCGGCAAGAAACCCTAGGGTTTCTTGCTCCTGGGGCATGGAAGATTTCTAGAGAGAGAAGGAGAAGAGAGAGAGAGACTTGGGAGAAAGAGTCTTGCATTTTCTTGGCTTTATCAAACCTATACAAGTACATGTATATATAAACACCGGGTCAAGTGACCCAAACCCAAAACTCCCTTGACCAACTTTATGGGAGATTAGGTTAATCCAAGCCCATGTATACCCATGACTCGACCTAATCTCACCTATCCTGGGTTCAGACTTGGCCCATAAAGAGTTGGTCCCTTGAGGCCCACATAATCTAGACCTCAAGAACCCGAAAGGCCCACAGCCTTTCAACCTAGGGCCCAACTAGCCCTAGAGCCTCCATGAAGCCCTCATGAATGATGGACCTTAGCCTTAGCCTTGGTCCCCTGGGCCTTGGGCACACCACCTGGATCATAACAATCTCCACCTTGGTGTCCCAAGGCCTCAACCAGCTCTATTCTGTCCTTGCGACTGTAGATCCATTTGCAGCCAATGGGCCTCTTCCCCTGTGGCAACTGCACCAATCGCCATGTCTGGTTCTTGTGGAGAGACTGCATCTCCTCAGACATTGCCTGGACCCACCGCTCTCTGTCTTGGCTCTCAATAGCCTCCTGATGCATATATGGGTCTCCATTCGCTATCACCAGGGCATATGACAGCGTCTCCTCGAAGCCATATCGGTCTGGTTGCCTAATGGTCCTCTTGGGCTTGTGTAGGGCAACACCGATATCAGTCCTCGGTCTAGCTCGCTCCTGCTGGACCTCTCCATCTCGATCATCCATCTGAGTCCTCTCCACCAGTGGAGATACCTTAGGTAGGTTCTCCACCTGAATGTCATGTCCTCCAGTAGTACCTGCAAGAGGCAAAATCAAAGAGATAAGCTGTCCAGCAGCGCCCTGCTGAACCTCCTCCTACTCCTGCTGCTCCTCCATGCCTGCTCGCCTCCGTAGGACTGATTCCTCATCAAAAGTCACATCCTGACTAATGATGACCTTCTTTTCCAAGGGAACCCACAGCCTATATCCCTTGACTCCTCGCGGATAGCCTAGAAACACTGCCTTGCATGATCTGGCGTCTAGCTTGCTCCGCTCACCAGCTCCAATGTGCACATAGGCCGTGCACCCAAATACCCGTAGATGGCCCAGCCCAACTGTCTTCCCAGACCACACCTCCTCTGGAAGCCTGCCATCCAACCTGGTGTGAGGTGACTGATTGACCAAGTAACCCGCTGCGTCTACTGTGTCAACCCAGAACTCCTTTAGAAGCCTTGCCTGCAGCCTCATGCATCGTGCCTTTTCCAAAAGTATTTTGTTCATCCTCTCGGACATCCCATTCTACTGTGGAGTCCCCCTAACTGAGAAGTGTCTCCTGATCCCATACTCCTCATAGTAGTCCTGGAACTCTCTGCTGGTGTACTCCCTACCATTGTCTGACCTCAGACACTTCACACTCCTCCCCTGCTCCTCCACCTCAGCTCTTCAGATCTTGAACTTGGTGAAGACCTCTGACTTCTCTCTCATGAAGTAAATCCAGAGCTTCCTTAAGAAATCATCAATCAGGATCATGAAGTATCTGGCCCCATTCCTAGCTAAAACTGGAGCTGGTCCCCACACATCCGTGTGTACTAACTCCAGAGGGGCTGCACTCCGGGCTGTACTGATGGTGAACTGAACTCTTCTCTGCTTTTCCATCTGGCAAGGCTCACAGATCTTCCCTGTAGCACCATCCTCCAGATCAGAGATGAGTCCTCTCCTGTTCAACTCCCTTAGCCCTCTGCCACCCATGTGGCCTAGGTGGTAGTGCCACATCTTGTAAGTCCCCTGCTGGTCCTGTGCTGCAGCTGCTGCATCAGACTCTCTGGTCACCACAGATCCCTCCATGTGATAGAGGTTATTATCCAACCTCCTGCCTCTCATCACTACCATAGCTCCATTGGAGATGTTCAGTACTCCACTTCTAGCCCTACTGCTGAAGCTGTATCTACTGCGCTCCAAGTAGCCAAGTGACACCAGATTCTTTTCCAGCTCCGGGATGTGCTTTACATTTGTCAATGTCCTCACAATTCCATCAAACATCCTCACCCTGACTGTCCCTATTCCAGCCACCTTGCAAGGATGATTGTCGCCTAGAGTCACTGATCCCTCATCTGTCTTGGTGTATGTAGCAAACCAAGACCTGTGTGGTGTGTAGTGATGTGAGCACGCAGAGTCTAGCATCCACTCCTCTGTGTAATGCCTGTGACCATCTGATACCACAAGTAGATCATCCTCCACCTGCTGCCCAGCAACTGCACTCACTGATTCTGAGCCACTTCTTTCTCCCTTCTTGCTCTTGCATAGTGGACATTCTCGCTTGAAGTGCCCGAACTCGTTGCACTTGAAGCATTTCACCTCTTTCTTTCGCTTCCTGGACTTGGACCGCCCCCTGGACTTGCTTCTGCCTCTGCCTCTACCTGTCCTCTCCCCTACTGCCAAACCCTCCTGGGGAGCTCGATCTCTGGTCAACTTTTTCCTCTGCTCATTAGACCTCAGCACCGAGACCATGTCCTCATATTCTAGAGTCTCCTTTCCATAGAGCAGTGTAGTCACCAAAGAATCATACCATCCTGGTAGTAAACAAAAAAGCAACAGGGACTTGTCCTCCTCATCCAGCTTCACCCCGATATTTATCAACTCCATGCACAACTGGTCGAACCTCTGAATGTGGCCAATCACATCAGATCCCTCCTGCATTCGAAGATTGTACAACCTCTTCTTCAGCATCAGCTTGTTGCACATATTCTTCCCCATATACATGGTGTGCAACTTCGACCAAAGGCCCTTCAGGGTCTTTTCTTTCAGCACCGAATACAATGCCGCATTCGTCAAACATCCTCTGATCACTGAGCATGCTTTCTTCTCCAACGATGCCCACTGTCTATCTGTCATTCTCTCAGGCTTCTCATCCAAAGCCTGATCCAGATCTGCTTGCACCAGAAGATCCTCATCTGGATTTTCCACATGAAAAAATTCTTCTTGCCATCAAACTTCTCAAACTCAACCTTCATATTTCTGCCCATGACTGGATCCAAGCCAAACAAGCAATATAAAATCAAGAAGTGTAGAATATACCTTGATGGTACCTTGCTGAAAATTTTCAGCACTTGGGATCTTCAACTTCTCATGCTTGGAACCGCTTCCTCACCATCGTGGCTCTGATACCAACTATTGGAGCACAATCCTAGCTCCTCCCACAGACCATGGGTGCCACAGAACCAGCAACAAATAGATCTGGAGTCATCTGGACACGATCCAAGGCCCTTGACGAAATCAGCCTGGTTGCTGTCTTCTTCGTCAGCCTTTCGTTCCAGATGAAGAATACCTCTGAAACTACCTCTAAAAAATCCAAGATCTGGTACCCAACTAGATCGGACCTGGCCGAGGTCTTCCAATTTGTAGATCTCTAATTGGGGTATTTTAGATAGGGAAGAAGATAGACAGAGACAGACCTCACAGATCTGTCCTGCTGCAGCCTTTCTTGTAGATCTGTTGATGGAGATCTCACTCGTGCCTCAAACGACCTCAGATCAACTCCAGATCAGAGAGGGACTTGTACCAACCTCTTCTCAAGAGATTTCAGGTCCTGGACTTGATGTTTGGATACCTGCAAGAGGGGGAGAGCAGATCTGGTAGGCTGCTGCAAGGGGGAAGGGGCTAGCACCTCCCCTTCTTCTCTTTCCTTTTATGGACTGGCGGCAAGAAACCCTTTGGTTTCTTGCTCCTGGGGTGTGGAAAATTGCTGGAGAGAGAGGGAGAAGAGAGAGAGAGACTTGGGAGAAAGAGTCTTGTATTTTCTTGATTTTATCAAACCTATACAAGTACATGTATATATAAACACCGGGTCAAGTGACCCAAACCCAAAACTCCCTTAACCAACTCTATGGGAGATTAGGTTAACCCAAGCCCATGTATACCCATGACTCGACCAAATTTTACCTATCCTGGGCTCAGATCTGGTCTATAAAGAGTTGGTCCCTTGAGGCCCACATAACCTAGACCTCAAGAACCCGAAAGGCCCACAGCCTTTCAACCTAGGGCCCAACTAGCCCTAGAGCCTCCATGAAGCCCTCATGAATGATGGATCTTGGCCTTAGCCTTGGTCCCCTGGGCCTTGGGCACACCACCTGGATCATAATAATCTCCACCTTGGTGTCCCAAGGCCTCAACCAGCTCCACTCTGTCCTTGTGACTGTAGACCCATTTGCAGCCAATGGGCCTCTTTCCCTATGACAACTGCACCAATCGCCACGTCTGGTTCTTGTGGAGACACTGCATCTCCTCGGACATTGCCTGGACCCACCGCTCTCTGTCCTGGCTCTCAATAGCCTCCTGATGCATATATGGGTCTCCATTCACTGTCACCAGGGCATATGATGTAGGAACCAGATCTAGGGTTTCAGGGTTAGATCTTGAAAAAGAGAGTTAGATCTTGAAACTTTTTCAAGATCATACAGCGAAAGACTAAAATAAATCAAAATTTATTTTCTAAGATCAAAAAATCCCTAGATTTAAGATCCTATTACATGATTATTACATGACATTAAATCAAAAATTAAAATATATATAAATATAGTATGAACTACATGTTGATCATATCAACATGTTTCTATACTAGCTACATCTAATGTATGTATTAAATAATAGATCAGATCTATTACCTTGCAAGTTAGACGCTCTAACCTCGCTGATCCGGGCTTAAGGATGATGTTGCAAGCCGCACACGCATCCGGCCTCTAGGAGTCGTCCACACGAGCCCACGAATCTCGATCAGAAGTCCTGCTTCAGGAAATCAGCACAGTATGCTAGTACTGCGCTGATCTTTCTTTGATGGTTGATCAGGTGCCTCCTTCTTCTTGATTTGAACTCTTCCAAAGATGGAAAGTAGAAGAAGGAGTTTCAGATCTGAGACGCTCTCAGGAAACTCAAGATGGAAGGAGGAAAGATATGAAAATAAAAACCCTAGAAGAAGACCCTCTTCTTCTTCACGTTTTTCTCTCTAGACACCCAAACTTGCATCTTTTATATCTCCACGACCCAAAGGTATTTCTCTCTAATTTTTGGATGAAAGAAATTCTCTCAAATATCTATCTCTCTCTCAAATTTCATGAAGAAATTCATCTTATATAGAGAGATTGATAGAGTCCTTGTCTAGGTCAAACACCTAGTCAAGGCTTATCCAAACATGGCAAGTTAAGGGACGCCCAACTCTTCAGCACCTCCTCCATATTTTCATACATGGATCACAAAAAAAGGGTGCACAATGTATACCCTAAAATCCATGAAAATTCCAAAAAAAATTTGGATAAATTCGGTGCAAAATTGAAAGAGTTTTGGATTTCTAAAACTCTATCTCATAGAATTCGAAATCCAAACTTATTCCTTTTAGATTTGATCCAAACCACCTTCCGTGTAAGAAAGAAGAGAGGAGACCTTTTGTGAACATGGGAGAGATCTGGGAGAGGGCTTTTGTCACACAAAATAAGTGGAGATTGGCGTTGAATAAGAGAGAGGGCGTGGAGAAGGTTTATGTGGCGCAAGGTGGAATCCTAGTCCTACTAGGATTCTGTCTCATAACTTGTTTTAATTTGGTTTTCCAAACCAAATCAAATCAAAATTAGATTAACTCAATTAAAATAGGTCTTAACCTAATTAAGAACCTAATTTAATCAGATTAAATTAGATTTAAATCTGATTTAATTTTCTAATCAAATTAGAAATTAGATTGACCCAAGTCCTAGTTGAACTAGGACTAGTTTTTCCTTGCACTTGGCTTATCCAATAAACCAATTGGACTTGATCCAATCAAGCCAAAAATAAATTTAATTAAATCATATTTAATTAGACTTAATCTCACCCATTGGCTTAATCAAATTAAGCCAATTAGCAATCGAATTGCTAATCGATCCTCCTGCAACACTTGCACTGGGTTAAATGTCAATCGTATTGATCATTTAACCCTAGAACGATTTTTAATCGTTGATCAACCATCTGATCGGATCATGAACTCTAATGTGTGTGACCTCATAGGTTTGAACCTAAGCTGGTAGCATAGGAACAAATTCCTATACCAATCGAAGTGACCATCTAGCAATGGTACCCGACGACCGGATAGGTCGAATGTGTAGAACAACATCCTTAGAACCCATGCGGATATAGTTTTCATATAATTCATCCCCTTGACCAAAATGATCATAGGACACCCCAGAGCTCAACTGTCAACTCTGATCAGGTTGTCCACATTGTATTTCAAAATATCAAATCCATCTGATGGATTACCCTGGCCAAGGTTTTGCTAAATTGAAATACAGCGACTCATTCTTCTCCAACTCTTGGAGTGGTCAATCCCATCTCGATCACACTCTGACTTCGTAAGTACTTGACTGTGCCCAGAAGCCTTCCGTCCCTGAATTAGAAATTCAGTTAGTCCAGTACCAAAGCACAGTGAGTTGCTTGCAAGTCACTGAGGCGATCTCAGGTCTAAGGGACACTTATACCTATATCCCATCAGAGATATTCTCGACAGTAGAATACTCTGGAGTTGGTCATGTTCAATGATGATGTACCCTTACATCTCACCTGTATGCCATACCAGTGTCTCCACACTCCTTGGTTAAGAGGACAACCAACCCATATGGCCTACAGTGACCTATGCTCGATAGAAGCTGTCATCCTTATTAACAGCCTATCATTTGGTCGTGAACAGTTTTAAGGACTAATCGATAAATCCTCTCTTTATCGAACCTAAATAGTCCTGTTGGGTATAAAATACCCACGGCCGAAATTCTCGGCGGAATCGACTACGAACATAACAGCTCCGCCCGGACTCCTACGGGAGCCGGGCTCCGCCTTCGACGTCACTGCAGAACAGCTCCGCCCGGACTCCTACGGGAGCCGGGCTCCGCCTTCGACGTCAACTGCAGAACAGCTCCGCCCGGACTCCTACGGGAGCCGGGCTCCGCCTTCGACATCAACTACAGAACAGCTCCGCCCGGACTCCTACGGGAGCCGGGCTCCGCCTTCGACGTCAACTGCAGAACAGCTCCGCCCGGACTCCTACGGGAGCCGGGCTCCGCCTTCGACATCAACTGCAGAACAGCTCCGCCCGGACTCCTACGGGAGCCGGGCTCCGCCTTCGACGTCAACTGCAGAACAGCTCCGCCCGGACTCCTACGGGAGCCAGGCTCCGCCTTCGACGTCAACTGCAGAACAGCTCCGCCCGGACTCCTATGGGAGCCAGGCTCCGCCTTCGACGTCAACTGCAGAACAGCTCCACCCGGACTCCTACGGGAGCCGGGCTCCGCCTTCGACGTCAACTGCAGAACAGCTCCGCCCGGACTCCTACGTGAGCCGGGCTCCGCCTTCGACGTCAACTGCAGAACAGCTCCGCCTGGACTCCTACGGGAGCCGGGCTCCGTCTTCGACATCAACTGCAGAACAGCTCCGCCCGGACTCCTACGGGAGCCGGGCTCCGCCTTCGACGTCAACTGCAGAACAGCTCCGCCCGGACTCCTATGGGAGCCGGGCTCCGCCTTCGACATCAACTGCAGAACAGCTCCGCCCGAACTCCTACCGGAGCTGGGCTCCGCCTTCGACGTCAACTGCAAAAAGCTCCGCCCGGACTCCTACGGGAGCCGGGCTCCGCCTTCGACGTCAACTGCAGAACAGCTCCGCCCGGACTCCTACGGGAGTCGGGCTCCGCCTTCGACATCAACTGCAGAACAGCTCCGCCCGGACTCCTACGGGAGCCGGGCTCCACCTTCGACATCAACCGAAGAACAGCTCCGTCCGGACTCCTACGGGAGTCGGGCTCCGCCTCTGACATCAACCGCAGAACAGCTCCGCCCGGACTCCTACGGGAGCCGGGCTCCCCGCCGACATCGACTGCAGCACAGCTCCGCCCGGACTCCTATGGGAGCCAGGCTCCGCTCTCAGTATCAACTGCTGGTAAGCTCCGTCCGGACTCCTACGAGAGCCGGACTTCACCTCTAACTTTGATTGCAGAGGACTCCGCCTAGACTCCTACGGGAGCCGGGTTCCGCCTGCAACTTCAGCTCCGAGAGGGTTCCGCCCGAACTCCCATGGAAGTCAGACTCCACCCACGACCCCAACCGCCAGGAGGACCTCTCCCGGACCTCCACAGAGGCCGGGCTCCGACCGCTGTCGAGCTTCAATCAACAGATCCGCGCCCCCTGGCGAGACACCATAACGGCCGCATCCTGCTCCACTTCCTGTGGCGGATTCCGCGCAGCTCCATCATTCCCTGACAGGCCACGGTAACCATCGCAGCTCTGCTCCACTTCCTGTGGCGGATTCCGCACAGCTCCACTACCCCCTGGCAGGCCACCATAACGGCCACGAACCTGCTCCACCTCCTACGACGGATACCGGGCGATTCTCCCATCCGTTGGCAAGTCACGACAACGGATGCTGCTCCACCCCTCGTAACAGATTCCACGTGGCGAGCTGTGGTGATGGCCACGATTCCGCTCCACTACCTCTCGCAATAAATTTCCCCTGACAATGGGCGGCCCACGATCCGACGGTTACATACGTTGCCATCGATCCGTTACCTCCCCTGCCTATAAAAAGGGGGGATCCAGATACGTTATTCTCTAAGCTCATTTCTAATCTCAAAACTTTGCTAAATTCTCCGTTCGAGCACTCCATTCTTGTTGAGAAAGAGAACTGACTTGAGCGTCGGAGGGTCTTGCCGGAGCAACCCCACCTCCGGTTTGGACTTCCCTTGCAGGTCCCGGTGGCGACCGCGGCTTCCCCAACTCCAGCTTCTCCGACGCAAGCAAATTTTTGCACCAACAGGATTGGCGCTAGAGGAAGGGCCTGTGTCTTCGCAGCACCCTTGTTCTTAAAGGAGTGTTCAACAGAGCCACCTCCGACCGTCTCTCCGTCACCCACTCCTAATCTCCCTTCGCGAAATCGACACTCGATGCCTCCGCGCAGGGCGTCCACCCGACGGTCTACGGCCTCCGCAGCCAGATCTCAGGCTCCGACCTCCCCTCCAGTCTCTCAGCCTCCTCCTTCTCCCCCTCCGCGGCGGCGGTCGGTGCGGAGTAGTTTGACTTGCTGGCACAGCAGGTCAAAGGCCTCGTCGAAGCCGTACAAGCAATGCAGCAGCAGCAACCACAGGCGTCGGCGCATCCGGAAGGGGCATCTCCGGAATGCCAGAACCCGACGGCGGGGCGAGCCACCTGGGCTAGCCGCCCCATCCTTCCTGGGAAGGTAAATCTGAGGGTAGAGAGCCCTCAATCGGATCACGACTCCACCCCTGGAAGATCCCTGCCCCCATCTGCCAAAGGACCCTCGAGACTTGAAGTCGAGAGGATTTCTTGGACCGGAGGCTCCAGGAGATGAACCGGCAGATTGAAGAACTCCGCCACGCACCCTCCGCTTATGGTGAGGATATTTGCTCTGACCCTCCCTTCTCCCAAATGATTATGCAGGAACCGATCCCACCGAACTTTAAGCTTCCCCAGTTCGAAAGCTACGACGGGACGTCGGACCCGGTTGATCATCTGGAGGCCTTCCGAACGATGATGCTGCTTCACAGTGCTCCTGACGCCATCTTGTGCCGGGCTTTCCCGTCTACTTTGAAGGGAGCAGCGAGGAACTGGTACTCGGCTCTAAAGTCGGGTACCATCTTTTCCTTCGATCAAATGAGCCACCAATTTGTGGCCCATTTTGTTAGCAGCAGACGTCCCCGGAAGGGTTCGGAGTCCCTCATCAACATCAAGCAGAGGGAAGGGGAGTCCATACGGGCCTACGTCAACCGCTTTAACATCGCGGCGTTGGAGGTCCGGAACTTGGACCAGTCAGTTGCCATGGCCACCCTGAAAGGTGGCCTTCAGAAGAATGATCTTTTGTACTCCCTGGAGAAGAAGTACCCCAGAGATTTTGTCGATTTACTGGCTCGGGCTGAAGGATACGCCCGAGCGGAAGAGGCCTTCAAAATGAAGGACGAAGAGACAGCAAGGGAGCGTCAAGCGGGAGATTCGAGTAAGCCCGCAGTTGAGAAAAGGCCCAAGGAAGCCCGGCCGCGTTTCCGATCCCCTCCTGGACATAAGCGCACCCATACTCCACCCCGGGCATGCAGGCAGAGAAGCCCGGACCGCAGGGTTCGGCGGGGCTCCCCACCAGGGAGATTTGCAACTACGCCCCCCTCAACGCCTCGAAGGCCCAAGTACTAATGGAGGTCAGGGAGCAGCTCCCTAGGCCGGAGAGGATGCGCACACATCCCGGAAAGCGCAACCCCAACAAGTTCTGCCTCTACCACCGCGACCACAGCCACGACACCGAAGAATGCATCCAGCTCCAGGACGAGATCGAGGAGCTCATCCGACGAGGTCAACTCGACAGATTCATCCGCCGCAGGCCTGAGGGTAGAGGAGACCGGCCAAGAGCCCTCCCGCCGCCTGAACCGCAGAAAAGGGAGGAGCAGCCCGGAGACCGGCCTCCCATCGGGACCACCGACTCCATCACCGGAGGGCCTCAAGGAGAAGCGGGAAAACTGTGAATGTATCACTTACTATTTTGCCTTGAATCTACTTTTCTTTCTAGCTAACGTGCCCCTCCCACCTAGCGTGGATGTATTATGACTGGATATGATCCCTCCAAAAACACAGCCATGTCAGGAATAGGAGGAGAACCTCGTCCTGACATGAGCAAAGTCAAAGGCCCGGTTCTTTTAGACCGGATGGGGGGAGAGGCCTCACAACGCCCTAATGTGCCCCCACAGCCATGTAGGAACAGGAGGAGAACCTCATCCTGACATGAGCAAAGTCAAAGGCCCGATTCTTTTAGACCGGATGGGGGGAGAGGCCTCACAATGACCTAATGTGCCCCCACAGCCTTGTTAGGGACAGGAGGAGAACCTCGCCCTAACTCGAGCAAAGTCAAAGGCCCGGTTCTTTTAGACCGGATGGGGGGAGAGGCCTTGCAACGCCCTAATGTGCCCCCACAGCCCTGTTAGGGACAGGAGGAGAACCTCGCCCTAACTTGAGCAAAGTCAAAGGCCCGGTTCTTTTAGACCGGATGGGGGGAGAGGCCTTGCAACGCCCTAATGTGCCCCTACAGCCATGTCAGGAACAGGAGGAGAACCTCGTCCTGACATGAGCAAAGTCGAAGGCCCGGTTCTTTTAAACTGGATGGGGGAGAAGCCTTACAGTGCCCTAACACGCCCCCACAAGCCAGGCTGGTAACGAGAGGAGAACCTCACGCCGGCTCGAGCAAAATGGAAGGTCCGAACTCCTACGGGAGCCGGGTTCCGCCTACAAGGAAGACTCCACCCGGACTCCTACGGGAGTCGGGTTCCGCCTACAAGGAAGACTCCACCCGGACTCCTACGGGAGCCGGGTTCTGCCTACAAGGAAGACTCCACCCAGACTCCTACGGGAGCCGGGTTCCGCCTACAAGGAAGACTTCGCCCGGACCCCTACGGGAGCCAGGCTCCATCCACGACTTCTGCAGCAGGAGTTAATGGTGACGAAACCCGATCGCCTAACAAGATCGGATGAAGAGAAAATGCCCCCACCCCTCGACGACGTCTACATCAAACAAGTCGAACAACAAGAATGGTTCGGCAGACAACAATACTAGCGCAGCGCGCGAACGAAGTAACGCAAAATGCTCTTTTCATTTCGTTCCCGATATATATACACACTACAAGGCCAGGGCGGCCAAGGAAAGAAGGACAAAACAACAAAAAGGAAGTAACTACATGATAAGACATAAAGACAAAAGAGCTCTAAGGAGGCCCTGCTCCCTCCGACCTAGGGTTATCTACTCCATCCCTCAACCAGGACTGCCTCAGGTTCTCTATTGCTTCTTCTAGTTCTTCCCTCTTCCGCAGCTCGTCCTGGAGCGCCCGACGAAGTTGCTGGCTCTCAGCCTCCGCTTCTCGATGCCACTTCTGCAAAACTTCGGACTCCGCCTCCGCGTCTGCGATGGCCTTCCGCTCAAGTGCCAGTTGGATCTTCACTTGTTGCAGCTCGGCTGTCTTCTCCCCGAGGGAGACAGAAATCCCTTCAACAGTGCCTCTCAGGGCTTGGAGCTCTTTGGAATCTTGGGCGGAAGTAAGCTGCGCCCTATGAACCAGCTGCCTCTGGAGGCGAACGACCTCATCGGCCGTCGTCCGGAATCTCCCTTTGTACTCTTCTACTTGCCGGTGCCAGCTGGCCCGCTGTACGTCGTGACTCATCTCGGCATCTTGAAGCTGCTTCTGGAGGTCGGAGACCTTCTGCGACCACTTCTGTTCATCATCAACCTGGGCCAAGAGCCGAGATGAGTTTCCTTCCAGATGGCCGATCTTCCTCTTCGCAGCTGATAGTTCCACCTTAAGGGCGCTGATCCTGGCTTCTTGAGCCCAAATTCGGTCGCTGGTGCTCTTCTTGCATTCCTCGAGCTCCTTTGTGAAGTTTGCCTTCCTTCGGCTGTAATCCATGATTGCCTTCACCTGGAGACTCCGAAAGTGGGCGGCCTCAGCGGCGGCTTCAGAATGGCCTTCTCTCGATTTGTGGAGCTCGCCTTCCAACTTCTTTAACTTCTTCGTCAGGTGAAGGACCTCTTTTTTCAACCGCTGGATTGTCGATTTCAGCGAGACCCCCAGGGGCAAGGGGAGTGCTTCAGCAGGACACTGCCATCGGAAGGTGCACGCATCAAAGATCGACTCATTGCAAGAAGAAAAGCAGAAAGAAGGAGGAGGGGGAAGGAGAAGCCATCCACAACAAGAAATTCGACTTTATTGATTGAATAATTTTGAAGACAAACAGAAAGGAAATATGGCGATAAAATAAGGGCACAAGATCAGAGGTCTCAGACCTCAGGGGCAGGAGGTGGAGAACTCGACGCGGGGGGTGCGATTGCGGTGGCGGCGGACGAAGGGCCGGCCTCGTCTTCAGACTCCTCAAGAAAGCCGAGGTCGAGTTCAGGAAATTTGCTGGCCACCTTCTCTTGGCAGAGCTCGAACCCCTTGGTGAACGCCTCCTGGCCGAACTGGACATTCAGGACCCTCATCTCCGCAGAGGCCTTGAATTCCTCCACCGCAAGGGCCCTGGCCTCCGAGACCAGAACCGGAGTTTGCTCGACCAAATGGGCGACCTCGGCCTCCGCCTTCCTCGCCGACTCCTCCAAGATCCGTCTCTCCTCTTCCCAGGCTTGTCTCTCCTCTTCCCGGGCTTGCCTCTCTGTTTCCAGGGCCTCCTGGAGGGCGACTACTTCGGCCGTCTTCGCTTGGAGGCGAGCAACCTCGGCTTGGTAGCGTTCCTCCGCCTGAAGGAGGTCCCTCCTCATGCGGCTCGTCGCCCCGACATAGGCGAAGAGCTGGTGCCCAATCTGCAAGGACGGATAGAGAATTACGATAAAGGTCAGGTGACCGTGTAAATAAACATCCGCTTACCTCGAGGAAGGACCCCAAAGAGTCCCAGGCCCGCTGCTCAGGGTCGGCGCGGTCGATCCTCTCCACGACGTCGGACAGGATGCAGCCGTCGAGCAGCCACCTGATCAAGTCCCTATCGTTAAAGGGATTCTCCGATCCCCCCTCGGAGCAGACGGACTCGTCTGCAGCAGCTCGGTGGCCACTCGCCCTGCGAGCCACCGATTTCCTCCTCCTCCCCGCGGCAGGCACCTCCGTGGGGCGAACCCCCGGTGTGGGGGCCCCAGTCGGCGGGCTCCTCGAGGAAGCCGGGGAGCCGCTGGCTCGGCATCTGAAGGAATGTCGATGGCCGGGGCTGCCTGGACGGGCGCAGCCAAGCTCGTCTCCTCCGCCCTGGCCCTCTTCGCCGATCCGGAGGCCACCGCGCCCTTTCTTTTCTGAGCCCTCATGCCCTTGGCGAGCATCCGCGTTGCTTCGGCGTCCATTGCTAAAAAAAAAAAAAAAAAAAAAGAAAAAAGGGAAAAAGAAGCGACACCGATCAGTCCAGAGTCAAAAAAAAAAAAAAAAAAAAAAGAGAAGAGAAAAAGAAAAAGAAAGAAGAAAGAAAGAAAAAGAAAAGAGTGGGAAGGAAAAAGAAGTAAAGAGAAGAAGAAGAGGAAGGCAAGAAAAGAAAGAAAAGAAAAGATAAGACAAATACTCGCTGGATCCTGGGGGCTCAGGCCGATGTTGAAAAGAAGCTGCTCCCTCAGAAGGTTAGGAAGGGAAGGAGCGGGATAAGTTAGAAGCTTCTGGGCGGCCTGGAGGTCGTCCTCCCCCAGGCTGGGAGCCCGACGAACGAAATCCCTCAGAGAACCCCAAGGGGGCAGGCCCAGTTCCAAAGCCGGGCAGTGGACGAAGAGGTATTTCCCCTTCCAATTATGAATCGAAGAAGGGGCGCCCTTCAGCAACCCCTTCTTACCGAACTGGGGGAGAAGTACCACCAGTCCTTCACCGAAGGATGGCGTTTGAAGGTATAAAAATGCCTAAACAAGGAGAGGGATGGCTGAACCTCGACTATGTGGCAGAGGGAGAGAAACCCTATCAGAAACCTAAAGGAGTTCGGGGCCACGGAAGCAAGAGAGATGTCCAAGAAGCGGAAGAAGGCAGCGACGAAGGCAGGAAGCGGAAGCCGGAGTCCGGCACGGAATGCTTCCTGATACAAACAGAAGCGACCGGGAGGAGGAGTGCAGGCCCGGTCAGAGGGACCGGGAAGCTCCAGATCATACTCCGGAGGAATCCCATACCGAACCCTTACCAGAAGGAGTTCCTCCGAAGTCGACGAACATGGAATAACGATCGATGCGAAAACCGGGCGAGGCTCAACCCCAGACGCGGGTTCGTCCACAGGGAACTGGGGATTTGAAGCAGAAGAACTCTCAGAGTTGCCGGGGGCAGAAGAGCCAGAGGACATTTTGAGTAGTTTTGAAGGGAGGATCTAAAGGACCCTAAAAAGACAGACCGAAGGGGAAACGAGTGGCCGGAGGCTAACTCGGAGGGACGCACAAAAGTGATGATGAGAGGAGAAGCCCCTAGGCGGTGAGAGGAAGGCTGGCACTAACCTATGCTGTTCTGAGGGACCTGGGGGACGAGAAACAGGAGGTGCCTACGGCTCGAGAAGACGCTCACTAGAGCAGGGCTCTCGAAGAGAAGACGGACACCAGCAAAAACTCAGAAATGGAGTGGGACGCCTGAAAGAGGGAGGACGGGTTTAAATAGACCCTGGGATCCGGTGCCATAATGATCGCGAATCCCCCAGGCCAGTCCGCATCCGACACGTGTCCCACTCCCCCTGGCAGATGGCTAAAAGCAGCTGACGGTTGGTAGGATCATAATTGCACCGTACCTAGACCAGTGTACCTGCAGGATTTTCGAAGCGTCCCCTCATACCGCTCCAATTCGAAAAGACTCCGGCACACGCTCATTTAATGCCAAAATATCTGGAGGCGGCAGTGCGCAGGATTCGAAGGGATGGTTCCGACTGTACCCATCTCTCTCTGTGTACTTCCTTCGCTTGAAATTCAAACTCGAAAGTAGGGGGACTGGTGTTGGGTATAAAATACCCACGGCCGAAATCCTCGGCGGAATCGACTACGAACAGAACAGCTCCGCCCGGACTCCTACGGGAGCCGGGCTCCGCCTTCGACGTCAACTGCAGAACAGCTCCGCCCGGACTCCTACGGGAGCCGGGCACCGCCTTCGACGTCAACTGCAGAACAGCTCCGCCCGGACTCCTACGGGAGCCGGGCTCCACCTTCGACTTCAACTGCAGAACAGCTCCGCCCGGACTCCTACGGGAGCTGGGCTCCGCCTTCGACGTCAACTGCAGAACAGCTCCGCCCGGACTCCTACAGGAGCCGGGCTCCGCCTTCGACGTCAACTGCAGAACAGCTCCGCCCGGACTCCTACGGGAGCTGGGCTCCTCCTTCGACATCAACTGCAGAACAGCTCCGCCCGGACTCCTACGGGAGCCGGGCTCCGCCTTCGATGTCAACTGCAGAATAGCTCCGCCCGGACTCCTACGGGAGCCGGGCTCCGCCTTCGACGTCAACTGCAGAACAGCTCCGCCCGGACTCCTACGGGAGCCGGGCTCCGCCTTCGACGTCAACTGCAGAACAGCTCCGCCCGGACTCCTACGGGAGCCGGGCTCCGCCTTCGACATCAACTGCAGAACAGCTCCGCCTGACTCCTACGGGAGCCGGGCTCCACCTTCGACGTCAACTGCAGAACAGCTCCGCCCGGACTCCTACAGGAGCTGGGCTCCGCCTTCGACATCAACTGCAGAACAGCTCCGCCCGGACTCCTACGGGAGCCGGGCTCCGCCTTCGACATCAACCACAGAACAGCTCCGCCCGGACTCCTACTGGAGCCGGGCTCCGCCTTCGACATCAACCGAAGAACAGCTCCGTCCGGACTCCTACTGGAGCCGGGCTCCACCTCCGACATCAACCGCAGAACAGCTCCGCCCGGACTCCTATGGGAGCCGGGCTCCACCCCGACATCGACTGCAGCACAGCTCCGCCCAGACTCCTACGGGAGCCAGGCTTCGCTCTCAGTATCAACTGCTGGTAAGCTCCGTCCGGACTCCCACGGGAGCCGGACTTCACCTCTAACTTTGATTGCAGAGGACTCCGCCCGGACTCCTACGGGAGCCGAGTTCCGCCCGCAACTTCAGCTCCGAGAGGGTTCCGCCCGAACTCCCACGGAAGTCAGACTCCACCCACGACCCCAACCGCCAGGAGGACCTCTCCCGGACCTCCATAGAGGCCGGCTCTGACCGCTGTCGAGCTTCAATCAACAGATCCGTGCCCCCTGGTGAGCCACCATAACGGCCGCGATCCTGCTCCACTTCCTGTGGCAGATTCCGCGCAGCTCCATCATTCCCTGACAGGCTGCGGTAACCATCGCAGCTCTGCTCCACTTCCTGTGGCAGATTCCGCACAGCTCCACTACCCCCTGGCAGGCCACCATAACGGCCACGAACCTGCTCCACCTCCTGCGATGGATACCGGGCGATTCTCCCATCCGCTGGCAAGTCACGACAACGGACGCTGCTCCACCCCTCGTAACAGATTCCACGTGGTGAGCTGTGGTGATGGCCACGATTTCGCTCCACTACCTGTCGCAATAAATTTCCCCTGACAACGGGCGGCCCACGATCCGACGGTTACAGACGTCGCCATCGATCCGTTACCCCCCCCACCAATAAAAAGGGGGGATCCAGATACGTTATTCTCTAAGCTCATTTCTTATCTCAAAACTCTGCTAAATTCTCCGTTCGAGCACTCCATTCTTGTTGAGGTAGAGAACTGACTTGAGCGTCGGAGGGTCTTGCCGGAGCAACCCCACCTCCGATTTAGACTTCCCTTGCAGGTCCCAGCGGCGATCGCGGCTTCCCCGACTCCAGCTTCTCCGGCGCAAGCAGATTTTTGCACCAACAGGTCCTAAGGACTTCATCATAACAACGGAGTTCATTAGAAGATGAAAGCTTATGATGAAAATGTCAAATATATTTTATTTATTAATAAATCAATTACAATACTTGGTTGCTCAACCGTCAACAGCTTGACGATTGGCTTTTTGGGACACATTTCCCAACAACTCCCACTTGTCCTAAAGCCACTCGGCACAGTATCTAATACCCATCTTCGACTTGTGGTTGTCGAACTCCTTTATTGCCAGGGCTTTAGTGAAGGGGTCGGCTAGGTTCTCTTTTCCGTCGATCTTCTGAAGGTCGACGTCACCTCGATCCACGATCTCTCAGACCAGGTGGAAGCGGTGCAAGATGTGCTTCGTCCGCTGATGTGCTTTGGGTTCCTTCGCTTGAGCTATGGCACCAGTGCTGTCGCAATAGAGCAGGACCAGACCATCGAGGGAGGGTGCTACTCCGAGCTCGTTGATGAATTTCCTCAGCCACACAGCTTCCTTCGCAGCATCTGATGCTGCGATATACTCCGCTTCACAAATAGAGTCTGCCACAGTATGCTGCTTGGAACTCTTCCAGCAGATGGCTCCACCATTCAGAGTAAAGATATAATCCGACACACTCCTGCTGTCATCATGGTCAGATTGGAAGCTGGAGTCTGTGAACCCCACAAGTTTCAGATCTGACTCGCCATAAACCAACCATTGGTCCTTAGTATTTCACAAATACTTAAGGATGGCTTTAACCACTTTCCAGTGGTTTTCTCTAGGATCAGATTGGTATCTACTCACTACTCCTAGTGAGTATGCCACATCTGGTCTTGTACATGTCATGGCGTAAATGATAGATCCCACGGCTGAAGCATATGAGACTCTACTCATACGCTCTCTCTCTTCAGGAGTTGTCAGACAATCCTTCTTAGAGAGAGAAATTTCATGGCCTATCGGTAGATAGCCTTTCTTGAAATTCTCCATGCTGAACCTCTTCAGTACAGTGTCTATGTACATGGACTGGGATAACCCAAGCATCCTTTTAGATCTATCCCTATAGATCTTCATCCCTAGGATGTAGGATGCTTCACCCAAGTCCTTCATGGAGAACTGTAATGACAACCAAACTTTTATTCCCTGTAGTGCGGGGATGTCATTCCCGATTAAGAGAATGTCATCCACGTACAAGACAAGGAATACCACAACTGGACCATTTGCCCATTTATAGATGCAGGGCTCTTCTCCATTCTTAATGAAGCCATACGTTTTGATCACCTTATCAAAACGCATGTTCCAACTCCGAGAAGCTTGCTTCAATCCATAAATGGATCTCTGAAGCTTGCACACCTTGGACTCATCTGTGGATGTAAATTCCTCAGGTTGTATCATATACACCTCTTCGGTCAGCTCTCCATTCAGGAAAGCTGTCTTTACATCCATCTGCCAGATCTCATAATCCAGATGGGCAGCTATTGCAAGCATTATCCGAATGGATTTGAGCATTGCCACAGGGGAAAATATCTCATCATAGTCAATACCATAACATTGACGATACCCCTTGGCAACCAGACGGGCTTTATAGGTCTCCACCTTTCCGTTGGGTTTAACCCCTCTTCCTTTTGAAGATCCATTTACACCCAATGGGTTTAACCCCTTCAGGTGGGTCAACCAATGTCCATACATCGTTGACCTTCATGGACTCCATTTTGGATTTCATGGCTTCAAGCCATTTCTCGAAATCAGGTCTCTGTATTGCATCCATATAGGTGATCGGATCCTCATTATTCTCATTAAGTTCGATGGGATCTCCATCCCGGACCAAGAAACCATAGTATCTGTCCGGTTGATGCGGTACTCTACCAGATCGCCTTAATGGTGCAGGTATATTGGGCTCCGGATGTGATCTAATCATATCCGACTCAGGTTCAGCTATTGGTGTCGGTCTTTCTACCTGTTGAACTTCATCAAGTTCAACCTTAGAGGTAACGGTTCCTTCACCAAGGAACTCCTTTTCTAAAAAGATTGCCTTAAGGCTGACGAACACCTTTTGTTCATCAGCATGGTAGAAAAAATATCCTTTTGTCTCTTTGGGGTACCCTATGAATGAGCATTTGTCAGACCTAGGTCCAAGTTTGTCTGTGACTAATCGTTTGACATAGGCCGGGCACCTCCAGACCCTAAGGTGTGAAAGTACTGGCTTACGTCCTGTCTATATCTCATATGGAGTCTTAATTACAGACTTACTTGAAATCCTATTTAACAGATAACAAGCCGATTCGAGTGCATATCCCCAGAAGGATATCAGCAAGCTAGCAAAAACCCATCATGGATCGGACCATGTCTAACAAAGTCCGATTCCTCCTTTCAAACACACCATTATGCTGTGGTGTTCCTGGAGGAGTCCATTGGGAGAGAATCCCATTCTCTCCTAGATATGTGAGAAACTCACTAGAAAGATATTCTCCTCCTCGATCAGATCGAAGAGTTTTAATACTCTTCCTTGTTTATTTTTCTACTTCACTTCAGAATCGTTTGAACATTTCGAATGAATCCGACTTATGTTTCATCAGATAGACATATCCATATCGGGATAGGTCATCCGTGAAAGTTATGAAGTAGAAATATCCACCTCTAGCACTGGTGCTCATGGGCCCACATACATCAGTATGTACTAGGCTCAAGAGCTCAGTAGCTCTCTCACCTTTTTCAGTAAAAGGTGACTTGGTCATTTTACCAAGAAGACATGACTCACAGGTTGGAAGTGATTCACAATCACTAACTTCGAGGATTCCCTCTTGAGTCAACCTGTTTATTCTGTTCTTGTTTATATGACCTAGCCTACAGTGTCATAAGTAGATATCTGACACACTATCTAATCTAGGGTGCTTGCCAGTAGAATAGACTCTTATCAGGCTTGACCTTTTTGGTCTGGCTCTGCACTGATGTCCTAGCCTGAACTTGCACCTTCTTTACTTTCTTCTTCTTGTTCTTCTTCCCTTTCTCAAAAGGTCGAGAACCAGAAGACGAACCTCCAACTAAATTCACCGACTCCTTGAGGAGTTGGTGGTCCTTCTCAAAGTTCTGAAGCAACCCTAGTAACCCGTGGTAGTTTACTTCAGACTTTGTCATTCTATAATGAGTGAGGAATGGGAGATAAGACTTGGGCAGCGAGTTCAGTATTGTATCTTTCCCAAGCTGCTCATGCAAGAGAAAGTCGAGTTTGCTCAGTCATTCCATCAGCTCGATCATGTACAATACATGATCAGTGATAGAGGCACCATCCCGTATTTTGGCATTGAAGATGGCACAACTAGTCTTGTGCCTCTGTACGTCATCGGGTGTGCCAAAGGCATCCTCCAACACTTGAAGCATGTCCTTTGGCTGAGCCGTCTCGAATCTGCGACTGAACTCATCGCTCATAGCAGCCAGCATGATATAGCACACTGTGGTCCGGTCACTGAGCCACTTCTGGTAAGTATCTCTGACTGTTCCACGTGCATTAACAGCTGGCACCTCAGGTGTAGGATCCATTATCACATATAGGATCCGTTCATACTCCAGGACTATCTTCAACTATCGATACCAGCTACCGAAGTTGGGTCCCACCAACTTATCATTGTCCAACAATGATTGAAGCGATAGGGAAGTGGCCATATTTGCACAAAGGAGAACCATAACCTAATTAGTAATTGATTCATTAAACCTAAAGATTTGGACTTTAATCAAAAGGTTTCTCCCACTATTTTATTCGAATTGGTAGCCTCTACCTCCAATTCGAGGAATTACCCTAATTCCTTAGTGGGTACTAGAATCCACTTAGACTGCACACAAGCCCAACTTTGGTTGGCCAACCCATGTACATCTAAGGGTAGGTTCATAACCAATTGTTTCTCTAAACAATTTCTAGTAATTTTAATTTTGCCCCAGAAACCTAATCAGTAGGCTTTGGCCTCCACTGTAAGGATCCAGTTAGGTCCAACCATTAACATGATCATACATGGTGTATCTAACCAACGAATGATTAAGCCCAACTTTGGTTGGCTCACCTAACCACCATTAGAGAGACACTTCCAAGTCATCATATGATGAGTGATAATTCCATTAGTCAACAAGCACCAGGCCTTTGGGTCTGCAATGATTATTGAGTTAATGGACTCATTATCAAACACCTTAATGGGAGGCTATGACTAGTTATCTCCATAACTTTGTCATTTTAAGGACCTAATAATTTTAGAGAATTTAAATAATATAGAGGATGAGGTCAGATGAACCAGCTTATCATGATCCTCCCACTGGCTTCACCAAGTCAGCTTAAGGGAGACCATTAAAAGGGCTGGTCTAGGAGCAGCTAAATCAGTCACACTGATTTACCTAGTTGACATGGGTCAGCTCGAATAGTCAAGTGATCCGATCAAAACATAATTTCACCAAGAGGCCAAGTAAGTTCGATCAGTGGGAGGGTCTGCCAAAGCTTGCCTAGACACCATCAGAAATGGCCAGGTAAGCGGGCTCCCAATTAAAAACCACCGGTCTGGTTTACCTTAGACACCAACTGGTTTAATTAGTTTCAATTAGATCAACCTAACAGTTTGTGCTAGACCGCTTAGCCAAGAATCAAGTCCATTTGGTTCTCGTTAAAGACATGGACTTGACCAACTATAACTATTGTAATTGATCTAGAGAATCCTTGACCTAATCTAAGACAACAATTGATTAGATTTAGTCAATTCTCTAATTAAGTCCATCTTTAATCTAACCATAGGTCTAACCCAATTAATGGACCTAATTCCCACTAACCCATTAACCCAATGTGTTATGATTTGTGTCTTAGGTTCTTCAATTCACAATCCTAGAACCTAATCAAACAACTTCTTAATTCTTAATTAAGTTTTGGGCTGAGGGTTGGGTTCGGCTTTTCAAAAAATAATTTTCATATTTGTAAAACAATTTTACAATATGATTCTACCAACCATATTGCATGTTTGATTCATAATCAAGATGCAAGTGAAATAAACATGAAACTACTTTAGATCTAATCTAAACAGGTTCATGTAATTGAAACAATTTCAACTTTAAACAATTTCTTTGCACAAAAATTATTAACAAAGAGATTTTATTTTAGATTTAAACATCTTTTAAATCTAATAAATCATAAATTTAATCTAGATCATATCTAATAAATTTATGATTAAAAATAGATCTACACAAACTAGGACAACCTTTGCACTGTAAGGGGTAAACCTTACAGCAGGACAACCTTGCAGTTTGTGATTGATCTAAAATTTTAATTTCAGATTTAATAATCAGATTATAAATTAGATCTAATCTAAAAAATAATCTAAGCATGTATAAATAATCATGTAATAAAGAACCTAGGCTCTGATACCAATTGTAGGAACCAGATCTAGGGTTTCAGGGTTAGATCTTGAAAAAGAGGGTTAGATCTTGAAACTTTTTCAAGATCATACAGCGAAAGACTAAAATAAATCAAAATTTATTTTCTAAGATCAAAAAATCCCTAGATCTAAGATCTTATTACATGATTATTACATGACATTAAATTAAAAATTAAAATATATATAAATATAGTATGAACTACATGTTGATCATATCAACATGTTTCTATACTAGCTACATCTAATGTATGTATTAAATAATAGATCAGATATATTACCTTGCAAGTTAGATGCTCTAACCTCACTGATCCAGACTTAAGGATGATGTTGCAAGCTGCACATGCGTCCGGCCTCTAGGAGTCGTCCACACGAGCCCACGAATCTCGATCAGAAGTCCTGCTTCAGGAAATCAGCACAGTATGCTAGTACTGCGCTGATCTTTCTTTGATGGTTGATCAGGTGCCTCCTTCTTTTTGATTTGAACTCTTCCAAAGATGAAAAGTAGAAGGAGAAGTTTCAGATCTGAGATTCTCTCAGGAAACTCAAGATGGAAGGAGGAAAGATATGAAAATAAAAATCCTAGAAGAAGACCCTCTTTTTCTTCACGTTTTTCTCTCTAGACACCCAAACTTGTGTCTTTTATATCTCCACGACCCAAAGGTATTTTTCTTTTATTTTTAGATGGAAGAAAGGACTCTCAAATATCTATCTCTCCCTCAAATTTCATGAAGAAATGCATCTTATACAGAGAGATATGATAGAGTCCTTGTCTAGGTCAAACACCTAGTCAAGGCTTATCCAAACATGGCAAGTTAAGGGACGCCCAACTCTTGAGCACCTCCTCCATATTTTCATGCATGGATCACAAGAAAAGGGTGCAAAATGTATACCCTAAAAGCCACAAAAATTTCAAAAAAAATTTGGATAAATTCGGTGCAAAATTGAAAGAGTTTTGGATTTCTAAAACTCTATCTCATAGAATTCGAAATCCAAACTTATTCCTTTTAGATTTGATCCAAACCACCTTCCATGTAAGAAAGAAGAGAGGAGACCTTTTGTGAACGTGGGAGAGATCTGGGAGAGGGCTTTTGTCACACAAAATAAGTGGAGATTGGCGTTGAATAAGAGAGAGGGTGTGGAGAAGGTTTATGTGGCGCAAGGTGGAATCCTTGTCCTACTAGGATTCTGTCTCATAACTTGTTTTAATTTGGTTTCCCAAACCAAATCAAATCAAAATTAGATCAACCCAATTAAAATAAGTCTTAACCCAATTAAAAACCTAATTTAATCAGATTAAATTAGATTTAAATCAGATTTAATTTTCTAATCAAATTAGAAATTAGATTGACCCAAGTCCTAGTTGAACTAGGACTAGTTTTTCCTTGCACTTGGCTTATCCAATAAACCAATTGGACTTGATCCAATCAAGCCCAAAATAAATATAATTAAATCATATTTAATTAGACTTAATCTCAGCCCATTGGCTTAATCAAATTAAGCCAATTAGCAATCGAATTGCTAATCGATCCTCCTGCAACACTTGCACTGGGTTAAATGTCAATCGTATTGATCATTTAACCCTAGAACGATTCTTAATCGTTGATCAACCATCTGATCGGATCATGAACTCTAATGTGTGTGACCTCATAGGTCCGAACCTAAGCCGGTAGCATAGAAATAAATTCTTATACCAATCGAAGTGACCATCTAGCAATGGTACCCGACGACCAGATAGGTAGAATGTGTAGAACAACATCCTTAGAACCCATGCGGATATAGTTTTCATATAATTCATCCCCTTGACCAAAATGATCATAGGACACCCCAGAGCTCAACTGTTAACTCTGATCAGGTTGTCCACATTGTATTTCAAAATATCAAATCCATCTGATGGATTACCCTGGCCAAGGTTTTGCTAAATTAAAATACAGCGACTCATTCTTCTCCAACTCTTGGAGTGGTCAATCCCATCTCGATCACACTCTGACTTCGCAAGTACTTGACTGTGCCCAGAAGCCTTCCGTCCCTGAATTAGAAATTCAGTTAGTCTAGTACCAAAGCACAGTGAGTTGCTTGCAAGTCACTGAGGCGATCTCAGGTCTAAGGGACACTTATACCTATATCCCATCAGAGATATTTTCGACAGTAGAATACTCTGGAGTTGGTCACGTTCAATGATGATGTACCCTTACATCTCACCTGTATGCCATACCAGTGTCTCCACACTCCTTGGTTAAGAGGACAACCAACCCATATAGCCTACAGCGACCTATACTCGATAGAAGCTGTCGTCCTTATTAACAGCCTATCATTTGGTCATGAACAGTTTTAAGGACTAATCGATAAATCCTCTCTTTATCGAACCTAAATAGTCCTAAGGACTTCATCATAACAACGGAGTTCATTAGAAGATGAAAGCTTATGATGAAAATGCCAAATATATTTTATTTATTAACAAATCAATTACAATACTTGGTTGCTCAACCGTCAACAGCTTGATGATTGGCTTTTTGGGATACATTTCCCAACAATGACAGCATCTCCTCGAAGCCATATCGGTCCGGTTGCCTGATGGTCCTCTTGGGCTTGTGTAGGGCAACACCGATATCAGTCCTCGATCTAGCTCGCGCCTGCTGGACCTCTCCACCTCGATCATCTGTCTGAGTCCTCTCCACCTGTGGAGATACCTTAGGTAGATTCTCCACCTGAATGTCATGTCCTCTAGTAGTACCTGCAAGAGGTAAAATCAAAGAGGTAAGCTGTCCAGCAGCACCCTGTTGAACCTCCTCCTGCTCCTGCCGCTCCTCCATGCCTGCTCACCTCTGTAGGACTGACTCCTCATCAAAAGTCACATCCCAACTAATGATGACCTTCTTTTTCAAGGGATCCCACAGCCTGTATCCCTTGACTCCTCACGGATAGCCTAGAAACACCGCCTTGCGTGATCTGGCATCTAGCTTGCTTCGCTCACCAGCTCCAATGTGCACATAGGCCATGCACCCAAATACCCGTAGATGGCCCAGCCCAACTGTCCTCCCAGACCACACCTCCTTTGGAAGCCTGCCATCTAACCTGGTGTGAGGTGACCGATTGACCAAGTAACCCGCTGCGTCTACTGTGTCAACCCAGAACACCTTTGGAAGCCCTGCCTGCAACCTCATGCATCGTGCCTTTTCCAAAAGTGTTTTGTTCATCCTCTCAGCCACCCCATTCTGCTGTGGAGTCCCCCTAACTGAGAAGTGTCTCCTGATCCCACACTCCTCATAGTAGTCCTGGAACTCTCTGCTGGTGTACTCTCTGCCATTGTCTGACCTCAGACACTTCACACTCCTCCCCTGCTCCTTCTCCACCTCAGCTCTCCAGATCTTGAACTTGGTGAAGACCTCTGACTTCTCTCTCATGAAGTAAATCCAGAGCTTCCTTGAGAAATCATCAATCAGGATCATGAAGTATCTGGCCCCATTCCTAGCTAAAACTGGGGCTGGTCCCCACACATCCGTGTGTACTAACTCCAGAGGGGCTGCACTCCGGGCTGTACTGATGGTGAACTGAACTTTTCTCTGCATTCCCATCTGGCAAGGCTCACAGATCTCTCCTGTAGCACCATCCTCCAGATCAGAGATGAGTCCTCTCCTGCTCAACTTCCTCAGCCCTTTGTCACCCATGTGGCCTAGGCGGTAGTGCCACATCTTGTAAGTCCCCTGCTGGTCCTGTGCTGTAGCTGCTGCATCAGACTCTCCGGTCACCACAGATCCCTCCATGTGATAGAGGTTATTGTCCAACCTCCTGCCTCTCATCACTACTATAGCTCCATTGGAGATGTTTAGTACTCCACTTCTAGCCCTACTGCTAAAGCTGTATCCACTGCGCTCCAAGTAGTCAAGTGACACCAGATTCTTTTCCAGCTTTGGGATGTGCTTTACATTTGTCAATGTCCTCACAATCCCATCAAACATCCTCACCCTGACTGTCCCTATCCTAGCCACCTTGCAAGGAAGATTGTCGCCTAGACTCACTGATCCCTCATCTATCTTGGTGTATGTAGCAAATCAAGACCTGTGTGGTGTGTAGTGATGTGAGCACGCAGAGTTTAGTGTCCACTCCTCTGTGTAATGCCTGTGACCATCTGATACCATAAGTAGATCATCCTCCACCTGCTGCCCAGCAACTGCACTCACTGATTCTGAGCCACTTCTTTCTCCCTTTTTGCTCTTCCATAGTGGACATTCTCACTTGAAGTGCCCGAACTCGTTGCACTTGAAGCATTTCACCTCTTTCTTTCTCTTCCTGGACTTGGACCACCCCGTAGACTTGCTTCTGCCTCTGCCTCTACCTGTCCTCTCCCCTACTACCAAACCCTCCTGGGGAGCTCGATCTCTGGTCAACTTTTTTCTCTGCTCATTAGACCTCAGCACGAGACCATGTCCTCATATTCTAGAGTCTCGTTGCCATATAGCAGTGTAGTCACCAAAGAATCATACGATCCTGGTAGTGAATACAAAAGCAATAGGGACTTATCCTCCTCATCCAGCTTCACCACGATATTTATCAACTCCATGCACAACTGGTCGAACCTCTGAATGTGGCAAATCACATCAGATCCCTCCAGCATTCGAAGACTGTACAACCTCTTCTTCAGCATCAGCTTGTTGCACATATCTTTCCCATATACATGGTGTGCAACTTCGACCAAAGGCCCTTCAGGATCTTTTCTTCCAGCACTGAATACAATGCCGCATCCGCCAAACATCCTCTGATCACCGAGCATGCTTTCTTCTCCAACGATGCCCACTATCTATCTGTCATTCCCTCAGGCTTCTCATCCAAAGCGTGATCCAGATCTGCTTGCACCAGAAGATCCTCCACCCGGATTTTTCACATGAAAAAATTCCCCTTGCCATCAAATTTCTCAAACTCAACCTTCATATTGCTGCCCATGACTGGATCCAAGCCAAACAAGCAATATAAAATCAAGAAGTGTAGAATAAACCTTGATGGTACCTTACTGAAAATTTTTAGCACTTGGGATCTTCAACTTCTCATGCTTGGAACCGCTTTCTCACCACTGTGGCTCTGATACCAACTATTGGAGCACGATCCCGGCTCCTCCCACGGACCTTGGGTGTAGCAGAACCAGCAACGAATAGATCTGGAGTCATCTGGACACGATCCAAGGCCCTTGACGAAATCAGCCTGGTTGCTGTCTTCTTCATCAGCCTTTCGTTCCAGATGAAGAACGCCTCTGAAACTACCTCTAAAAGATCCAAGATCTGGTACCCAACTATATTAGACCTGGACCAAGGTTCTCCAATTCATAGATCTTGAATCAGGATATTCTAGATAGGGAAGAAGATAGATGGAGACAGACCTCGCAGATCTATCCTGCTGCAGCCTTTCTTGTAGATCTGTTGATGGAGATCTCACTCGTGCCTCAAACGACCTCAGATCAACTCCAGATCTGATAGAGACTTATACCAACCTCTTCTCAAGAGATTCTAGGTCCTAGACTTGGTGTTTGGGCACCTGTAAGAGGGGGAGAGCAGATCTGGTAGGCGGCTGCAAGGGGGAAGGGGCTAGCACCTCCCCTTCTTCTCTTTCCTTTTATGGACTGGCGGCAAGAAACCCTAGGGTTTCTTGCTCCTGGGGCATGGAAGATTGTTGGAGAGAGAGGGAAAAGAGAGAGAGAGACTTGGGAGAAAGAGTCTTGTATTTTCTTGGCTTTATCAAACCTATACAAGTACATGTATGTATAAACACCGGGTCGAGTGACCCAAACCCAAAACTCCCTTGACCAACTCTATGGGAGATTAGGTTAACCCAAGCCCATGTATACCCATGACTCAACCTAATCTCACCTATCCTGGGCTCAGACTTGGCCCATAAAGAGTTGGTCCCTTGAGGCCCACATAACCTAGACCTCAAGAACCCAAAAGGCCCACAGCCTTTCTACCTAGAGCCCAACTAGCCCTAGAGCCTCTATGAAGCCCTCATGAATGATGGACCTTGGCCTTAGCCTTGGTCCCTTGGGCCTTGGGCACACCACCTGGATCATAACACTGCATACTCTATATTGCTATCACTTTTGATTTTAGATCAGGGTGACATCGATCTTTGGAAGATCGATGAAAAAGGAGAACTTGACCGACCCATTTGCTAATGCTTCAAAACTAAGCAGTTCTATGAACTCAAGTGGAAGATATTTCTAAAGCCAATCATCTAAGTGATAGATGATTAGAATTAATATATGAATTATCTAATTGTTGGTGCAAAAATCTGCCTGCATCGGAGAAACTGGAGTCGAGGGAGTCGTGGTCGCCGTCGGGACCTGCAAAAGAAGTCTAAACCGGAGGTGGGGTTGCTCCGGCAAGACCCTCCGATGCTCAAGTCAGTTCTCTGCCTCAACAAGAATGGAGTGCTCGAACGAAAATTTTAGCAGAGTTTTGAGATAGAATTTTAAGCTTAGAGAATAACGTATCTGGGATCCCCTTTTATAGATGGGAGGAGCAAAGGATTGATAGCGACTATTTATGATCGCCTCGTCGTGGGCCATACGGGGCCAAAAGAAATTTATCATGAAGAGTAATGGGGTGGAGTCGTGGCTATCACCATGGCTCTCCATGTGGAATCAGTTATGGGGAGTGGAGCGGCATCCGTTGTCGCGACTCACCAGGGAGTGGTGGAACTGCACAGGATCCATCGCAGGAAGTGGAGCAGAATCGTGGCCGTTACTGCGGCCTGCCAGGGAGTGATGGAGCCACGTAGTATCCACCGTAGGGCGTGGAGTAGAGTCGTGGCCGTTACTGTGGCCTGCCAGGGAGTGATGGAGCCGTGTAGGATCCACCATAGGGAGTGGAGCAGAGTTATGGCTGTTACTGCGGCTTGCCAGGGAGTGATGGAGCCGCGTAGGATCCGTCGTAGGGAGTGGAGCAGAGTCGTGGCCGTTACTGCGGCCTGCCAGAGGGTCCAGACTTGTCGGTCGAAGTTCGGTTGGAGTTTGATTTCTGCAGAAGATCAGATGGGGATCATTTGTCGAGGAATCTCAGCTGAGACCTTTAGCAGGAGTTCAGGATGGAAGTCTGGCTCCCGTGGGAGCCCGGACAAATCCAACCTGTAGCTGGAGTCGGAGGCGAAGTCCGACTCCCGTAGGAGCTCGGACAAAGTCTTCCTTCAGTCAAAGTTGGGGATGAAGTCCGACCCTCGTAAGAGTCCGCACGAAGTTTACCTGCAGTTCATGTTGGAGACGGAGTCTAGCTCCCATAGGAGTCTGGACGAGATTTACTTGCAGTTGGAGTTGGAGATGGAGTCCGGCTCCCGTAGGAGTCCGGACGAAGTTTACCTGCAGTTGATGTTGGAGATGGAGTCCGGCTCCCATAGGAGTCCGGACGAAGTTTACCTGCGGTCGAAGTTGGAGACGGAGTTCGGCTCCCATAGGAGTCCGAACGAAGTTTACCTGCAGTTGAAGTTGGAGACGGAGTTCGGCTCCCGTAGGAGTCCGGACGAAGTTTACCTGCAGTCAAAGTTGGAGACGGAGTCCGGCTCCCGTAGGAGTCCGGATGAAGTTTACCTGCAGTTGAAGTTGGAGACGGAGTCCGACTCCCGTAGGAGTCCGGATGAAGTTTACCTGCAGTTGAAGTTGGAGACGGAGTTCGGCTCCCGTAGGAGTCTGGATGAGGTTTACCTGCAGTTGAAGTTGGAGATGGAGTCCAGCTCCCGTAGGAGTCCGGATGAAGTTTACCTGCGGTCAAAGTTGGAGACGGAGTCCGGCTCCCATAGGAGTCCAGATGAAGTTTACCTGCAGTTGAAGTTGGAGACGGAGTCTGGCTCCCGTAGGAGTCCGGACGAAGTTTACCTGCAGTCGAAGTTGGAGACGGAGTCTGGCTCCCGTAGGACTCCGGACGAAGTTTACCTGCAGTTGAAGTTGGAGATAGAGTCCAGCTCCCATAGGAGTCCGGACGAAGTTTACCTGCAGTTGAAGTTGGAGATGGGGTCCGACTCCCGTAGGAGTCCGGACGAGGTTTACCTGCAGTTGAAGTTGGAGACGGAGTCCGGCTCTCGTAGGAGTCCGGATGAAGTTTACCTGCGGTCGAAGTTGGAGACAGAATCTGGCTCCCGTAGGAGTCCGGACAAAGTTTACCTGCAGTTGAAGTTGGAGACGGAGTCCGACTCCCGTAGGAGTCCGGACGAAGTTTACCTGTAGTCAAAGTTGGAGACGGAGTCCGGCTCCCATAGGAGTCCGGACGAAGTTTACCTGCAGTTGAAGTTGGAGACGGAGTCCGACTCCCGTAGGAGTCCAGACGAGGTTTACCTGCAGTTGAAGTTGGAGACGGAGTCCGGCTCCCGTAGGAGTCCGGACGAAGTTTACCTACAGTTGAAATTGGAAACGAGGTCCAGCTCCCGTAGGAGTCCGGACGAGGTCTTCTTGCAGTTGGAGTTGGAGATGAAGTCCGGCTCCCGTAGGAGTCTGGATGAAGTTTATCTGCTGCCGTAGGTCGGACGCCGGTAGAATCCCCGAGGGGTCACTCTTGACGCGAACTTCGGCTGGGGGGGTTTACACCCAACACTAATAATAATAGTTATTTGGCAGGTTCATCATAAAAGTTCTATCTTCCTTAAATGAACTCCTAAATTATGATGAAGTCTTTAGAACCACAATCAATCAATAAAAAAAGATTTATCAGATGGTTCTTAAATTGTTCACAATCAAATGATAAGTTATTAACAAGGATGATAACTTATCAAGTGTAGGTCGCTGTATGCCCTATGCGTTGGTTGTCCTCGTAAGCAAGTAGTGTGGAGACACTGATATGGCATCCAGATGAAATGTAGGAGTACATTTGCACTGAACATGATCAATGTAACACTCTATTGTCAAGAGTAGCTAGCTAAGGCCAATGGGTATAAGTGTCCCTCTGACCTGAGATCACTATGATGACTTGCAAGCAACTCACTGTACTTTGGTGTTGGACTATCTGTATTTTTAATATAGATTCGAAAAGTTTCTGAGTACAGTCAAATACTTGTGAAGTCAGTGTGTGAGTCAAGATGGGATTGACCACTCCTGATTAACTTCAGGAAGAGAATATCTCACTGTGTTTCAATTTAGCAAAACCTAGGCCTGGGTAATTCTTGTGAGGGGTCACGGAATTTGCAAAATTTTGAGACACAATAGAGATGACTTGTATGAGTATTGACAGTATACTCGAAGTCATCTTGAGTATTATTGGTCAAAGAGATGAATTATATGGTAACCATGGGTCAGGATTCTTAGAATGATGCTTTGCATACATTCGACCTATCTGGACGTCGGAAACCATTGCTAGATGGTTACTTTGACTGGTACAAAAATTAGTTCCTATGCTACCAACTTAGGTTCAAACCTATAGGATCACACATATAAGAGGTTGTAACCTAATCAGATGGTTAATCGATGATTGAGAATTGTTCTAAGGTTAAACGATCAATGTGATTGATGTTTGACCTAATGCAAGTGTTACAGGAGGATCAATTAGCAATTGGATTGCTAAGTGGCTCAATCTGATTGAGCAATTAGACTAAAATTAAGTCTAATTGAATTTGATTCAATTAGAATTAGTTTAGACTTAATTGGATTAAGTCTAATTGGTTTATTGGATAAGCCAGTTGCAAGGGAGAACAAGTCCCTATTCGACTAGGACTTGTATGCACCTAATTTCTAATTAAGTTAGGATTTAAATTAAAATTAAATATAGTTTAATCTGATTTAATTGGGCTTCTAGTTGGACTAAGATCATCCTTAATTAGGTTACAATTAATCTGGATTGAGTTCAAAGAGTTTGACCTAGTCTACATGAGAATCCTAGTTAGACCAGGATTCCATCTTCTCCCTTGCGCCACCTAAGAAAGCCCATGCCCACATATTTATTTTTAGATATTTTTTTTATGATATCTACATCTAAGGAAGGTAATCTCATACCAATTATTCTAGAGATTTGAATCAGATTTGATTTGGTTCATTATGGAAAGTGGTTTGGGTTTATTTCCTTTGAAAAAGTCTTTCTTGACAAAAACTCCTCTCCCCTCTCTTGCACCAACTTTGTCCATGCCTACCTTTTCTTTTTGTTGCCACTTTTGTGTGTGGTTTCCTGATCTCCATGTAGATAATAAGGGAAGGGGCGTTCAAGAGTTGGACACCCCATGGTTTCTTTGTTTGCTAGGTCATTTGACCTAGTCTACCTTATCTAGTGGTGCCTCCTATATGATAGGGTGTGGGAGTCAGAAATCTATGGTTTTTCCATAGAAAAGGTAGAGAAGAAAGAGGATGGCATGCGTGTTTTTGAGGCACCAGTTTTCTTGGAGGAGAGTCTTCTATCAAGACATCAAAAGTTGATGTCTTGTAGAGACAAAAGGTAAGAGAGAAGATTGTCTTCTCTTATTGTTTTTCTTTCAATTTATTTTTTTTTTATTTTTATGATTTTTATATGATAAAAATTTGAGAGAGAAAGAGGGATGGCATGATGGATCTATGCTCTAATGAGTTGGGGCATGGGGATCTGATTTTGGACTTGATCTGATCATGTCCTGATGAGAGAAGAAGAAGAAAAGAAGGTCATCTCTTAAGGTTTCTTTTAGAACCCTTCTTCTCCATCAATCATGAGATTTTTTTATGAGAAAAATTAGATAACATAAGATCTGAAAGTTTGAAAAATATCTAGAGAAGAAGGTCTCCTCATGTCCAAGCATAGAGATGTTCTCAAGACATCAATCGTTGATGTCCTGAAAGAAAAGATCTGTCTTCTCTTAGGACCTTTTCTATTGTATATTATTTCTGATTTTAGGAAGGTCTAAGGGTTTGACTTCTCCCTCATTTCTCTTCATATTCTTTATCTCTTGAAATATCCAAAAGATTCGAAGAATATTTTTAGATTAACCATCTGGAGAGATCCGCAAGAAGCTAGCACTTCAAGCGGATCTTCATTCGACGAACTTTTGATTTTGTTGTAGCCTCATGTGGATCTCCTGTAGAGGCCGGATACATGTGCGGCTCCAAAGATAACAAAAGAAATCAATCATAGAGTTCTCAACCCGTGCGAAGGTAAGAGATCTGATTTCTTCTCTTACCTAGATGTAATCTAGGTTTTAGATCTAGGATATTGATTTGATCAATACCAAAACTTTTATTTTCTGACTTATAAATACAATATGACATGTTATAGGTCCTAGTTGTAGGGTTTAGTAATCTGATTATATACATTTATAGATTAAATTATTTAATTTACATATTTTACTGCGTTACATTTCAAAAATGCTTTGAAATTCATGCATGAAATCCTGCACTTTTTCCATCAAGTTGTGAAGGACTCTTGGTGCAAAATAGGTTTTGCGTGCAAGTGTTAGCATGGATAGAAGAAAAAATTCTTTTGGCATGGGATTAATATGCATGTGGTAACCCACATCACCCTCCATCTTTTGGTTCACATCTCAAAGTATGAGATAGATTTTTTTTTGGATTTTTTGGGGTGGAGAAAAATTGGAAAAGAGAAGGATGTCTCGCGCACGCGCTGAAGCATCTTATCTCTTCTCTGTTCAGAGAGTCCTTTGCCTAATCAAATGTTTTCAAATTAGAATTATTTTTTTTGATAATGTTTCACATTTGGTAAGATATTTTTTGTGATTTTTCTAATATTTTTTCAGACTTATCAGATAGACAAACAGATGCTAGAACCTTCCTCACATGCATGCATGTGGTGATCAGAATTCATGTGAAGAGGTGCAAGAATAACATCCTTCTAAGAGAATTTTATCACCATATCAAGTTTTCTAAAATTAGAAATGAGTCCCCTATCCACATGGATTTTTGTAGATTTTTTTGATTGGAGAAGGGATGCGAAAACGTCCCTTCTCTAGTCGCACATGTAGGTTCAGGTGTAGATCGACGTATCATTGATAAAAGTCTTTTTGCTTGGAGCCCAAACTATTTAGATTAGATGTCACCTAATTGGAGGAGTCCTAGTCCTTTTAGACTCTCTCTTGGTGCTTGAGTCAAACTCAATTTAGTCTTAATTCAATTAAGATTTGGTACACCTATAGAAATAAAAATTTTTAGTCCAAATAGAAACTCATACATCCTAGTCTGATTAGAAATTGAATCAAATCCAAATCCTAATTCAAATAGGAATCATTCTCCCATGTAATTTAGGTTATCTTATAACCCAATCAGATTTGATCAAATCAAATCCATATCAAGTCAAATTAAATTCAATTTAATTAGACTTGATGCAAGTCCCATAGCTCAATCAAATTGAGCCACTTAGCAATCCAATTGTCAATTAATTCTTCTTTAACTCACTAACTCTTTAGCGAGTTACATAATGCAACTTTTGCATTGGATCAATCATCAATCAAATTGATAACCAAATCCTATCATGATTCATAATCATAATTTAACCATATGATCAATCAAAATTTTTTTTTGTATGTGACCCCATAGATTCTATTCTATCTGGTAGTGAGATATATATTGTGATCCCTATCGCAATATCATTGAAATTCTTTTCAGTGGATTGGAACCATTCCAACTCTGCCCACCAAGGATCATCGATCATTAAGATGATGCTCGTAGATCTCACCATCCATCAGTGACACCTAGCAGTATGTAGGGGCAATCCAATAGAATAAAAGGTGATGAACCTTTAGGTGCAGTTAACGTATGATACAGTCCTTCTATCGTGAGTTCCAACCAGATGGCAGATCATGGATGAATTATCAAACCTCATCATCGGTCATATGATAGATTCAATTAGCTCGAGTCTATATGTGATTCTTATGAAAACTCTTTTTCATCAATCATACTGCTATGGCCATAGACTTAAAGACTCAGCTTGTTAAATTTTATAGGACTACTCCTTTCTACTAGGATCGATAGATCCCATCTTGTTGTACACCCTACTCTTACAGTGGACCAACTATCACCAACATTCACTACAAAAGCTCATTAAGAACCATATTGATATGTCAGTCAAACTTCAGTAGCTTCACTGTGAGCAGTAGTACTATCTAAGGTCAAAAGATCAGTCATACAACTGCAGCATCAAGAAAGTCACTAACGAGTGAGCAGACATCCATGTGACTTCTCGTGTTGGTCATGCTCAGTGCTAGTTGTTGTTCTCTGACAACCACTTGCACTCTCGCTCCAACGTCACTACACCACAGACTCAAGATCCATCTGCTCGAAGAAAGTGATCCATGTACTAGTCTATCCAGATCAATCACCATCTCCATGATGATCCTATGACTAGGAGCAATTTAGGAATTAACCATCAATGACACATGTCTCAAATTCTCAACTCTTTGAGAATATATGTCATCATCTTATTAATTCTTTGGATAATTTATGGATACATAAAATATGAATGGTAATATAAATACCCATAAAGTATAAAATGATGTTCTAAAAATATAATATGTATCAGTCCAGATTGACTTTTAGGACATACATCCAACAATCTCTCACTTGTACTAAAGCCAATCTGTCATGTATCAAGCCTCATCTTCACAAGACAGGCTTTAGTCTCAGGCTAGGTAAGTGACTTACCAATGGGTCATCCACATCTCATGTAGAGTTTGCTCTCTGCACCTCTATGTATTTCTACTTGAGGTAGTCGCGTGTTCTACTGCTCTATGTGCTTGGATATCTAGTGAAACCTAGGCTCTTTAGCAAGGGCTATTGTGCCATTATCTTTGTAGTACAATATCACGGTATCTGATGGTATGACATCTAATTTGTAACTAACATTAAAACCAGAATGCATCTTACACATCTATAGTGTACTCAGCTTCCATCGATCGATTATTTAGAACCCTTCCAAGATATCGACACAGGAACACACCCTATGATGTAGACATTCTACCATCAATGACAAACATAAAATCTGAATTGGTGTATCCTCTCACTTTTAGCTTTGATCCTTCTCCAAATTAAGAATAAATCCTTAGTTCTTTTTATGTACCTAAGGATATTTTCACAGTAATTTAGCACTTTCAGCCTAGACACAACTGATATCTACTCGTGACATTCACAGTATTAACTATATCACTTCAAGTACATTATATGGCACACACATGTATATCCGAGAGGGTAGCCGACCCCTCTTTGAGATTTCTATGCTGAACCCCTTCAGCATCTACTCTTTATACTTTATCTGTAAAAACACAAGCATCCAATTGCATCTATCTCTATAGATCTTTATAGGATGCTTGCCTTATGTCTTTCATGGAGAATTCTATATACAATCATATTTTAACCGATGTCAGTATTGGACACTCCCACTAACCCTTTTTATAAATTCATAATTCCTCTTTTTTGATCAAACAAGTTGATCATATCATCAAAGTGACTATTTCGACTCCAAGAGTATTGTAGACTTTATGATCTCCTATCACAAGAAGTGAAATCCATAAGCTATTTCATACAAAAATCTTCAAAAGATATCTAATCAGAAAAGCTATTTCACATCTATTTTTTAAAGTCGATATCTCACATTGCCTCGTTGTAGGTTCTGGGATCATCTCTATGCTCTCCATCTCCTATGAGAAATGACTTTCTCTACATCCTCTGTTAAGCATACCCAAGTACCTTTCGAGAGGATTGAAAATCCTACTATGTGTACGAGGTGGAGGAATATACGTCTACTGGCTCATGAGGAATAGGTTCTTAAGATCTTAAGGCTCGCTGCTCTTTAGAGATACTTTCTCAGAGTTTAACTTTCCTCCCACTACTTCATCTTGGTTAAATAATTTTTCAAGATAGCATGTCAGGTCATAATCACATTGTAATCCTTTCAGAAGGTAATATCTTCAACTCTTTTAGGATGATCTTTATAGACCTATCCTCTAACATATCCACCTGCTATCCTAGACATAGGCTGGATATCTTTGAATCTCAAAATAATTAAGATTCAGTTCTCACCATGCCATATCTTATATGGTGTGGTATGAACAGATTTAGAGAGAATCTAATTTCATAGAAATAAAACATGTCCCTAAAGAAATATAAATAAATCAGTGAAGCTCATTATGGACCAGACCATATCTCATATAGTCCCATGACTCTTCTTATCTTGTTAAGCTAAGATGTACTAAAAGCAGTCCAATATGATACTATGCCATATTATGAGATAACTGAAAAATTCTTTTCTTTGGTATTGCATCCTCGATCTGATCGAAGTATCTTTAGAAATTTTTTAATTTGCTTCTCTACTTTATATCTGAATTCAATTAGACTAATTTAAATCCAACTTAATTAGACTTAATTAGGCTCAACAAAATCCTAATCAAATCAAAAATTGACTAAGCCCAACCCCTGATCAAATCAGGGACCAAACCATCTCGACGATTAGGTCAACTCTTAACCTAATCGGATCAAACCCAACTGAATCTAATTCAATTAGACTTGATCCACAAATAATTACTTAATAAAATTGAGTTAATTAGCAATCAAATCACTAATTAAACCTCTCATAAATATTGAGTCCAAATCTGATGGGCAATTGGACATCAGAATTCATCGATATGTAACCCTGATCGAAAAGTCCCAATCAGTGGGACTCTTGACCCCGGTACCCATAATGTGTGGAACTCATGATCAGAGAATCCTGATTCTCGATCATTGAGTCTCAAATATGTAGGATTCTACACCAGCCATCAGATCGGATAGGAACCTCTAATGTGTGTGACCCCGCAGGTTCGAACCTAAGCCGGTAGCACAGGAACCAAATTCTGTACTAATCGAAGTGACCATCTAGCAATGGTACCTGATATCTAGATAGGTCGAAGAGTCACAATCGCAACACACAGAACTTACATGAATATGGTTACTGTATAATTCATCCTTTTGACCCCTGTGTTTAGGATGACTCAGGGTTAAACTATCAACCCTGATCAGATCATCTGAATCGTGCTCAACTCAAACAGTCCTGTGACTCCTCACAAGGACTACTCTGGCCAAGATTTTGCTAAATTGAAACATGACTGTACATAGCTCCTAAACTGGAGTGGTCAATCCCATCTTGACACATGCACCGACAAGTCAAGTACTTGACTACACCCAGCAGCCTTCCATCACTGAATTAGAAATTCAGGTAGTCCAGTGCCTAAGTGCAGTGAGTTGCTTGCAAGTCACCGTGGCGGTCTCAGGTCAGAGGGATATTTATACCCATATTCCATCAGAGCAAATTTTGACAGCAGAAACAGCTCCGAAATCGGTCACGTTCAGTGCAGATGTACCCTTACATCTCACCTGTATGCCATACCAGTGTCTCCACACTCATTGGTTAAGAGGACAACCAACCTATATGGCACACAACGACCTATGCTTGATAAATATTGTCATCCTTGGTAACAACGTATCATTTGGTTATGAACAGATTTAAGGACTAAACGATAAATCCTCCTTTGTCGAGTCTAAATAGTCCTAAGGACTTCACCACAACATAGGAGTTCATTAGAAGATGAAACATTTTGTGATGAAAAAATATCAAAATAATTTTTATTAATTCATAATTCATGTATAAATATAAAAATGAGCACAACCATCAACAGGCTGATGATTGGCTTTGGGACACTATTCCCAACAATCTCCCACTTGGCCTAAAGTCAATCGGTGCAGTATCTAATACCTATCTTCGACTTGTAGTTGTCAAACTCCTTCACTGCAATGGCTTTACTGAATTGGTCAGCCAGGTTCTCCTTTCCGTCGATCTTCTGAAGATCGATGTCACCTCGATCCATAATTTTCTGGATGAGATGGTAGCGGCGCAGAATATGCTTCGTCCGCTGGTGTGCCTTTGGTTCCTTCGCCTGAGCAATGGCTCCAGAGCTATCACAGTAAAGCAGAACTAGACCAACAAGAGAGGGTGCTACTCTGAGGTCGGTGATGAATTTCCTCAGCCACACCGCTTCTTTGGCAGCATCTGATGCAGCGACATACTCCGCCTCACAAACTGAATCAGCCACTGTGTGCTGCTTGGAACTTTTCCAGCAGATAGCCCCACCATTAAAAGTAAAAATAAATCCTGACACACTTTTGCTATCATCGTGATCAGACTGGAAACTAGAGTCTGTAAACCCTATAAGTCTCAAGTCTGATTCACCATAAATAAGCCACTGGTCTTTAGTATTTCTTAAATACTTCAGGATGATTTTAACAATCTTCCAGTGATTCTCTCCTAGATCAGATTGGTATCTACTCACTACCCCTAGTGAGTATGCCACATCTAGTCGTGTACATGTCATGGTGTACATGATAGATCCCACTGCCAAAGAATATGGAATCCTACCCATACGCTCTCTCTCTTGAGGTGTTGTCAGACAATCCCTCTTCGAGAGAGAAATTCCATGGCCTATCGGAAGATAGCCTTTCTTGAAATTCTCCATGCTGAACCTCCTCAGTATAGTATCAATGTACGTGGACTATGATAAACCAAGCAACCTTTTAGATCTATCCCTATAGATCCTCATCCCTAGGATGTAGGAAGCTTCTCCCAGATCCTTCATGGAGAACTGTGATGACAGCCAAATCTTTATTTTCTGTAATGCAGGGACATCATTCCCGATTAAGAGAATGTCATCCACATACAATACAAAAAATACTACTACTGGACCATTAGCCCACTTATAAATGCATGGCTCTTCTCCGTTCTTAACGAAGCCATACGTCTTGATCGTCTTATCAAAACGTATGTTCCAACTCTGTGATGTCTGCTTAAGTCCATAAATGGACCTCTATAGCCTGCACACCTTAGACTCATCTATGGATGTGAATCCTTCAGGTTGTATCGTATACACCTCTTCATCTAGCTCTCTGTTTAAGAAAGTTGTCTTCACATCTATTTGCCAGATTTCATAGTCCAGATGGACAGCTATCGCAAGCATAATCCGAATGGATTTGAGCATTACCACAGGAGAAAATGTCTCGTCATAGTCTATACCATAATGTTGACGATATCCCTTGACAACCAGTCGGGCTTTATAGGTTTCCACCTTTCCATCTACGCCTCTCTTCCTCTTGAAGACCCACTTACACCCTATGGGTTTTACTCCTTCGGATGGGTCAACCAATGTCCACACATCGTTGACCTTCATGGACTCCATTTCGGATTTCATGGCCTCTAACCATTTCTCAGAGTCAGGACTCTGCATTGCATCCATGTAGGTGATCGGATCCTCATCATTTTCATCAAGTTCGATAGGATCATCATCCCGGACCAAGAAACCATAGTATCTGTCCGGTTGACGTGGTACTCTACCAGATCACCTTAAGGGTGCTTGAACAATAGACTCCGGATCTGATCTAACCAAATCCGGTTCAGGTTCAGCAACTTGTGTCAGTTTTTCCACCTATCGAACTTCGTCAAGTTCGACCTTAGAGGCAACAGTCCCTTCACCAAGGAACTCCTTTTCCAAAAAGATTGCCTTAAGGCTGACAAACACTTTTTGCTCATCAGCTAGGTAGAAGTAATATCCTTTGGTCTTTTTTGGGTACCCTATAAAATTACACTTGTCAGACCTAGGTCCTAGCTTATCCGTAATTAAATGTTTAACATAAGCCGGACACCCCCAAACCCTAAGGTGCGAGAGCACTGGCTTACGTCCTATCCATATCTCATATGGCGTTTTGGTTACAGACTTACTCGAAACTCTATTTAGAAGGTAACAAGTCGATTCGAGCGCATATCTCCAAAGAGAGATCGACAGACCAGCAAACCCCATCATGGATCAAACCATGTCCAACAAGGTCCGATTCCTCCTTTGAGATACACCATTATGTTGTGGTATTCCAAGAGGAGTCCACTGAGAGAGAATCTCATTCTCTCCAAGATATGTCAGAAAATCATTGGAAAGGTATTCACCTCTTCGATCAGATCGAAGAATTTTAATATACTTTCCAGTTTGTTTTTCTACCACATTTCGGAATAGTTTGAACATTTCAAACGACTTCAACTTATGCTTCATTAAATAGACATACCCATACCTCGATAGGTCGTCTGTGAAGGTTATGAAGTAGAAATATCTACTTTTTGCACTTGAGCTCATGGGTCCACATACATCAGAATGTACCAGAGCTAAGAGTACAATGGCTCGCTCACCTTTTCCAGTAAAAGGTGACTTGGTCATTTTACCAAGAAGATAGGACTCACGGGTTGGAAGTGATTCACAATCACCTACTTCAAGAATTCTTTCTTGAGCCAACCTGTTTATCCTATTTTTATTGATATGACCTAGCCTACAGTGCCAAAGGTAGACTTCTGACACATAATCTATTCTAGGGTATTTACCGAAGGTTTGAACCACATTAACAGGTTGTGATAGAAAGTAAATTCCATTATTAAGTTGTCCAACAAATATTATAACACCATTCAAAATGATATTATAAATATTTTTTTTATTAAAAATTGATAATCGTTCATGGCCAAAAGGCCTACAGAAATAATATTTAATAAAAAACTTGGACAATAGTGAATCCTTACATCTCAGATATTTATACCCATATTCCATCGGAGCAAATTTTGACAGCAGAAATAGCTCCAGAGTCGGTCACGTTCAGTGCAGATGTATCCTTACATCTCACCTGTATGCCATACCAGTGTCTCCATACTCATTGGTTAAGAGGACAACCAACCTATATGGCATACAACGACCTATGCTTAATAAACGTTGTTGTCCTTCATAACAACGTATCATTTGGTCGCGAATAGATTTAAGAACTAAATGATAAATCTTCCTTTGTCGAGTCTAAATAGTCCTAAGGACTTCACCACAACATAGGAGTTCATTAGAAGATGAAACATTTTGTGATGAAAAAATACCAAAATAATTTTTATTAATTCATAATTCATGTACAAATACAAAAATGAGCACAACTGTCAACAGGCTGATGATTGGCTTTAGGATACTATTCCCAACAACTACAGCATCATAAAAGTTACTAACGAGTGAGTAGACATCCATGTGACTTTTCATGTTGGTCACGCTCAGTGCTAGTTGTTCTCTAACAACCACCTGCACTCTCGCTCCAGTGTCACTATACCACAGACTCGAGACCCATCTATCCAAAGGAAGCGATCCATGCACTGATCTATCTGGATCAATTACCGTCCCTATGATGATCCTATGACCAAGAGCAATTTAAGAATTAACCATCAATGATACATGGCTCAAATTCTCAACTCTTTGAGATTATGTGTCATCATCTTGTTAATCCCTTAGATGATTTATGGACACATAAAATATGAATAGTAATATAAATACCTATAAAGTATAAATTATGTTCTAGAAATATAATATGTATTAGCCAAGATTAGTTTCTAAAGCCTACATCCAACACAAGAGTCCTTCATGCCAAGGAAAGGTGGGACGCCAAAGGGAGAACACGCCAAGGGGACGCCCCATACCTCTTCACGTCTCTTCTCTCTCTCTTTCTCATCTTAGCACACAATCTAATTATTATGCTAGCATAGTTAGAAGTTCTTTCTATTTATAGATAATTTTTTATAATCCACAAGACTAAGATTTCTAATTCAAACAGGCTTTGAATTAATCCATAACTTATCAAAGATGTCCTAAAGGAGAAAGGATTGGTGCCTAACTAAATGCCCTCATGCACCCATGCCTACACCCAAGTGTGGGGCGGCAATAACCAGCACCCCACCACCTCTTGATCAGCCATAAGGAGAGAGAGTCTTAGTAGAAGTGGACTCTAAGGATCTAATCTAAATATGGGTCAATTCGAATCTGATTCAAATAAATTTCAAATATGCTATCAATCTCAAACTATTTAGGACTTAGGACCAAGTCTAACTTGAATTTATGAATCCAATTAAGTCTAATTAAATCAGATCTAATCTAAAATTAATTAGCACTTAAATACAATCTTTTATAGACTTCTTGGATCAAAGATCAAATTTTATTCATTCTCGAAATTGAACCTAAACCTCATGTCTAGTGCTAGCTAAATATAGTCAACTGTTTCATTCTGTATGATCTATAATTTAATTTTTAATCAAATTAATCTATTTATTCAATCAAATTATGTACCTTCAAATTAAATATATAGACTTAGGTCAATTCTTTCCTACATCACTTGACTTTGTGCGTGACTCCATATGTTTGAACACTAAGCCAGTAGCATAGAAATAATTTTTTGTACTAATCAAAGTTACCGTCTAGCAATGATTTCTGATGTCTGGATAGGTCAAATTATTGCAAGGCAATATTCAAGAACCTATGTATATGGTTACTACATAATTTATCTCTTTAACCCTGAATACTCTAGGATGGTCTAGGGTTAAACTGTTAATCCTAAAGGATCATCCCCATTTTATTCCAACCTTTCAAATCTATCACATGGATTATTTTAGTCGATGTTTTACTAAACTAAAATATAATGATGCATCAGCTCCTATGTTAGAAAACTACTACGATTTTGTATGTGTAGTTTAAAAATTTTCTAAACATCTATATAGCAGAAATAAATAAATTAAAATAATTTTAATTTATATACATACCAGATCTAATCTAAAAATTATAGTAAAGATCTAGATATGAACAAGTAACCATGATCTAAAATTTTAAAAAAAAACAATCGTTAGCCAAAAACAAGTTGGAGATCGGATCTTCATACCTCAGATCCTGCAGATATCCCAGGTTCTGATCGTAGCCGCGCATGCACCCGATCTCTGTTGACATCCACATGGAGCCACCTGATTGGAGTACTGAGATCACTGATGTACTAGTATCTTACAGATCTCGCTCCTCATCTTTGGATCTAGATCTCTTCCTCTAGATCTTGAAGAAGGAGATCGCTGTGCGAACTCTTTCGCATAGATTTGGCAGGATCTAAACCAGATCACTATGAAGAGAAGAAGAACCTTTCTTCTTCTCTTCTTCTCTCTCTTTTTTCTTCTTAGATCTGATCACCATCAGATCTGGGTGTTGGATGATGGGGAGAAGGGAGGAGGAGGTGTTGGGAAGGAAGATATGATGTAAGAAAGAAGACTCCTCACCATCTCACGCATGCTTCCTCTTCACCTTTTTAATTTTTATCGTACACCACCATATATCTCACACACAAAACCTTTCTTAACACCCTAGAGATCTAATCTCTTTGAATCATAGGCATTCAAATCCAAATCAAAGGTTAGATGGGCGTTGAGATAGAGTTGTGTTGTAAGAAAGAAACCTCTTCTCACAAATTAGTGCACGCCAATCTTCTCCAATTTTTTTTTTATCACACAAAAAAAAATCTTCCTTTCCCTAATTATATATATTTTGTTTTTATTTTGAATCATATTCAAATAAAAAAATTGGATGAGAAAGAATTCCAGATAAGGTGGGGCACCAACTATTGACACCCCCTCTCCTTTCACGCGCGCTAAGAAAAAAAGGATGAGAAAAATAACACCCCTCTTCCCTTCTTGGTATGATTTCTGAAGAGAGAGTCTCAAGGGACTTGGTCTCTTTGAGTCATGGTTCTTTTGGTTTAAGTTGGACCTTAATTGGGTTCAAATGGAGTCCGAAATGAGTCGAATTCGGAAAGGCTGTCAAGCCTGATCCAATCAGGCTTAAAATCCAAATCTGATTTGGATAATTCAATCCAATTAGTATTAAATTTAATTTAATTTAATTTAATTTAATTTGATTTAAATTAATTAAAACTTAATTTATAAGTTAATCAATCTCAAAAAATTATAATATTTATAATTAAGTTCCTATGCTAACAATTAGCAGCTACCAAAACTGTAACGATTATAAAATAGTAGTTTCTAAAATTCAAACTATCAATTCAATTGATAAATTGAATATGATCCAGGCCATTGATCAAGTCATGCACCTTTTGTGTATGACCGCTCAGGTTCTATTCTGTCTGGTAGTGAGACATACTGTGATCTCTATCACAATATCATCGAAACTCTTTTCGGTGGGTTGAAATTATTCCAACTCACCTCAACAAAGATCGTTGATCTGAAAATGATCTTAGTGAGTTCTCACGATCTACCAGTGATATCTAGTAATATGTAGTGATAATCTAGCAGAATAAATAAAATAAATCCTTAGGTGTAGTTACCATGTGATACAATCTCTCTATCGTGAGTCCTGACTTGATCGAGATCATAGAGAACTCATCAAATCCCATCGTCAGTTATATGCTAGATTGGCTCGATTTGAGTTCATCTGTGAATCTCATAAAATTATTTTTTAATATTCATACTTACTTTGATCAGAGATTTTCTGAACTCAGTCTTATGAATAGCATAGGACTTCTCTTTTTCTACCAAGATCGATAGATTCTATCTAGGTGCATCCTACTCCAAGTAGTGAACCAGAACCTACAATAGTCAACATACAAAGCAAGGACCCGAATGGTTAGGGACCAAAAGAACATGTAGTCAAACTAAGTAGCCTCACTGTGAATAGCCAACACACCGTTGGTCAAACAATCAGTCACACCACTGCAGCATCGAGAAAATCACTGACGAGTGGGTAGACATTCAAATGATTTCTCATGTTAGTCATGCTCAGTGCAAGTTGTTCTCTAACAACTACCTGCACTCTCACCCTAGTGTCTCTACACCATAGACTCAAGATTCATCTGCCCAAAAGGAAGGTGATCCATGCACCGATCTTGAATGGATTGATCACTATCCTCTATGATGATCCTTCGATCGGGAGCTTTTAGAAATTAACCACTAATGATGTATGTCTCAAATTCTTAACACCTTAAGAATATACAAAATCATCTTTGTTAAGTTTTAGGATAAATCATGGACACATAAACATGATTGATTATAAAGACTGTCCATCAAGTACAAAACATGCCCTAGAGAAAGATATGTGTCAGTTAAGATTGACTTCTAGGGTACACATCTAACAAACTCTTACTTGCACTAAAGCCAATCTACTATATACCTGAGCCCTAACTTCTAAAGATAGGCTTTAGTGTTTAGTTGGCTAAGTGACTTGGGCCTACCACATTCTATATGGAGTTTACTCTCCTTACCTCCATGTATTTCTACTTGATGTAATCGTATATATTTCTGCTCTATATGCATGGACTTCTATTGAGACCTTGGCTTTTTAGTGAGGGATATGGACCATTATCTTTGTAGTACGATGTCATAGCATCTACTGGTATGACATCAAGTGCTAACTATCATAAGAACCAGAATGCATCTTGCACATCTATAACATATTCAACTTTCATTGATCGATTGTCTGGAACCCTTCCAATATCAACATAACTCAAGAATACATATTGATGTATATATTCTACCATCAACATCAGTGTATCCTTCCACTCTTAGTGCTAACCCTTCTTCAAAGATGAGGAATAATCTCTTAGTGCTTTTGAAGTACTTAAAAATATTTTTACAGCCATCCAATGCTCCCAGCCTAGATTTGGCTAATATCTGCTCGTTTCTGCTTGTGACTTTCACAGCAAGATATACCAAGTTGAGTACATAGCATGGCATGCTTCCATACCTAAGAGGATAACGGATCCCTTTTGAAGGTTTCAATGCTGAACTCTTTCAGCACCTCTTCTACGTACTTATCTGTGAAAACCAAGCATCCTTTTAGGATCTATCTCTATAGACCTTTTATTTCCAGAATGTTTGACCTAAGTCTTTGATAAAAAAATTCTATATGTAACCATATCATAATTGATGTCAGTATGGGACCCTCCCACTGATCTTCATATAACTACATGATTCCTCATATCATGTCATTATAAGTTTTTAGGATCATCCCTATGTTCCCAATCTTCCTTGAGAAACACTTTCTCTGAATCCTTTGTAAAGGATGGGAGATCCTCCTAGATCTATGAGATAGAGAATGTACTACATATACTGGCTCATCATAAATAGATTGTACAGGTCCTGTGACTCTTGTTCTTTAGAGATTTTCTCTTTGAGTTCATCCTCCCATTATTTTTCAAGAAAATAGTATGATTACATACAATCACATTGTGAACCACTGAAAAGAGAAAATGATATCTCAAACACTTTTAGGATACTTATAAATGAGCTTTCACAGATCTATCCTCTAACTTATCCACCATATCATATCTCATATGGTGTGGTGAAACCAACTTTAGAGGAAATCTATTTAAATTTTAAAAATTAAATCTTTTTTCTAAAGAAACATTAGTTAAATTAGTGACATTTATGA
>NC_026000.2:57304662-57393396 GCF_000442705.2 Elaeis guineensis
CGAATTCAAATGTAAAGTAGAGAAGTAAATCGAAAAATTTTTAAAGGTACTTTGATTGAATCGAGGATGCAATACCAAAGAAAAAAAATTTTCGATTATCTCATAAAATATCATAGTTTCATATTGGACTCCTCTTAGTACATCTCAGCTAAATGAGATAATTAAGAAGAGTTATGAGACTGTGTTGCCCAGCTATGCAACCCAAGAGGGGGGGTGAATTGGGTTTTAAAAATTTTAGGCTTAACTAATTACTTGTAAAAATTATATATCAAAAGCTTGATGAATGAGGAGAGAGACTTTAGTTTGAGATTAATTACTTAAAATAAGAATGCAAGGATATAATGGAGAATTAAAGAGAAACAATAAAGCATGCCACAAACACAATGATTTATAGTGGTTCGGTGCCAACCTTGCACCTACATCCACTCCCCAAGCTCCTACTTGGGAATTCCAATCCACTATACTTTGTATTCAACCCGAATACAACCGTCGGAAACTCCGACACTAGCTATCCCAAGCTAGTCCACTTGTTTCTCGGGTACAAGCCGACCCAATACACTCCGATTTCAGGTTCGGATCAACCTTTCCTTGTTTTGGAAACCCTCCAAAACAAAAACAATTACTCACAAGATAAAATCAGTTTAGAGCACAAATAAGTACAAGAATAGCTCCTTAAGTGAGCGAATATAACAATAAATACGCTTTACTCAAATGAAGAAGCCCCTCTTGGATTTCCTCAAAGTGGATGAGAGATGAAGTAAATGCTTGAGGAGTTGGTGAGCTTGATTGATGGCTTCTTGAAGGCTTTAAATGAGCTCTTGTATGATGTTGAGTAGTTGGCTTGGAAAAACCTTCTCTTGAATGCACTTGAATGCCCTCTTGAATGCTCTTGATTTTCTCTTTTCAAATCACTTGAATGCCTCTTGGATATTTGGATCTCTCTCCTTTTTGTTTTCCACCTTTTGAAACCTTTTATAGCCTTAAGAGACAAGGGAAAAACAAACTAGACAGAAAAAGAGCCGTTAGAGCACAAAAAGCAGCATTAAAAAGCAACCAAATCTGGCCAAAAACTAGCCGTTACAGGCAAATCCCGTCATATGAGTTGACTCATGCCTCAGGGGTCGACTCATGAGTCGACCTCTGTTGCAAAGTCCAGAGATTTGGTTTCTGAATTTTCTTGGCCCAAAACAGCAGAAGTCGACTCATGAGTCGACTCATGCCTTGTGGGTCGACTCATGAGTCGACTCATAGGTCGTGCCAAGCCAGAAAACCAGCGTGCCATGGCTAATCTTTGCGTGCCAATCAGCTCATAGTTTCATGAGTTGACTCATGAGTCGACTCATGAACTTCAAACCTTCATAACTCCAAAAATATAAGTCCAAAAACCATGAAACTTTCACCAATAGATTACATATCATTTGTTCTACACGATGATGCTATCAAATCAGAGTTTTGATGAAATTACGATTTTGCCCCTGTAGAGCATAAGGTCTTTTTCAAATAAAAAATATTTGTATCCCTTCAAACTGTTTTGTAGTCATCAAAATCAATCTAGGAGCAAAAATCTCCCCCTTTTTGATGATGACAAAACATTTGAACAAAAGCATTTTTCTGAATCATGAATTTCAACAGATTGTATTTTAGGTGCATATGCTTGAAAAGAGTATGATTCTTTTGGCATGTGATACAAATGGTTGTATGCATAAATGGTTTGTCCATTTGCTTAAAGATTGGAAGATATGCTCATTGGATTATTGTTTTGGTGTTAGAGCAGAAAATTTGATTTTATTATCAGAGCAAGAAAAAAAATTTTCTCAATTCTCAAAACTAGTCATGTGTGCCAAAGCATATTTAATAGTTGATTTGGAAAGAGTATTAGATCATTTAAGTTTAAGATGTATCAGAGCAAGAGAAATGAAAATCCTGCAATGTATCAGTGTAGGGAAAACAATTTTACAAAGTATCAGAGAAAAATTTTACAAAGTATCAGAGTAATAAAAACAGTTTTTCAATGTATCAGAGTAAAATTGAGTAATGTATCGGAGTAGTAAAAAAAATTGTCAAAGTATTAGAGCAATGTATTCAATATATCAGAGTGGGTTTGGAATTTGAAAGCCTATCAAAGCATATTCAATGGTTTACAGCAAATCAGAGTATGAGTAATTTTAAAAGTTACTTATTTGCAGTATATTTAGCATTTGTACTTAAAATTGTCAATGTATTAATTTCTCATAATTTGTAGATTTCTTTGTATTTAATTTCTCCCCCTTTTTGACATCATCAAACAAGGTTAAGTCCTTTTTCTGAAGCATTCTTTAATATTTCCTCTTGTAGGGTTTGCTCCCCCTTAATGAAGCAACTATTAACAGCAATCATAAAATGATAATACCATAAAGAGAAGACAATATTTCACAAAAGAGAATATATAACCAAAGTAAGATAATCATCATTCCAAAGGTAAAGCCATAATTGTTTCAGTACATAGATTGTAACATAAAAAGTATCATACAAAGTCAACTAGCTCATGTCAATACATGGCCCCAAAAATACAGATCCTAGAGAGGACTAAACACTAAGACCTAGGATCTAGAAATGATCAATGATCAGAATCATCAGAAGTGTGATAAGGAGCAGATGGATCTGGATCTGAGATGCGTCCTCGACCCCGTCTGCCTCTGGCACGAGAGGAAGAACTGGCACGAGCAGGCGAACGGGAGGAACTGGGTGGCTGAGAACCCTGAGAAGCTAGGGACTGAACTGAAAGGGTAAGTCTGATGGAGTCAAGTACAGTCAGTGCCCTGGAGACAGCCTGGAGAAGTGCAGTGAACTGAGTAGTAGCTTGCTCACTTGATCCTCTGATCTCCTTCCTCAGTAACTCATAACCGCCCTCAAGAGCTCCTCTGAGTCTGCCGGCCTCTGCAGTGAGATCAGTGACCTCAATCGTAGACTCCTGAGGCTGAGGGTGTGCCAAATCGAAGACCTGCCCCTGTAACTCGAGAACTCTGCCAGTCAGTCTCAGTACAGTGTCCTCAAGCTGCTGAATCCTCATGGACTGATCTGCCATCATCTGATATACTGTGGAGATGTGGGGAGTCAAAGTCTGATCAGTAGAAGTAGCCCCTGGTACAAATGAAGTACTGCTCATCTGACTCGACATCAAAGAGACCATATGCTGTGCAATCCGCTCAATCTGATAATCGGACAGTGTGAACTCTGGCGGAGGTGCCCTGCTCTCTGGCTGATGCACAGGTGTGGGTATCCTGGTAAACTCAGAAGGGCCAGCCTCTGGATCCGGAAAGAACTGTATATCTGGTGAAGCTGTCCTGAAGTCATGAACAGGTGATGATGGACCTTCTTCTTCTTCAGCTCTGACTCCTGCTGTATCCTCAGCTCTTTCTTCTGCTCTCTCTTCTGCTCTTTCTTCTGTTCTTTCCTCAGCTCCCTTGATCCAACCACCACCACTTTTTGTGAACCCCATTCGATGCAAGGTGTGTAGGTTGAAGGTATCAACATGAGACAGTTTGGTGGGAGCCTCCCCCTCACAACTAACTCCAAACCTCCTGAAAACTCTAGTCAGGGCCATACCATAAGGCAAATGTGCCTTAGATCTGTTCAGAGTCTCTCTCATGGCCTCTATCATAAGTGCTGGGAGGTTTAGGGGGTTTCTGTGGTAATGTGAAACATAATGCATATGTCCCTGCCTGACAGAAGATCGTGCCTACCACTCCTAGGGAAGAAAAGTTTTGTGACCATTTGATGTAAGATTCTCATTTCTATAGGTAAAATCTTGGCCTCTAGTTTATTCAAATTCCCTTGGTAGGTTCCTCCAAGTATAACACTTATACCTTCTTCTTTCACGGGGAGTTCCATGTATGCATAACCTTCACTAGGTAAGTGTAAAATCTCTCCTAAAATGACAGGATCCAGACAGATATCAATCCCTTTCACAATTGAAGTTACTGACCCATTTTCATAAATAAGATTCTGATAAAACTCCCTAACAAGGTCAACAAAGGTGACTTCTTTGAGTGAACAGTAAAAGCTCCATCCCTGATTTTTGATCTTACTTGCTAAAGAAAATCCCTCACTTTCAAAGAATCGGAAGTCAATGTTTTTTTCGGTTTCTACTTTTCTATCTGAGAGAGGGTTCTTACTGGGGGTTTGAGAAGACTGTGAAGGACCTTGAACTGAAGCTGGAACGGGAGCAGAGGAGGACTGTGCCGCTTGCCTTTTCCTTCTGACACTTTCTTCAAGTTCCCGGACAGACTTTCTCCTTTGGGGAAGTTTCATTTTTGGTGCCATAACCTCTTCAATACCAGGCGAGGAGACTTGAGGAGCAAGTGAGAGAGTGGAGGAAGGATCACAAGAGAGTGATTTGAGGTTTTGGAGGAGAGAATGAGTGGATTTGAGAGGGACGGTGGAGTGCTAGGGCACGCTCCAACCGTGAAGAACAAGGGAAGAGGTCACAAAAGAACCTTTCACCGAGTGGCGATTTGCGGTGGAGAGGAGGCGGGAGGAGTTCCACTAGCTCAAGCCTTGGAAATGGAGCAAATGGGAGAAGGGAGAATGGATTTCGGAAGGAGGAAGATGAGCGTGAGGGTCGGCTCACGAACAGTAATTCAAAATATAAACCCTTCAGCCCGTTGGAAGTTGCTGGAAATTACAAGTTTGCCATTGAGTCGACTCATGGGGGTCGACTCATGAAGTTCAGAAAATCAGGAAAAATATGAATAAATTCCAGAAAAATTTGAAATTTGGGGAGAAGGAGTTTAGCTCTAAGATGAGTTTTTAGAATGAAAAACTTGAGCTTTTGGGACCAAGAAAGGTGTTAGAAATTGAGCTCTTAGGAAATTTTGACCATAAATCATTGGAATTTGAAAATTAATTCAGGCAAATGGATCAAGAATTCCTAGATTTCTCCTAATTTCACAGAATCTATCCTCACTAAGAGCCTTTGTAAAGATATCAGCTAATTGATTTTCGGTGCAAACATATTCAAGAATTATATTTTTGTTTTGAACATGTTCTCTTATGAAGTGATGTCTTATTTCAATATGTTTGGATCTTGAGTGTTGAATAGGATTTTTAGATAGATTTATGGCACTTGTGTTGTCACATCTTATTGGTGTTTCATTAAGTTTAATTCCAAAGTCTTCGAGTTGTTGCTTAATCCACAAGATTTGAGCACAACAACTTCCGGCTGCAATGTATTCAGCCTCAGCCGTAGACAGTGCTACCGAATTTTATTTCTTGCTAAACCATGAGATTAGGTTAACTCCAAGAAATTGACAAGTTCCACTTGTGCTTTTTCTATCTAGTTTACATCTAGCAAAGTCAGCATCAGAATATCCTAATAAATCTATTTGTGAGTCCTTAGAGTACCATAACCCTAAAGTTTGAGTACCATTTAAGTATCTAAGGATTCTTTTAACAGCATTCAAATGAGATTCTTTAGGATTAGATTGATATCTAGCACATAAACAAACACTAAACATGATATCAGGCCTACTTGCAGTTAAATATAATAATGATCCAATCATACCTCTATAGTATTTTAAGTCTACACATTTACCTTCATCGTCCTTGTCAAGCTTACATGAGGGACTCATTGGTGTGCCAATGGGTTTGGAGTTCTCCATTCCAAATCTTTTGAGTAGTTCCTTGGTGTACTTGCTTTGGGTGATGGAGATTTCCTCTTTTGATTGTTTGATCTGGAGTCCGAGGAAGAAGGTGAGTTCTCCCATCATGCTCATCTCGAACTCCCCCTGCATAAGCTTAGCAAAGTCTTGACAAAGGGATTCATTAGTAGACCCAAAAATTATGTCATCAACATAAATTTGTATAACTAACATATCATTTTGATTTCTTTTGATAAAGAGGGTTGTATCTACATTACCTCTTGAAAAACCATTATTTAGTAAAAATTTGCTTAGTCTATCATACCATGCTCTAGGTGCTTGTTTTCATCCATATAAAGCCTTATTTAATTTAAAAATATGATTAGGAAAGGCATGATTTTCAAATCCAGGGGGTTGTTCTACATAAACTTCTTCAGCAATAAATCCATTTAAAAATACTTTTAACATCCATTTGAAATAATTTGAATTTCATAAAGCAAGCATATGCAAGTAGAAGTCTAATGGCTTCTAATCTAGCTACTGGTGCAAAGGTTTCATCAAAATCAATCCCTTCTTCTTGATTATATCCTTTAGCAACCAATCTTGCTTTATTTCTAATTACATTACCATGCTCATCTAATTTGTTTCTAAAGACCCATTTTGTGCCAATTATTGAACAGTTTTTAGGTCTTGAAACCAAAGTCCAAACATTATTTCTTTCAAATTGATTAAGTTCCTCTTGCATTGCATTAATCCAATTATGATCTTTTTCAGCTTCTTCAATAGTTTTAGGTTCAAAATGAGATACAAAAGCACAATGATTAAACACATCTCTAAGTGAAGAGCGAGTTTTTACACCATGCATAGGATCACCAATAATTAACTCCTTAGGGTGGTTGTGAACATACCTCCATTCCTTGGGTAGGTCATTTGTACCTTGAGGTTGTTCTTGAATTTCCTCACCTATCTCATCTTGTTTGTCTTCTTGTTCTTGTCCTCTGGAGTGGCTGAACTTTCAGAGTGATCTCCTTCATACCTTCTATTAATGGATCTGCATCATCAACACCCTCATTCTTCCTTGAAGGAAGATCGTTAGATTCATCAAAGACAACATGAATGGACTCCTTCAACTACTAAAGTTCTTTTATTAAAAACTCTAAAAGCTTTACTAGTAGAGGAGTAACCCAGAAAGATTGCTTCATCTGATTTTGCATCAAATTTACCAAGTCTTTCCTTGCTATTATTTAATACAAAACATCGGCAGCCAAAAATATGAAAATATGCAATATTTGGTTTTCTTCCTTTCCAAAGTTCATAGGGGGTTTTCTTTAAAAATTGTCTGATCAAAGCACGATTTAAAATGTAACATGCTGTGTTAATAGCTTCCGCCCAAAAATATCTTGGAAGGTTGCTTTCACAAAGCATGGTACGGGCCATTTCTTCTAAGGTTCTGTTTTTTCTTTCAACTATCCCATTTTGTTGGAGTGTTCTAGGAGCAGAGAAGTTATGGCCGATTCCATTCTCATCACAAAATTTTTCAAAGTCTTGATTTTCAAATTCAGTTCCATGGTCACTTCTAATATTTTGAATTGAAGATCCTTTTTCATTAGTGACTTTTCGATGAAATTTAGTGAAAATATGAAAAGTTTCATCTTTGTGTGCCAAAAAGAAAACCCAAGTAAAACGTGAATAATCATCTATTATTACAAAACCATATCGTTTTCCTCCTAGACTTGTGATTCTAGTTGGTCCAAATAAATCCATATGCAAAAGCTCTAATGGTCTAGAAGTTGAAACAATTTTTTGGATTTAAATGAAACTCTAGTTTGCTTACCTAGTTGACATGCATCACAAATCCTATCTTTTTCAAAATTCAGTTTAGGCAAGCCATGAACTAATTCTTTCTTAATTAATTTTGAAAGAGAATGCATGCTAATTTGAGCAAGTCTACGATGCCAAAGCCAACTAGTCTCATTAACTTTAGCATTTAAGGATACTAGGCATTGCATGTCTAATTTGGCTAAATCATTTAGATCTACCATATAAACATTGCCATGTCTATGTCCTATAAATTTGATGCCATCATTAATAGGACTAGTCACAATACAAACAGATGATTCAAAAACTACTTTATACCCTTTATCACAAAATTGACTAATGCTAAGTAAGTTATGCTTTAAACCTTTAACTAACAAAAATTTTCAATATATTTGGAGGGAGTGATACCAATGTTACCTATCCCGATGATCTTTCCTTTGCCATTATCTCCAAGGTGACCATCCCTCCATCCTTAGCATCAAGCGTGATGAATTGTGATTCATCACCAGTCATGTGTCTCGAGCATCCACTGTCCAGATACCATTTCCTGTTTTCTCCATGGGATGCTAGACACACCTGCAAACAAATATCAAGTTTTTGTTTTAGGTACCCAAGCTTTCTTGGGTCCTTTTTGGTTAGTCAAGATGGTTCCTTTTGGAACCCATATTTTCTTTACAGTTATGTTTGCACAAGTGTAAGATTTATGTCCTATTCTACCACATTTAAAACAAGTAGTATTGGTAGGCTTGTTACTTGAATAATTTACATAAATATTTTTCAGAAATTTTTGTTTCTTTAAGGGGTTATAGCCAAGTCCGGCCTTATCATATATGGCCTTTTGATTTTCAAGAATCATATTTAGTTTGTTTGAACTTAAGGTGAATTTATCTACTATAGGTTTCAGCTTATTAATATCATTCTTTAGGCTTTGGTTCTCTTGAAGCAAAGTAGATTTTTCAATTGAAAGATTTTCTGCTTGTTTTATAAAGACTGATTTTTCAATTTTAGTTCTTTTTTTTCATTCCTAGTTTCTTCAATTCATCAATTAAATCATTGAAGGCTTCATGCAATTCTTCAAAAGTAAATTCACTAGGGGTTTCAGAAATTACCTCATTATCGTGTGCCATAAGGCACAGGTTGGCTTGTTCTGTTGAGGTCTCCTCATCGGAGCTTGAGTCGTCGCTCGACTCCATGTGGCCATCATTGCCTTCTTTTTGAACTTTTTGGGACCTTTCTTCAATTGTGGACATTCGGATTTGAAATGCCCCGGCTTCTTGCACTCATAGCATATAAGGGGTTGATCTTTTTCTTTCTCTTTGCTTTGTTCCCCTTTTGTGAAAGGTCTCTTTCTTATCCCCTGTTTCCTCTTTCTTAGGAACTTCTTGAATCTTCGGGTGATGAGTGCCATTTCTTCATCATGTTCTTCATCTTCTGTGTCGTCAGTTTCTTCATCAGGAGAGACTGTGGATTTGAGGGCAATGGTTCTTTTCTTTTTGACTTCATCCTCTTGATGTTGCTTCATGCTAAGCTCGTAAGTCATCAAGGATCCAAGAAGCTCTTCTAGAGGTAGAGTGTTCAAGTCCTTTGCTTCTTGGATAGCAGTCACCTTGGCTTCCCAGGTTCTTGGCAATGACCTGAGAATCTTCCTTACAAGCTCACTGTTAGTATAAGATTTGCCAAGACTCTTCAAACCATTAATTATGTCAGTAAAGCGAGTAAACATAGCAGTTATGGACTCATCATGCTCCATTTTAAATAACTCATATTTATGTACAAGCATGTTTATTTTAGACTCCTTTACTTGATTTGTCCCCTCATGGGTTACTTCTAACCTATCCCATATTTTTTAGCAGATGCACAGGTAGAAATGCGATTAAATTCATTTGCATCAAGTGAACAATAAAGAACATTCATAGCTTTAGCATTTAACTGTGCCAATTTCTTATCAACCTCATCCCATTCTCTTTCGGGTTTGGTTGACTCCTCACCATCTATTATCTTGGTGGGTGTGTGTGGACCGTTCACTATGATACTCCACATATCATAGTCTAGTGCTTGTATGAAAATCTTCATCCGAGCTTTCCAATAGGTGTAATTAGACCCATTGAAAAGTGAGGTCGGTTGGTAGATTGCCCCTCGGCTAGAGAAGTGCCGACGTGGGTTGCCATAGATCTTTGGCTCTTTGATTGTTAGATCAAAGAAGGGCTAGAGCACCGGGCTCTGATACCACTTGTTGCCCAGCTATGCAACCCAAGAGGGGGGGTGAATTAGGTTTTAAAAATTTTAGGCTTAACTAATTACTTGTAAAAATTATATATCAAAAGCTTGATGAATGAGGAGAGAGACTTTAGTTTGAGATTAATTACTTAAAACAAGAATGCAAGTATATAATGGAGAATTAAAGAGAAACAATAAAGCATGCCACAAACACAATGATTTATAGTGGTTCGTGCCAACCTTGCACCTACATCCACTCCCCAAGCTCCTACTTGGGAATTCCAATCCACTATACTTTGTATTCAACCCGAATACAACCGTCGGAAACTCCGACACTAGCTATCCCAAGCTAGTCCACTTGTTTTCCGGGTACAAGCCGACCCAATACACTCCGATTTCAGGTTCGGATCAACCTTTCCTTGTTTTGGAAACCCTCCAAAACAAAAATAATTACTCACAAGATAAAATCAGTTTAGAGCACAAATAAGTACAAGAATAGCTCCTTAAGTGAGCAATATAACAATAAATACGCTTTACTCAAATGAAGAAGCCCCTCTTGGATTTCCTCAAAGTGGATGAGAGATGAAGTAAATGCTTGAGGAGTTGGTGAGCTTGATTGATGGCTTCTTGAAGGCTTTTAAATGAGCTCTTGTATGATGTTGAGTAGTTGGCTTGAAAAACCTTCTCTTGAATGCACTTGAATGCCCTCTTGAATGCTCTTGATTTTCTCTTTTCAAATCACTTGAATGCCTCTTGGATATTTGGATCTCTCTCCTTTTTGTTTTCCACCTTTTGAAACTTTTATAGCCTTAAGAGACAAGGAAAACAAACTAGGCAGAAAAAGAGCCGTTAGAGCACAAAAAGCAGCATTAAAAAGCAACCAAATCTGGCCAAAAACTAGCCGTTACAGGCAAATCCCGTCATATGAGTCGACTCATGAGTCGACTCATGCCTCAGGGGTCGACTCATGAGTCGACCTCTGTTGCAAAGTCCAGAGATTTGGTTTCTGGATTTTTTTGGCCCAAAACAGCAGAAGTCGACTCATGAGTCGACTCATGCCTTGTGGGTCGACTCATGAGTGACTCACAGGTCGTGCCAAGCCAGAAAACCAGCGTGCCATGGCTAATCTTTGCGTGCCAATCAGCTCATAGTTTCATGAGTTGACTCATGAGTCGACTCATGAACTTCAAACCTTCATAACTCCAAAAATATAAGTCCAAAAACCATGAAACTTTCACCAATAGATTACATATCATTTGTTCTACACGATGATGCTATCAAATCAGAGTTTTGATGAAATTACAATTTTGCCCCTGTAGAGCATAAGGTCTTTTTCAAATAAAAAAATATTTGTATCCCTTCAAACTGTTTTGTAGTCATCAAAATCAATCTAGGAGCAACAGAAGTACCTTTAAAAATTTTTTGATTTATCTTTTTTACTTCATATCTAAATTCTTTAAACTTTTCAATATCTTTCAGATTTGTATCTCATCTACATAGTATCGAACTTTTCATTGGTAAAGGTGATGAAGTAGTGATAACCTCCTAGTCTGACCCATCAAATGGGCTATGCACATCATGTGTGTACTAGGATAAGTATCTTAGCGATCCTATCCCTTTGACCCATAAAGGATAGCTTGATCATTAATTCTCAAAGAGATAATTTATAGACTAGATATGACTTAATAGTCAATGAGTCCAAATGCCCATTTTCTCTGGTCGACAGATCATTTCTTCTTATACATGACCTAACAAAAAGAACCATTTATATACTTCAGGTTATTTAGTTTTGGATCTCTCAAACCTAATGGCATTCCCTATTTGCTTAAAAAAGTTCATAAATGCATGACTATGTAAATGATCAAGAACTAAATTCAAATGATAATCATCGAGATTAGGTGCTCACGGTCTCAGTGCAATGTTTGCACCATTATCGACTCAAAAGAGTCACTTCACCTTCCTTTAGTCCTCTTTCTTCCTTAGACCCTATATTAAAGTACATAATATGCACTAGAGTCTAATAAAAAAGAGAAAACTATAAGATCAATTTTGAGCAATTTGACATACTTTCCAAAAGCATGTCAATGTTTCTTTAGATTTTTCAGATATGTACCTCTAGACTTTTCAAAGTCCCTTAGTTACCAGCTTATCGACTAATTCAATTAAGGTGCTATAATATTTATTCATATAATAGTTTTGCAAACTATCTATATGAATCAGAAATTATAGGATCAAATCCATTAGCAATTTCTTATGCATGGTCATATTAAGCTATCAAGCTCTTCAATGTCCTGGATCATCGATCATGGATAAACTGTCCATCACGCATCTCATGCACTATGCGACTCTAATCATCTCACAACTATTGCAGATGAATCAATATGTCATGGACAGTTTACATATCCGTATGCATATATTGGATTTCATCAACTATAAAGTCTAATTTATAGCATATAACCTAATTATCAATATCCAACTATTTATCAAGTATAGCTCGTTGACTATGGATTAGACAAGCTGATGATATTGGGTTAACCTGATCAAGAATCATGGATTAATTTCTAAAAGCTAAGAACTATGACCCAGAATATATAATTTATTTCAGTTAAGTGGTTGATATCTAGGATTTGAGCTAGAGGGTTGGAAGCTAAAGAATTGATCATAGAGAGAGTAAAGATTTAATTAGATGATTGTACTTGTAATAGTTTGTTCTAAGAACTTTAAAAATAAACAAAGGCTCTCACTAATTTTTTGAGTCTCTCACACTCCTCGAGTAGAAAAATAAAAATCCTAACATGATAATTGGTTCTAGTAGGTGCTGCAGTCCCATTGATGTACGACACCTCACCTAATAGTTATTGATGATACATATACCATTGCGTGGATAACTCTTTGTCCAAATGCTTCTCCAAGTATGTTGCAGTGACTTGGTCTCTAAGTCCTGTGGTCTCACCTAATAGTTATTGGCACATTCATTAGTTAAGTCCGACCCACCGTTCACCAGCGAGTGTAAAGCCGTCATTGGGTCCCTCACCTAACAGTTATTGGGCCCAACCCCATTTTTACTTCGGGGCATCTAATGCCAATAGAGTAGTTGTGTCTTTTTGATGCAATCAAACCACTATAACCAGTCGAGCATGATCAACACTGGAAAAGGCATCCATATCTCTACAACGATGGAAGACCGATAGACTTAATATTTAGTGAGAAGATTTGGGTTCAGATCTCTTCTAATTAGTCACATACATCTGATGTAATGACTAATATGATTTGGGTCAGCACATTTCATGTCTGACCAACCTAGTCGGCATGGGTGAACTCGGATCAACAAGTAACCTAATACAAAACTTAATCTCTCAAAATAACCAGGTAAGTGAAGATGAGTGGGGGTCTCCCTATTGCTTTTCTGAGACACCAATGAATTGGTCAAATCAGATAATGGAACCAATTAAATAACCACCATCTAATACTTGCCTTAGACATCAATTAATTAGGTTAACCTATAGACTCAGACTCGAAGTGTTGAGCTAAATTCGGTCTTGACTTAATCAATTCACATCACATATGAATCAATTTGACCAACTATAACTAAATTTAATTTTGAGTTCTTTTGACCTAATCCCAACCAACTCTTGATTAGGTTTGATCAACTGCTCAAAATTAAAAAGGGTTCTAACCTAATCTATGTTGGGAAATGTGTCCCAAAAGGCCAATCGTCAAGCTGTTGACGGTTGAGCAACCAAGTATTGTAATTGATTTGTTAATAAATAAAATATATTTGGAATCTTCATCATAAGCTTTCATCTTCTAATGAACTCCGTTGTTATGATGAAGTCCTTAGGACTATTTAGGTTCGATAAAGAGAGGATTTATCGATTAGTCCTTAAAACTATTCACGACCAAATGATAGGCTGTTAATAAGGACAACAGCTTCTATCGAGCATAGGTCGCTGTAGGCCATATGGGTTGGTTGTCCTCTTAACCAAGGAGTGTGGAGACACTGGTATGACATACAGGTGAGATATAAGGGTACATCATCATTGAACGTGACCAACTCCAGAGTATTCTGCTGTCGAGAATGTCTCTGATGGGATATAGGTATAAGTGTCCCTTAGACCTGAGATCGCCTCAGTGACTTGCAAGCAACTCACTGTGCTTTGGTACTGGACTAACTGAATTTCTAATTCAGGGATGGAAGGCTTCTGGGCACAGTCAAGTACTTGCGAAGTCAGAGTGTGATCGAGATGGGATTGACCACTCCAAGAGTTGGAGAAGAATGAGTCGCTGTATTTCAATTTAGCAAAACCTTGGCCAGGGTAATCCATCAGATGGATTTGATATTTTGAAATACAATGTGGACAACCTGATCAGAGTTGACAGTTAAACTCTGGGGTATCCTATGATCATTTTGGTCAAGGGGATGAATTATATGAAAACTATATCCACATGGGTTCTAAGGATGTTGTTCTACACATTCGACCTATCCGATCGTCGGGTACCATTGCTAGATGGTCACTTCGATTGGTATAGAAATTTGTTCCTATACTACCGACTTAGGTTCGGACCTATGAGGTCACACACATTAGAGTTCATGATCCGATCAGATGGTTGATCAACGATTAAGAATCATTCTAGGGTTAAATGATCAATACGATTGACATTTAACCCAGTACAAGTGTTGCAGGAGGATCGATTAGCAATTTGATTGCTAATTGGCTTAATTTGATTAAGCCAATGGGCTGAGATTAAGTCTAATTAAATATGATTTAATTAGATTTAGTTTGGGCTTGATTGGATCAAGTCCAATTGGTTTATTGGATAAGCCAAGTGCAAGGAAAAATTAGTCCTAGTTCAACTAGGACTTGGGTCAATCTAATTTCTAATTTGATTAGAAAATTAAATTAGATTTAAATCTAATTTAATCTGATTAAATTAGATTTTTAATTGGGTTAAGACCTATTTTAATTGGTTTGATCTAATTTTGATTTGATTTGGTTTGGGAAACCAAATTAAAATAAGTCATAAGACAGAATCCTAGTAAGACTAGGATTCCACCTTGCGCCACATAATCCTTCTCCACGCCCTCTCTCTTATTCAACGCCAATCTACACTTATTTTGTGTGATAAAAGCCCTCTCCCAGATTTCTCCCACGTTCACAAAAGGTCTCCTCTCTTCTTTCTTACGTGGAAGGTGGTTTGGATAAAATCTAAAAGGAATAAGTTTGGATTTCGAATTCTATGAGATAGAGTTTTAGAAATCCAAAACTCTTTCAATTTTGCACCGAATTTATCCAAATTTTTTTTAAAATTTTCGTGGCTTTTAGGGTATACATTGTGCATCCTTTTCTGATGATCCATATATGAAAATATGAAGGAGGTGCTCAAGAGTTGGGCGTCCCTTAACTTGCCATGTTTGGATAAGCCTTGACTAGGTGTTTGACCTAGACAAGGACTCTATCATATCTCTCTATATAAGACGATTTTCTTTGTGAAATTTTATGAGAAGTTATATATTTGAGAGATATTTGTTCCATCCAAAAATCAAAGAGAAATACCTTTGGGTCGTGGAGATATAAAAGATGCAAGTTTGGGTATCTAGAGAGAGAAACGTGAAGAAGAAGAGGGTCTTCTTCTTGGGTTTTTGTTTTCATATCTTTCCTCCCTCCATCTTGAGTTTCCTGAGAGTGTCTCAGATCTAAAACTCCTCCTTCTACTTTTCATCTTTGGAAGAGTCCAAATCAAGAAGAAGGAGGCACCTGATCAACCATCAAAGAAGGATCAGCGCAGTACTAGCATACTGTGCTGATTTCCTGAAGCAGGACTTCTGATCGAGATTCATGGGCTCGTGTGGACGACTCCTAGAGGCCGGACGCATGTGCGGCTTGCAACATCATCCTCAAGCCCAGATCAATAAGGTTAGAACATCTAACTTGCAAGGTAATAGATCTGATCTATTGTTTAATACATACATTAGATGTAGTATGGAAACATGTTGATATGATCAACATGTAGTTCATGCTATATTTATATATTTTAATTTTTGATTTAATACTATGTAATAATCATGTAATAGGATCTTAGATCTAGAGATTTTTTGATCTTAAAAAATAAATTTTGATTTATTTTAGTCTTCCGCTGTATGATCTTGAAAAAGTTTCAAGATCTAACCCTGAAACCCTAGATCTGGTTCCTACAATCTAATCAATGACCCTAGTTGTAGTTTAGTCTCTAAACTTAATTTATTCAACCCATATCCGAAGCCCATATTTTATGCATTAAAATTTAGATCTTAAATTCATAATTTTAGATTTTATAATTTTAAATCTTAATTCTTAATTAAGTACATTATATACATGGATTTAAGTTTGGATCTCGAAATAATTTTTAATCTAAACCATTTATATTGTATCTCATACAATATCACCATTTGCAGAATTGAGTCGACTCATCCTAGTACATAAATTGACTTGTCACAATGAGTCAGCACAACACTGAGACAAACAGAAAACTATAGACCTAACCTGCATAATTGAGTCGGTTCATCAGCAAATGAGCCGACCTACCAGGATCTCGAGTTGACTCCAACAAAATTGAGTCAACTCGTCAAGCACTCGAGTCGACCCAATTAAGAATTGAATTAAATCCATAGGCATACCAATCATAGTTTCATGGTTTCATACAAACAGAACCTGGGGTTTTAGATCTAGGGTTTTGCAGAATTAAGTTTTAGATCGTGTGTCAAACAATATATCAAATATAATATTTTATCAATCTAAAATATATAAAAATATATGCATAATCTGATTTAAATCTAAAATATGTATCATATATAAATTTTTCGTTTTCTGTTCATCTTCATAGAAAATATCACAGTCGACACCCCTATACGTCATAAGAGAAAACCCATCGAATAGGCTAGAGAGGGACTTTAATCCCTTCATCATCTTATGATCGGATGGCTATGGTGACTATCCCAATTTGATTATTAAGCTACTAAAAGTTTAATCTAACATATCACATATATAATCAATTAAAAATCAGATCTAATTATCTTTCACATGTCAAACATATGAACAATAACATTGAATCTATGTATGTAAAAGAAATTTCATCAACCAAACTAGATCCAAATTAAACCCTAATTAATATTTTTAGATTTAAAACCAATTTTAAATTTGAATAATTCATGATTTATTTTAGATTTGAAATAATTTCAGATCTAAAATAATCCTATAATCATATTATAGCATACATAAAAATTAGATCTAATATTAATCAATGTTCTACATTGTTCTAGGACAATCGTTTAGCATAACCGGATTATGCCAGGGCAATCTTATTTCAGAATGACATGGATCACCTTATTAACCTTTAGATCCGATTTCTACACATCAAATTTTAGATCGAGAGATTTTATGTTCGTATCAGAACCTATGCTCTGATACCACTGTTAGAAAACTGTTATTGTTTCGTACGTGTAGTTTAAAATTTTTTTAAATATCTATATAGTAAAATAAATAAATTAAAATAATTTTAATTTATACATGTACTAGATCTAATCTAAAAACTGTAGTAAGGATCTAGATACAAACAAGTAACCATGATCTAAAATCTAAAAAAAAAAAAATTGTTAGCCAAAAATAAGTTGGAGATCAGATCTCCATACCTCGGATCCTGTGGATATCCCAGGTTTTGATCATAGCTGTGCACACGCCCGACCTCTATTGGTATCCATACGGAGCCACCTGATCAAAATATTGAGATCACCAGTGTGCTAGCACCTTGCAGATCTCCACCTCATCTTTGGATCTAGATCTCTTCTTCTAGATTTTGAAGAAGGAGATCACTGTGCGAACTCTTTCGCGCAGATCCGACAGGATCTGAACCAGATCACCATGAAGAGAAGAAAAACCATTCTTCTTCTCTTCTTTTTTCTCTTTTTTCTTCTTAGATCTGATCACCATCAGATCTGGATGTTGGATGAAGGGGAGAAGGGAGGAGGAGGTGTTGGGAAGGAAGATATGATGTAAGAAAGAAGACTCCTCACCATCTCATGCATGCCTCCTCTTCACCTTTTCAATTTTTATCACACATCACCATATATCTCACACCCAAAACCTTTCTTAACACCCTAGAGATCTAATCTCTTTGAATCATAGGCGTTCAAATCCAAATCAAAGGTTAGATGCGCGTTGAGATAGAGTTGTGTTGTAAGAAAGAAACCTCTTTTCACAAATTAGCGCATGCCAATCTTCTCCAATTTTTTTTTATCACACAAAAAAAATCTTCAATACCCCAATTGGATATATTTTATTCTTATTTTTAATTATATTCAAATAAAAAAAAATCTAGATTAGAAAGAATTTCAGATAAGGTGGGGCGCCAATAGGGCGCCAACTATTGGCGCCCCCTCTCCTTTCATGCACGCTAAGAAAAAATGAATGAGAAAAACAACACCCCTCTTCCCTTCTTGGCATGATTTCTAAAGAGAGAGTCTTAGAAGTCTTGGGCTCTCTGAGTCATGGTTCTTCTGATTTATGTTGGGCCTTAATCAGATTCAAATCGAGTTTGAAACGAGTCGAATTCGAAAAGGCCGTCAAGCCTGATCCAATCAGGCTTGAAATCCAAATTTGATTTGGATAATTGAATCTAATTACTATTAAATTAAATTAAATATAATTAAATTAAATATAATTTAAATTAATTAAAATTTAATTTAAAATTTAATCAATCTCAAAAAATTATAATATTTGTAATTAAGTTTCTATGCTAACAATTAGCAGCTGTCAAAACTGTAATGATTACAAATTAGCAGTTTCTAAAATTCAAACTATCAATCCAATTGATAATTTGAATATGATCCAAGTCATTGATTAGATCATGCTCTTTTTGTGTGTGACTCTTCAGATTCTATTCTGTCTGGTAGTGAGACATACCATAATCTCTATCACAGTATCATAGAAACTCTTTTTGATGGGTTGAAATGATTGCAACTCCCTTTAACAAAGATCGTTGATCCAAAAATGATCTTAGTGAGTTCTCACGATCCACCAGTGACGTCTAGCAATATATAGTGGCATCTTAGTAGAATAGAAAAATAAACCCTTAGGTGTAGTTACCATGTGATACAATCTCTCTATCGTGAGTCCCGACTTGATGGAGGTCATGGAGAACTCATCAAACCCCATCGTCAGTCATATGCTAGATTGACTCAACTCGAGTTCATCTGTGAATCTCATGAAAACTCTTTTTTAGTATTTACACTTACTCTGGCCAAAGATTTTCTGAACTCAATCTTACGAATCGCATAGGACTTCTCTTTTTCTACCAAGGTCGATAAATTTCATCTAGATGCATCTGACTCCAAACAGTAAATCTGAACCTACAATAGTCAACAAACACAGCAAGGATCTAAATGGCTAAGGATCAAGGGAACATGCAGTCTAACTAAGTAGCCTCACTGTGAATAGCCAATATACCACAGATCAAAGGATCAGTCAAACCACTGCAGCATCGAAAAAATCACTAATGAGTGAGTAGACATCCAAATGGTTTTTCATGTTGGTCACGCTCAGTGCAAGTTATTCTCTAACAACCACCTGCACTCTCATCCCAGTGTCTCTACATGTAGATTCGAGACTCATCTGTCCAAAAGGGAGGTGATCCATGCACTGATCTTGAATGGGTTGATTATTATCCTCCGTGACGATCCTTTGATCGGGAGCTTTTAAAAATTAATAACTAATGATGTATATCTCAAATTTTTAATATCCTGAGAATATACAAAATTATCTTTGTTAATTTTTAAGATAAATCATGGATACATAAATATGATTGGTTATAAAGACTGTCCATCAAGTACAAAATATGAAAGAAGAGTACCCTATAAGCCAATTGCAAGTGTGTAGTGATTAAACTTTTCTTTGTAATTTTTCAACTCATGTAATAATATTTATTATTTAGTAATAAAATGAGATATTGATTCATCATATTAGCTGCTTCTTATTATGACTAAGATTATGATGAACCCCAAAGATTAGGGTAATAATTTTAGAAGACATGAATGGGTCATGCTAGTGAGATCTAAAATTTTAAAATTTTAATCTTAAATATTTTTGATCGTAGAAATATTCAGTCAGAGATCAATGTTCCAGATAGATTGGCACATCCTATGTATCCTCGATGGAGAAGATGGTAAATCTCACTAGCCACTTGTGTGGGACACTAATACAAAGATGTCGCTACTTATTTAAGAAATGAGTCCACTGAATTAACTCGATGAAAGAGAACATCTTCTGGAAGCCTTACATACATGTAAAAGATGATTCTTTAAGTGGAAGTTATGCAAGTGATTTGTAGACCTGGGATCAGTATGAAATCTTGTGCACATGAATTTATATTTTGGTTCATACTCAAGCATGGCTTTAAGATATGTACGGAGTGTTCTGGATATGGTAGGAGTATGTACGAAGGTTGTGAGTAGGTCAACATAGAATTGATCGCTCCTAGTAAGAGGAGATCGTATCCTGTGTATTCTCATTCGTAAATGACTCAGAAAAAATCTTTTGACCAAAAGTAGGAAGAAGATTTGAAAGAGTTTCTAATACTTCTTTATTGGAGTCATCATTGATTAATTGAGAATCAATATGAATATGTGTTTGAGTTTGACATGATTCCATACTCATGAACATATTCAGGGTGCTAGGATGATCGAAGGATTGTATTGCATAGTAACTTACCACTGAAGGGTATATTTTTTTTACTAAATTTTTATATCTTCTGAATAGTTATGATATATTACTAGATATAAATCTTGACTTGTAATTTTTTGATCAAATTAAAAAGTTTAATTCGAATGCTAATTTGAAAGAGTTTTAATTACTGAAATCAGGTTAGCTCGATTGGACCTAAACCAGTTAGATTAAATTCTAATTAAATTAGGTCAACTTGCACCTGAACCTACTACTAGGTAGATGTAGAACTCAATGGGTCATACATATATAAAAATTGGCCAAGGATCCTTTTAAAAAAGGTTGATTGAAATTTTGGATTCAATCGGGATTACGGTAAGCATGCTAGCACGTGTGGAATCTCTAGCTCTTTTAGAGATCAATTTGGTCTCATGCCTTGCTCATTTGCTAGCCCAATTTAGTAATAATTTGGGTCAGATCAAGCTACCTAGAAGCAGCAAAAAAGAGGCACCATATCTGGTGTACACAGCAAACAAATAAGAGTCCAACTTAAGAAAGACTCTTGGCACTAATATACAGAATGCATGCATACTTTATTTGTGGCATGGAGAAGGATTGAGAATCCTTCTATTTTAGGCCTCTATTTTTATGACAAGTAGATTAGATGATGAGCCACCTAGCACATATTTTGAAGTATAAAAAATCTACCAGATTATGCATGAAAAAATTGCTCGAAACATTGTTGCACATGCGATAGGTTTTTCTAGATGCACGAAGGGATGTGAAGACTCCTTCTGTTTAAGGAGTCTTAATGACTTTTTATCTAATAATTTTTGTGATAAGGATTAGTTTTAAGTATTGATCATCTAGTAAAAATTTAAAAAATTATCAGATTAAGAATGGTTGCTTTTCACACCCTTTTCTGGGCATGCACGGGTGCAACAGGGAGAAGGTGCTCGCATGTCTCTTCAGTTAAGAATCCTTATCACATATGAACTCTTATACAAATAATGTGTCATTTGGTGATGGCCTTCCTATTTGAATAGACGTTTATGTGGCAAAATTTTACACTAATCTGATATGTGAAGTGATGCAAAAAATATCTCATTCTGGGTGTGCATGCGTGAGAAGGCAGGAATCGACGTATCACCCTCTGAAGAGTCCTTCTGTTTAAGGACTCTCAGATAAGTGATACGAGGACTTGACATACCTTTCTAGATGAGGTGTGCCTTCTCTATTAGCACCTTATCTTGTGCTATAAATAGGGGACGGCAGATGGGGTGATCATTCAATTCTTACATCCCTTATCCACTCCCTTTTTCCCTCTCTTACAACTGTAGATTTTAGGACAAGGCTTGTTCTTTTAAGACAAGCCTAATCCTAATAACTCTAAGGGTCTGAGAGCTTATAGAATAACGTATCTGGGTTTCCCTTTTATAGATGGAGGGGGCAGCAGATTGACGGCAACGCCTGTAACCGTCTGGCGTGGAATTTACTGCGAAGAGTAGTGGAGTAGATCCGTGGCTATTGCTATGGCCTGACATGTGGAGCCTGTTGCAGGTAGTGGAGCGACGTCCGTTGCCGCTAATTACCAGGGAGTAGTGGAGTCACGCAGCACCCGCCGCAGGGAGTGGAGCAGAATCATGGCCGTTGATACAGCCTGTCAGAGAGTAATGGGGTCGCGTAGGGTCCGCCGCAGGGAGTGGAGCAGAATCATGGCCGTTGATACAGCCTGTCAGAGAGTAATGGAGCTGCATGGAATCCGCCGTAGGAAGTGGAGCAGGTTTGTGGCCATTAAAACAGCCTTTCAGGGAGTGCAGATCCATCGGCTAAAGCTCGGCAGTGGTCGGAGCTGATGACGGAGTTCGGCTCCCATAGGAGTCTGGGCGGAGTCCTCCTACAATTAAAGTCAAAGGCGAGGTCCGGCTCCCGTAGGAGTCCGGACGGGGCTTACCAGCAGTTGATGTTGAGGATGGAGCCTGGCTCCAGTAGGAGTCCGGGTGGAGTCAACTTGAGGTCGAAGTTGTCGGTGGAGTCCGGCTCCTGTAGGAGTCCGGACGAAGTCTGTCTGCAGCCGTTGGAGTCGAGGACGAAGCCCGGCTCCCATAGGAGTCCGGGCGGAGCCTTCCTGCAATTAAAGTCAAAGGTGAGGTCCGGCTCCCGTAGGAGTCCGGACGGGGCTTTCCAGCAGTTGATGTTGAGGACGGAGCCCGGCTCCAGTAGGAGTCCGGGCGGAGTCAACTTGAGGTCGAAGTTGTCGGTGGAGTCCGGCTCCCGTAGGAGTCCGGACGAAGTCTGTCTGCAGCCGTTGGAGTCGAGGATGAAGCCCGGCTCCCGTAGGAGTCCGGGCGGAGTCTTCCTGCAATTAAAGTCAAAGGCGAGGTCCGGCTCCCATAGGAGTCCGGTTGGGGCTTACCAGCAGTTGATGTTGAGGATGGAGCCCGGCTCCAGTAGGAGTCCGGGCGGAGTCAACTTGAGGTCGAAGTTGTCGGCAGAGTCTGGTTCCCGTAGGAGTCCAGACGAAGTCTGTCTGCAGTCGTTGGAGTCGAGGATGAAGCCCGGCTCTCGTAGGAGTCTGGGCAGAGCCTTCCTGCAATTAAAGTCAAAGGCGAGGTCCGGCTCCCGTAGGAGTCCGGGCGGAGCCTTCCAACAGTTGATATTGAGGATGGATCCCGACTCCAGTAGGAGTCCGGGTGGAGTCAACTTGAGGTCGAAGTTGTCGGCGGAGTCCTTGAGCCTTCCTGGAGCTAATTCTGCTGAGGGCTTCGGCTGTGGGTGTCTCATACCCAACACCATACATGATCAACCCTACTGCCGAAGCATAGGGAATAGAACTCATTCTATTTCTCTCTTTTAGTGTTTAAGGAGACATCCTTGTAGAGAGATGTATGCCTTGACTCATGGATAAATAACCTCTTTTACTCCCATCCATGCTAAACCTTTTTAGCACTACGTCTATGTACCTGAATTGGGACAAGCCTAACATCCTCTTAGATCTATCCCTATAGATCTTTATACCTAGTATATAGGATGCTTCACTCAAATCCTTCATGAAAAACTTGATAGCCATGTCTTGACTGAATGTAACATTGGGATATCATTCCCAATAAAATGTATGTCATCCACATATAAAACTAAAAAGACAATGGCACTCCCACTAGTCTTCTTATATACACAAAGTTTATCTATATTTTTGATAAAGTCAAACTCTTTGACTATAACATCAAAACAGATGTTCCAACTCTATGAGGCTTGCTTTAATCCATAAATAAATTTATTAAGCCTGAATACCTGATTTGTTCTTCCTTTTGAGACAAATCCTTCTAGCTGAGATATGTAAACCTCTTCCTCAAGATAACCATTAAGGAAGATGGTCTTCACATCCATTTGCTAAATCTCATAATCATAGTATACTGCTATTGCAAGCATAATCTGTATAGATTTGAGCATGACAATAGGTGAAAATATTTCATCATAATCAACATCCTATTTTTGCCTGAAACCTTTAGCCACCAATCTAATTTTATAGGTTTCAACTTGGCCATCTGCTCCAATCTTTTTCTTATAGATCCATTTGCATCCAATAGGGGTCACACCCTCTAGTGCATCAACCAAAGTCCACACTTGGTTAGAGTACATAGAGTCCATATCAGATTTCATAGCCTCTAGCTATTTGTCTGAGTCCCTACTCATGATAACTTCCGTATGGGTCAAAGGTTCATCATTCTCAATGATGTGGGTTTCATTATTCTCAATAACGAACCTATACCTTATAGGTGCATTCCGCACTCTATCTGACTTTCGAAGAGGAGGTGTATTTTATGATTGTACTTTATTAATGGATATTTTTGGTTGAGGATCATCTTGTGCTTGCATTTATAGGTCTTGAACTTCTTCAAGTTTAATTTTCTTCTCACTACCTCTTTCTAAGATAAACTCTTTTTTCATAAAAATGACATATTTACTGACAAACACCTTTTGATCATTAGGATGGTAAAAAAGATATCCTATACTCTATTTAGGATAACCTACAAATAAGTATTTATCTGTCCTAGTACTCAGCTTATGTCCAAAGTTTTTTTTAATATAAGCTGGATAGTTTCATATTTTAAGATACTTAAGATTATGCTTCTTTTCTCTTCATATCTCATATAGAGTGTTTGGTACAGATTTTGAAGGTACTCTGTTCAGGATATAGACAGCTGTTTCTAAGGCATATCCATAGAAAGAAATAGGCAAGTCTGTAAGGCACATCATGGACCACACCATATCTAATAAAGTATGATTTTTTCTTTCGAATATATCATTTAGCCGTGGTGTATAGGGAGGGGTCTATTCTGAAAGAATTTTATTTTCTTTAAGATAATCTAAAAACTCATTGGATAAGTATTCTCCTCCTCAATTGGATCGAAAAATTTTAATATTTTTTTCAGTTTGTTTCTCGATCATACTTTGATACTCTTTAAATTTATCAAAGATCTCGAATTTATGTTTCATAAGATATACTTATCCAAACCTAGATACATCATCAGTGAATATTATAAAATAAGAGTATCCTCCTATGACTTTTGTTGTCATTGGACCACATACATCAGTATGTACAAGTCCTAATAACTCACTTATCCTTTCTCTATGTCCACTAAATGGAGTCTTAGTCATTTTTCTCATGAGACAAGATTCACAAGTACCTAATGATTCATTATCATAGGGATCAAAGAACTCTTCTTTGTATAACTTATTAATCCTTGTCTCACTTATATGACTAAGTCGATAATGCCAAAGTAAAGTATTATTCATCTCTTCTTTCTTTCACTTTTTACTTTTATCAATATGAAAAATATTATCATTAGATAGAATTAGAAGATAATTATTAATAATACCATGACAAAGAATTTTATTAAAAAAAGAAATTGAGCAACTATTGCTCTTTCCATTTATTTCATAATCTCGTTGCAATAGCAACAGTATAGAAATAATATTTCTAATGATCTTAGGCATATAATAATAGTTTTCTAGCTTTAAGATCTTTTCAGAAAGTAACTTCAACATATATGTCCCTACAGTCTTTGCTTGGATGGACTCTCCTCCAGTACCATGGAGCTCGAAGTCACCCTTCTTCAGCACTCTAATGTTCTGCTGCCTGTGCAATGACTTACAGATATGAGAACTGTAAGCGGTATCCAATATCAAGAGTCTGAATTGGAAGAACTTAATGACAAAATTATATGTATCTCATACATATCTTTTGGTGCGTCGCTTGCACCAGCCTTTATAGTTGCAAGATATAACTTGTAATTTCTTTTCCAGTGTCCTGCCTTATCGCAGTGAAAGCAGGTATCCTGTCCAGAGATTTTCTTCTCCTTCTTCTTCATCTTGCCACCCTTAGGGTTCAGAGCTTTCTTTAAACACTTAAAATCTAACTTTTTCTTAGAGATTTTATCCACAAGAAGAAGTGGAGCTTTTTCTTTTTTTATATGGCTCTCAGCTATTTTAAGCATGTTTAACAACTCAGGCAAAGAGGTATTCAATTTGTTTATGTGATAATTCACAACAAACTGAGCGAACAATTCAGGAAGAGATTGTAGGATCAAATCCTAACTTAATTCTCCATCCATTATAAAACCTAATTGATCTAATCTAGTGACCAAATCAATGACTTTCAGGATATGATCTTGTACAGATGACCCCTCAGTCATTCTAGCATGAAATAACTACTAGATACCTCATATCTAGTAGTCCTACTCTGTTCTCTATACAACTGTTTAAGATTGAGGAGTATGGATTGAATATCCATGCTCTCATACTGCCTCTGCAATTCATTATTCATAAAGGCCAGTATGATGCACTTGACAATTAAACTATCATTCTTCCACATCCTGTATGTGGATACCTCCTCCTCTGTGGCATCATCCCCAACCTCTTATGATTCGGAGACATCAAGAATATAGAAAAGCTTCTCCTGAGTGAGTATAATTTTTAAATTCTTCAACCAGTCCATATAATGGGATCGGTCAACTTGTTGGAATCTAAAATTTCTTGTAATGATAGTGAAAATACCTTTTATAGAATTTAATCTACAATAATTAAAGAACATTACATAAGCAAACAACTTATGTTGACTCATATAATTAAATAAGGTCTTTAGATTTAATTGTGCCTCCCACTATTTTATCAAACATCATAACCCTCTACTATGATGAACAAGATATATTATATATTTATCTTAGTGGGATTGAGATCCTAATCCCTCATAATGATCTTGTATTAACACAATAAATCCTTATGAGTTCATATGTAGGAAATTCTTTCCAATTGCATCTCATGTAATTTTCAATATCATATCTTGGCCTCTAAAATATTATTAGCCTTGTGTTAACACAACAAGCTATAATATTTTAGTTAAGTAAGATCCTTCATTTCAATACAGTCAAATTCGAATATAACTATCCTTGTGTTAACACAACAAAGTAGTACATCCAAAATTACTGTAAGCATCTTCTATGCACCAGAATTATGTCATATCAATTCTTATGACAAGCCTTGTGGTAACACAACAAACTAGCCATAGTTCATGATGTAACATTAACCTAGCATGAAGGAAGGCCCCTGGTAGTATTTTCAACATTAGGGTTTTTCAATACCAAGATCGCTTAATCAAATTGGTCAGGTAAGTAAGGTTGGGGTCCCCCCATTGCTTTCTTTAGATACCAATAAATTGGTCAGACCAGACAATGAAACCAATTAAATAATCACCTGTAGCACTTTCTTAGACACCAATTGATCAATTGATTAAGAATTGGTTAACCCCTAGTTGCATATCACTACAACTTAATATAATTTTTAATGAGGGCTTTTATTTGGTCTCATGCATATTCTAACTATATAATGCTAATTTATGCTAATATATATCAGTATTAAAATATTCTATATGTGCATGTGTAATATATAGACTTTCATCATCCTAGGACAATCTTGCAGCATAACCTCGTTATGCTAGGACAACTTTATGTCAGGATGATGAAGTGGTGGATCATATATGCATCTATATGAAAGCATAATTACATAGCATAATTCATCTTATAGCATGAATCATAATATGCATCACATAAATATTATGTATATATGATTGAACCAAATAAGGCCGCCTCTGATACCACTGTAGGGTTTCAAGGTGGACAAGCATAGCGGAAGCATAACAGATTTCAAAATTTAAATTATAAAATCTTAAATATTAAACCCATAAATCAGCATATCTTTGATGATTAATAATCATATATAATATATATTTAAAATTAATTCAAGCTATAGAAGAATACCTGCAACACTTAATCTAAATTTCGACAGAACCTCCACCATGCACTCAAATGTTTGCCCTCCAATGGTGATCCACACAGGGCTATGATCAAGACACCAACTCTTTGAAATGATTCCTCCTCCAAAATGCTCACTCTAAAATTTTTTTCGGACACTAAGACCTCAAGACCCTCTTCCTCATCTCCTAGCCATCCTATCCCTACCTTTCTTCTCTCCTTGTCTTTCTTAATTCTCTTCCTAGATTTTTATCCTAAAATAAGACTTATCCTTACTATTTTTAGACTTATCGTAACAAGAGAAGGAAGAGACTAATTGGATAATATGGAGAGTATGTAAGAAAGAAGAGATAGGAGTAATTTTTTGAATAAATCAAATTCAAAATTGATTTGAATTAATTTGGCTTTAATTAGCTAAATCTGGAATCAATTTTGAATTCAGTTCGTAACAGGGAGTTAGTTTTTGCAACATGTGCTAGCATGTCTATTTTACAAACATGATCTAATCTAATTAGATCCTTGATCAATTTTCTTTTTATGTAATTCATTAGGTTCCACATTTAGCTAGCAATGGGCTCGAGTGTAAGTTGATCTGATTTGATTAAAATTTAATCTAACCGATCTAGATCTAATCGAGCTAACTCAATTTCAGCAATTAGAACTCTTTCTAATTGATGATTGAATTAAACTCTTTAATTTGATCAAATTTATAAGATAAGATTGACATCTAGCAATGTATCATGTCTATCTAGAAGATATAAAATTTTGATAGAAATACCAAAAATATCCTTCAGTGGAAAGTTACCATACAATTCGATCCTTCTATCTTCCTGCATCTTGAATATGACTCTGGATACAGAATGATGTCAAATCTAATATTATATTCATATTTCTTTCAATCTTAAATAATAATTTAATTAATAAAATATTAAAAACTCTTTCTAATTTTTTTTTTACTTTGATCAAAGGCTTCCTAATCATCAATCGATCAAAGCAAGTAGGATGCGATCTCCTCTTATCAAGAGTGATCGATTCCATATTGACCTACTCATAACCTCCATACATATTTTACCATATCTAAAATATTCTGTACATGACTAAGTCATGAATGAGTATGAATCAAAAATATGGATTCATGTATACAAGGTTCTATGATAGTCTCAGGTCAAAGGATTACATGCACATCTCCCACTATAAGAAAATATCTTTTGATGGATAAGTAAATTCTATAAGATGTTTCTTAAGTCAGATCAATTCAGTAAACTCATTCTCTAATAAGCACTCATTTTCTTGTATTAGTCCCATACAAGTGGCTTATGAGATCAGCCACCCTCTCCATCGAGCATATATAAAAAGTGCTAGTCTATCCGAAATATTGATCTTCTACTCAATACTCTTATGACTAGAAATATTCTAAATTAGAGTTTTTAAGATTTTAGATCTCATAGATATGATCTCATCATAACCCTAAATCCATTATCCGGACTTATGGAGTTCATCATAATCATTATAAAAGTAAGATACAGCATATGATGAAAAATATCTTTTATTATTTATAAAGAATCAATACATAAGTCTGAAAGATTACAAGAAAAATTCATCAAAATATAAATTTTAATTGGCTTGTAGGGCATATTCCTTTCAATCCTTAGACTTGAGATCATCATGAAACCTTGTGCACACGAACTTATATTTTGGTTCATATCCCGGTATGACATTAAGACATGTACGGGATGTTCTGGATATGGTGGAGTGTGTATGAAGGTTGTGAGTAGGTCAACATGGAATTGATCACTCCTAGTAAGAGGAGATCACATCCTGTGTATTCTCATTCCTAGATGATTCGAAAAAAATCTTTCGGCCAAAAGTAGGAAGAATATTAAAAAGAGTTTCTAATATTTTTTTATTGGAGTCATCATTGGTTAATTGAGAATCAATATGAATATGTATTTGAATTTGACATGGTTCTATACTCATAAACATATTCAAGATGCACGGATGATCGAAGGATTGAATTATACGGTAACTTTCCATTGAAGGATATATTTGATATTTTTACTAAATTTTATATCTTCTAAAAAGTCATGATATATTGCTAGATATTAATCTTAACTTATAAATTTGATCGAATTAAAGAGTTTAATTCGATCGTCAATTAGAAATGATTCTAATTATTGAGCTCGGGTTAGCTTGATTGGACCTAAATCGGTTAGATTGAAATCTAATCAAATTTTGTTAACTTACATCTAGACCTACTATTAGCTAGATGTGAAACTCAATGGGTCACACACATATAAAAATTGGTCAAAGACTCTTTTGAAAAAAGGTTGATTGAAAATTTGGATTCAATCAGGGTTCCTGGTAAGCATGCTAGCACGTGTGGAAATCCTTGCTTCTTTGAAGATCAATTTGGTCTTATCCCTTTCTAATTAGCTAGCCCAATTTTGTGAATATTTGGATCAGATCATGCCACCTAGAAGCAGCCCAAAATGAGGCATCTAATCCCATGTTAACACCATATATAAAGAGTCCAAATTGTGAAGGTCTCTTGGCGCAAAACAGGTTTTGCGTGCGCATGTTGGCGTGAACAGAAGGAGGAGTCCTTCTGGCATGGGATTAAGACGCATGTGATAGCTCACATTACCCTCCATCCTATAATGCACATCTCAAAGTATGAGATAGATTTTTTCTAAAATTTTTGGGGTGGAGAAAAAAATTAGAAAATTGAAGGTCTCTCGCACGTACGGGATGAAGCATCACATCTCTCTACAATTTGGAGAGTCCTCCTCCTGATCAAATACTTTCAAATTAGAATAATTTTTTTTATAATATTTCACATTTGATAAGCTATTTTTGATGATTTTTTTAAAATTTTTTCAGACTTATCAGATGGCCAAATGGATGCTAGAAACTTCCTCACATGCGCATGCATGGTGATCAAAACTCATGTGAAGAGGTGCAAGGATATCATCCTTTCATGAGAATTTTGTTATCTTATTAGGTTTTCTAAAATCAAAAATAAGTCTCCTATCCACATGAATTTTGTATATTTTTTTGATTTGAGAAGGGATGTGAAAACATCCCTTCTCTGGTCATGCATGCAAGTGCAGGTGCAAATCAGCATATCGGTGATAAAAGTCCTTTTGCTTGAAGGAACTCTTATCTCTCATAATTTGATCAGATAAGCCTCTTGGATAGGGTGTGTCCCTCTCTTTTGGCATCTCTCTGGTGGCTATAAAAAGGCCTGGGTGCTGGGTGTCCGAGGCATTCAGATCGAGTTTTCATTTTCTCTCCGTTGCTCTCCCTTCTTTCTTACAACCTATCTTAGTTTTAGGACAAGGCTTTGATATTTAAGACAAAGCCTTATCTGGTCCAAACAAGAGTTGTGAGGGTCTTAAATAAGGAGAATCAAAAGTTCAAAAGAAGTTCTAAGAGGGTCGAGTCAGGTTCTTGAACAAACCTGATCGGTACGGGGCTAGTTGAGTTCTAGGGCTAAAACTCTTGAAGCAAAGTGAAGAAGGAGTGCTGTCTTTCATCTAATTTTTATGTGGATCACTATTGAAAGGCAGACACTTGAACATCTCATAAAAATTAAGATTAGCACTATATGTATTCTTTGTTGGGAAATGTGTCCCAAAAGCCAATCATCAAGCTGTTGATGGTTGAGCAACCAAGTATTGTAATTGATTTGTTAATAAATAAAATATATTTGATATTTTATCATAAGTTTTTATCTTCTAATGAACTCCGTTGTTATGATGAAGTCCTTAGGACTATTTAAGTTTAATAAAGAGAGGATTTATCGATTAGTCCTTAAAATTGTTCACAACCAAATGATAAGCTGTTAATAAGGACGACAGCTTCTATCGAGCATAGGTCACTGTAGGCCATATGGGTTGGTTGTCCTCTTAACCAAGGAGTGTGAAGACACTGGTATGGCATACAGGTGAGATGTAAGGGTACATCATCATGGAACGTGACCAACTCCAGAGCATTCTACTGTCGAGAATGTCTCTGATGGGATATAGGTATAAGTGTCCCTTAGACCTGAGATCATCTCAGTGACTTGCAAGCAACTCACTGTGCTTTGGTACTGGACTAACTGAATTTCTAATTCAGAGATGGAAGGCTTCTGGACACAGTCAAGTACTTGCAAAGTCAGAGTGTGATCGAGATGGAATTGACCACTCCAAGAGTTGGAGAAGAATGAGTCACTGTATTTCAATTTAGCAAAACCTTGGCCAGGGTAATCCATCAGATGGATTTGATATTTTGAAATACAATGTGGACAACCTGATCAGAGTTGATAGTTGAACTCTGGAGTATCCTATGATCATTTTGGTCAAGGAGATGAATTATATGAAAACTATATCCGCATGGGTTCTAAGGATGTTGTTCTACACATTCGACCTATCCGATCGTCGGGTACCATTGCTAGATGGTCACTTCGATTGGTACAAAAATTTATTTCTGTACTACTGACTTAGGTTTAAACCTATGAGGTCACACACATTAGAGTTCATGATCCGATCTGATGGTTGATCAACGATTAAGAATCATTCTAGGGTTAAATGATCAATACGATTGACATTTAACCCAGTGCAAGTGTTGCAGGAGGATCGATTAGCAATTCGATTGCTAATTGGCTTAATTTGATTAAGCCAATGGGTTGAGATTAAGTCTAATTAAATATGATTTAATTAGATTTAGTTTGGACTTGATTGGATCAAGTCCAATTGATTTATTGGATAAGCCAAGTGCAAGAAAAAACTAGTCCTAGTTCAACTAGGACTTGAGTCAATCTAATTTCTAATTTGATTAAAAAATTAAATCATATTTAAATCTAATTTAATCTGATTAAATTAAGTTTTTAATTGGGTTAAGACCTATTTTAATTAAGTTGATCTAATTTTGGTTTGATTTGGTTTGAGAAACCAAATTAAAACAAGTCATAAGATAGAATCCTAGTAAGACTAGGATTCCACCTTGCACTACATAAGCCTTCCCCATGCCCTCTCTCTCATTCAATGCCAATCTCCACTTATTTTGTGTGACAAAAGCCCTCTCCCAGGTCTCTCCCACGTTCACCAAAGGTCTCCTCTCTTCTTTCTTACATGGAAGGTGGTTTGGATCAAATCAAAAAGGAATAAGTTTGGATTTCGAATTCTATGAGATAGAGTTTTAGAAATCCAAAACTCTTTCAATTTTGCACCGAATCTATCCAATTTTTTTTTGAAATTTTTATGGTTTTTAGTGTACACATTATGCACCCTTTGCTAGTAATTCATGTATGAAAATAAGGAGGAGGTGCTCAAGAGTTGGGTGCCCCTTAACTTGCCATGTTTGGATAAGTCTTGACTAGGTATTTGACCTAGACAAGCACTCTATCATATCTCTCTATATAAAATAAATTTCTTCATGAAATTTTTGAAAAAGATAGAGACTAAAGAGACCTTTGGGCCATCCAAAAATCAAAGAGAAAAACCTTTAGGTCATGGTGATATAATAGACACAAGTTAGGGTGTCTAGAGAGAGAAACAAGAAGAAGAAGAGGGTCTTCTTCTGGGGTTGTTTGTTTTCATATCTTTCCTCCCTCCATCTTGAGTTTTCTGAGAGCATCTCAGATCTGAAACTCCTCCTTCTATTTTTCATCTTTGGAAGAGTCCAAATTAAGAAGAAGAAGGCACCTGATCAACCATCAAAGAAGGATCAGCGCAGTACTAGCATACTGTGCTGATTTCCTGAAGTAGGACTTCTGATCGAGATTCGTGGGCTCATGTGGATGACTCCTAGAGGTCGGATGCATGTGCAGCTTACAACATCATCCTCAAGCTTGGATCAGTGAGGTTAGAATGTCTAACTTGCAAGGTAATAGATCTGATCTATTGTTTAATACATACATTAGATGTAGTATAGAAACATGTTGATATGATCAACATATAGTTCATGCTATATTTATATATTTTAATTTTTGATTTAATACTATATAATAATCATGTAATAAGATCTTAGATCTAGAGATTCTCTAATTTTAAAAAATAATTTTGATTTATTTTAGTCTTCCACTGTATGATCTTGAAAAAGTTTCAAGATCTAACCCTGAAACCCTAGATCTGGTTCCTACATTCTTTTTATCCAAATTTAGTTTATTATACTTTGATTATTATAGTCAAAGATTTTTGGGCATTAGGATTTTTGGTGTATCAGATATTTTGAATGAAAATTTTAAACATCTAACCCTTCTGATGTACCACCAAAACTCAACAAAAGTCACACCAGCGTATCAAGCATATTGTACATCGCTTTCACTTTGTATGTGAGATTGTGGATCGAGATGATGTCAAGCTTCAGTAGATTGATGGAAAGGAGAACATAGCTGAACTCTTCACTAAAGCTCTCGAGATCAAAGAGTTTGATGATCACAAGTGAAAGATGGATATAAGGTACTGGCTCAATTGACTTTAGTTTAAATGAGAGGTGTTAGAAAATATATCCTAAAGCCAATCGCTTGAATGATTGTACTCCTTTTATAATATGTATGTGAATTATTTATCAAAAAATAAAAATTATTTTGGCATCTTGTATCATAAGGTTACATCTTCCTTGCTAGAACTCTTGTGTTGTGATAAAGTTCTTAGAACTATAAAGTAATCGATAAAAAAAGATTTATCAAATAGTTTTTAAATATGTTCGTGATCAAATGATATGCCATTAAAGGATGATGATGTTTATCAAGTGAAGATCATTGTGTGCCATATAGATTAGTTATCCTCTTAACCAAGAAGTGTGGAGACACTGGTATGGCATACAGGTGAGATATAGGAGTACATCGTCACTGAATAAGTGACTTATCTACTGAGCATTTTACTGTCAAGAGCAGCTTATGAAGTATATGAACATAAGTATCCCTCAAATTTGAGATCACTATAGTGACTTGCAAGCAACTCATTGTACTTTGGTGCCATACTATCCATATTTTTAATGCAATGACGAAAAGCTACTGGGTATAGTCAAGTACTTATGAAGTCTATGCATGGATCAAGATGAGATTGACCCCTTCAGATTATAGCAGCTAATGCATCACTGTATTTCAATTTAGTAAAATCTTGGTCAGGGTAATCCATGTGATGGAATTGAAAGATTGGAATATAATGTGGATGATTCTTTCAGGATTGACAGTCTAATCTTAGATCATCCTTGAGCATTCAGGATCAAAGAGATGAATTATGTGGTAACCATATGCATAGGTTATTGAATATTGCCTTGAAAATATTCGATCTATCCAGACGTTGGAAACTATTGCTAGATGGTAACTTCGATTAGTACAGAAAATGATTTTTGTGCTACCGGCTTAGTGTTCGAACCTATGGAGTCATGCACAAAGTCAAGCAACACAGGAAAAGACTGACCTAGGTCTATATATTCAATTTGAAAGTACATGACTTGATTGAACATATAGACTGACTTGATTGAGAATTAAATTATGGGTCATATGGGATTAAATAGTTGACTATGTCTAGCTAGCACTAGACATGAGGTTCAGGTTCTATTTCAGAGATGAACAAAATTTGATCTATGATCCAAGGAGTCTATGAGAGATTAAATTTAAGTGCTAATTAATTTCGGATTAGATCTAATTTAATTAGACTTAATTGGGTTTAAAATTCAAGTTAGATTTGGACCTAAATCTTAAACAGTTTGAGATTGACAGTCTATTCGAAATTGGGTCGAATCAAGTTCGAATTAGATTCATTTTGATCCATATTTGGATTAGATCTCTAGAGTCCAATTTTGCTGAGACTCTCTCACTTCATGGCTGACCAAAGGAGGGTGGGGGGGTTGGTTTTGCCACCCCCTCTTGGGTGTAGGTGTGGGTGCATGGGGGAGCCAAGTTAGGCACCTATCCTATCTCAAATAGGACACCTTCTTAGATAAGGAATGGAATAGTTCAAAGCTGATTTGAATTAGGACTCCTAGTCTATTGAGTCATGGAGAATCATTAATAATTAAAGAGAACCTCTAACCATCAAAGCATAACAATTAGATTGTATGCTAAAATAAGAAAGAGAGAGAGAGGTAGCGTCCAAAAGAAGGAAGGCATCCTTCTCCTTGGCGTATGGGTTTTTGGGCGACCAATCCTCTTAGCGTAAAGAGGCCCTGGCATCCTAATTCCAGGTGTGAGGCATCACACCAAAGCTCTTCTTCCTCCCCTCCTTGCTATCTTGAGAAGGTATGATGATCTGAGGCTTCATCTTATTTTTCTGTGAAGCTTGGCATGCGCACAAAGTAGAAGATTTGTACGTTCAAACCTTTGCGAGGCTTTGAATTCAAGATTCTTTGAGAATTTGATCCCTATTCCACTGTGTAATGATAAGTGATATATTTTTATATTTATTGTAGATATTTTTGATATTTTATGATGCTAATATTTTTAAAAAAATCTAATTTCACAAATAAATTAGATTTTCTTACAAAAATAAATAATTTTAAAAAATATAAAATTAGAGCATATTTATGAAAAATAGATGTCAATTTAATTGAGTAATTTTAAGCACCAAAATAATGAAAAATTATTGAAAAATTTAATACATATTTTTTTAATTTTTCAGACAAAAAATCGAAGCAAAAATTAACTCAAAATATCCTAAAAAATATTTAAAATAATCTTCGGTGCATGATGGACTGGTCGCTCGATCCACGGATTCAAGGGTGCGGTCCACTGAAAATACTTTACAGTCTTTGGCATGGTCTACGATGCTCAGAGAAAAGTTTTCACAGATGGATGGTGGAGATTGATTTGGAACGGGATCCAATGGCTGTTGTTCATCGTCGGTTGAAAAGAGGAAACTTTTGCATGATTTGATGGCTGAAATTCAATCCATCACTCGATCCAATAGCTATTATCGCTCCCGACTTTGAATAAAAAATCTAGGGCACTGATCGACGACCCAGATTCCATTCGAGGTGCGATCGAACAGCTGTGGTGGATCCTGATTGAGAGAAGGAGTTAAACGCTGATTTTTTATCAGATCTGAGCAATCCAATGAAGATCTAACAGCCAGAATAAATTGATACGAGTATAATACGAGTTCTAAGGATTTTGGGACTCTTTTTGCTACCAGAAAAAGATAAAAAATTTACCTATAAATGGGAGCTTTGGGAATAAAAGTGGAGAGAAGAAAAAATTAATGAAAAAGCAAAAAAAATAGAAAAAAAATTAGATAGATTTAGAGATCCAAGAGGAAGAAGAAGAGAAGTTGGTTCACTTTACGGAGTATAAAGGAAGAAGGAGAGATCATCAACTATCTTCTCGATGAGGTTATGCTGATCAACTTTAGATCTTTGTTATAATTTTATTTTTATTTTATTATTTTTTTAAATTTTTAATACTTAAATTTTAATTTTAATTAATGTAAAATTTATTTTTTTATATTTTAAATTTTTATCTTTTATTTTTATTACAAGTAGATGCTAGGATCTAGTTAGTAGATCTTAATACCAATTTATTTTATGTTCTTTAAATTTCTATTATTTATTTTTATTTTAAATAAAAGTTAGGATCTAAATAATAGATCTTAGTATCTGATTTATTTTTTATACTTTTAATTTTTATTTTTCAACTTAAATTACTTTCTTCAAAATTTTATTTTTTTTATAAAATCAAATATTTCAAATCAAAATTTTGTTTTCTCTATGGATTCAACCTGACTCATTATTTTTTATATATTTTTAATTTTTATTAAAATTAAAATTAAATTTGATAAGCATGGTGTCCTAACGATAACATCGCGACCCTATCAATTTTTTTAACACCGTTGCCGGAGAAGGCATCAATTTTAATGTTTGATTTTTTTAATTTTCTTATGAATATAGCTTACTAACTTTTTTATTTTTTATTTTGAAATAAAAAAAATTAAAAAAGAGATAAAAAGATTTCAATTTTATTTGGTGAGATCAATCCTAACCCTAACTATTTTTTTTAGTATTAATTACTATTTTTTTCAAATTAACCTAAAATTCACCCACATAAACCTAATAAAAATCGTATGACAAGAGTAGAAACTTAATTTTTTAGAAGCATTCATCATCTTAGATTTATTTTTGATGATCGCTGGAGACAAGGTAAGCTTTCAAGTTTGATTAATTTCATACATCTTATTTAGTTGCATAGAACTTTTTATTTGAAATTGATTGTGCACATTCATTTCAAATCAATTTAAGGACAACACCCATTAACAAGATAAGGTAGAGATTTTATCACTCTTTCTTAACACAAAAATAACCAACCAACATCCTGCATTAACCCTAGCCTAATTAAAATTTAGTAGACGTTGATCCCTAGGATCAATTGAGTTCTATTTGAGTATTGTGGTGAAGTCAAGTGCAAAGTAAGTTTGGACTCACCTCTGAAACTGGTGTCTAAGACAAGAGGTTACAAAGACTCCACCTAAGTAGACTCGTAGTTATTTAATTAGATTCATTAGCTTACCTAACCAATTCAATTGGTGTCTAAGGCAAGCAATGGGGGGACCCCACGATCCCACCCCTTATCTGGCTAGTTGAAGGAAGTGAGAACAAACTCAATTTGTATTTAGGTTAAGCCACTCTACATCAAACTGTTAGGTCTAAGAAGCCTGTAGGTGTCTAGGTTTAATTGTTTGCTAACTTGATTATAATTAGCACTCAACCATAACTAATTCTTCTCATCTTTCGTCCTCAGGTCTGGGGCTTTCTTAAAGTTCTCACCTTTAGAACTTCTCTTTTTTTTTATTTTCTTTTCTCTTTCTTATTTTTTTTTTTTTAAAAATTTAAACCATACATTAGGGTTTGCACAGATACATCCATGGTAGGAGATCTCTATACCCTGATCTAATTGAACCTAATCCTAAATTTGAACGATTGATCTATGTTAAACATGATAATCAAATGACTGAAAATCTTGAGAACCACCTAGGCAGATGAAAGAATATTTTATTCCTTCCACCTTTAATCCATCGATGTTTCCATGATTCTATAGGATCAAACATTCAGACTCTAGTCCTAAGGTCGATTTGAACCTGATAGCTCAAAAATTAGATAAAGTCGATCTTCTTATAGATAAATTTTTAGTCTTAAATTAACAATCTTCTGCGCAATACACACCACGTCTTAATTATCAAGAGATTTGTTCTATCTGTGCTAGCCTAGCCCATTATGTGAGTGAATGTTCCACGGCTGCACAGTTTTCATATTTCATCCAACAATAAGTTCAAGTTGCCCAAGATTACTCCAAGCCTGTCAATGATCCATTCTCTAATACATATAATTCAGGATAGAGGAACCACCTCAATTTTTCTTGGAGACCCCAACAGACTCAGGCTTAGACCCAAATTCCTCCTGTGCAAAATTTTCAAAATAGACCCTAATATCAGAATTATATCTATAATAAAGGTCAGCCTAGTCAGCCTACCCAGCCATCCTATTACAATCAGCCTTCATACCCACCTCCTCAACAGACCCCTCTAGCTGACGATAGGTGTAGCCAACTTTTATAAATGATTATGATCCAATAGTAATCCCTCACCAGGCTAGAAGCACAAATAGGTTAGTTAGCTGAGTCTTCCTGAGGAGAGAACTAGGTCAATTATCGAGCCAACCAATACCGACTTTCAAAAACAACCCATCCATCCACCAACTATCTGGACCTAGTCATCATTCCAATATCCTACCTAAAAATTTTTAATTTAAAAATAATAAAATAATCTCTGAGCTTAGAAGTGATAGGATTCTTAAGGATCCATACCAAGATCAAGTGAGTGAGACTAGTACTGATGCTAGCCAAAATGTGAATTTAAAAGAAGAGGATAGTACTGAGATTAACCCAGTAGAAGAATCTGAGCTCGAAATTGGTACTGATCTGAGTGAGAAAGATAAAGAGAAGAAGAGAGTGGATGAGTTACCTGAAATATATAAATCAAGAGTTCCATTTTCTTTAGCTTTAGAAATCGATTCTTTTACTTTAGAATCACCATCTCCTCCAATATTAAAATTGCCTTTGGTCACACCTGAATATGGATATTTAGAATCAAGTGACACCCTTCCAGCATCCATTACTTCAAACTCAACACTTAACCCAAAAACTCAATTCATGAGCATTTTAGAAGAACAAATAAAAGAAATTCTCAACAAACAAAGGCCTGTGAATGGGTTTATAAATTATCTTCCTAAAATCAAGAACGGAGTGTGAAATATTTTTTGGAGATCAGTAATAAAATACTAAAATTTATTGTAGGCCATCTTTTTGAGATTGACAATCCAAAATCATTGAAATTTATCAATCCAATATTTGACATGGGGTAGGTGAAAGAATTAGCATGGTCTGGTTGAAGATGGTAAACTTAGCACTTTCTGAGAGGCAATCTAGCTTTTAGCTTTTGCTTTTACTTTTTTTTATATTTTATTTAGGTTAATCGAATCTTGCTTTGTATCTTTTATAGAGTTTTGAAGACAATATTGGCTAAGTTGGAGGGAGAACCAATTTTGAAAAGACTTCTAGACCAGGTAACATCTCTCTTTTTTCTTTTTCTTTTTATGCATCTTTTATTTTTTCTACTCCATTGAGGATAATTAAGTTGGGGGGAAGAATAATAAAAAAAAAATTTAAGTCCTAAAGTAAGTATTTAGCATCTAAGCACCAGATTACACTTAAAGAATCAAGTTAAATAAAGTATTTTTAAAAGAAAATTGATGTACAAACCAAAGAGTTTATGAGATATTGAGGGATCAAGTATTAAAAAAATTCAATAAAGAGTTAAGTTTAGAAAATTAATATTTTTTTTGAGTATTTTTAAATTTTTCTACCAGCATCAAAGAAGAGTTTACCTCCTATGGGCTTGTGTCGGGTAACTATATGCTTTTTCATATGTTAAAAAAAAAACATTCAAGTACTTCATGCTGAGTAACCGAGCCTCTTTCCCTAAGCAAGCATTGAGTTTCGCATCAAAAGATATGAAAGATAAAGAAGCTTTGTTATAAAACTAGTTTTAACTCGTAGCCTATTTGATTCGAGCAAGTAGGTCTGAGACATATTGTTGCCCAGCTATGCAACCCAAGAGGGGGGGTGAATTGGGTTTCTAAAAATTTTAAGCCCAACAAATAACTTATGAAGAACAAAACAATAGCTTTAAATCAATATTAATTATCTAAAGTAGTATTGCAAGGATATAATAAAGAAATAAGATAAAGCGATAAAGCACACCACAAACACAAGGATTTATAGTGGTTCGGTGCTAACCTTGCACCTACATCCACTCCCCAAGAACCCACTTGGGAATTTCAATCCACTATCCTTTGTATTCAACCCGAATACAAAACGTCGGAAACTCCGACACTAGCTATCCCAAGCTAGAATACAAGACGTCGGAAACTCCGACCCTAGCTATCCCAAGCTAGATCACTTGTTTCCGGGTACAAGCAAACCCAAAACACTCCGATTTCAGGTTCGGATCAACCTTTCCTTGTTTTGGAAATCCTCCAAAAACAAGAGCAAAAACTCACAAAGAGTAAGAATATTTAGAGCACAGATGAATACAATAACAGCTCCTTAAATGAGCAAATATAACAATAAAAGCTTTACTCAAATGAAGAACCCCTTTTTCAGATTTTCTCAAGATGAATGAACGGTTGAACGCTTGAGAAGAGGTTGATTGTTGATTGAAGATCTCTTGAAAGCTTTGAACGATCTCTAGATCAAGGTTGAAACGATAGGCGTGAAGAATTCTCTCCTTGAAAGATCTTCCTTTTCTCTTTCACAATCTCTCTGGTATATTGTGGATCCTCTCTCTTTTTCTCTATGGATATTTCGTTGATCTCAGGCTTTTTCTTGCAAATTTCGGATCCTCTCTTCTGTTCTTCTCTTTTTCCTCTCTTTTCTCTTCACATTTGATTTCACGTTTGATCCGCTATTTAATCTGCAATTTCTTTTATCAAATTAAGCATTTTGTAGCATTAGAAGCAAGAGAAAATAATTTAGGCAGATAAAGAGCCGTTAGAGGATTTTTAGGAAGCATAAATGGCAATTAAAATGGGCAAAAAAATAGCCGTTGCTGACATTTTCCGTCGCAGGGGTCGACTCATGAGTCGACTCATGCTACAGGAGTCGACTCATGAGTCGACTTCTGTTGCACAGACCAGAAAATGAGTTTCTGCAACTTTTGGCCTAAAACTGCAGGGGTCGACTCATGGGGGTCGACTCATGCCTGGGGGTCGACTCATGAGGGTCGACTCACAGGATGTGCCAATCAGCTCATTGTGCCATGAGTTGACTCACGGGTTGACTCATGATTTTCAAACATGCATAACTTTCAAAATACAAGTCCAAAATCAATGAAATTTTCACCATTGGATCACAAATATTTTGTTCTACCAAATGATACTATCAAATCAGGATTTTAGCAAAATTACGATTTTGCCCTTGAAGAGCATAAAGCCTTTTTCAATTTAAAATATTTGTATCCCTTCAATCTGCTTTGTAATCATCAAAATCAATCTAGGAGCAACAATCTCCCCCTTTTTGATGATGACAAAACATATGAACAAAAATATTTATGTTAATGCATTAATTTCAAAAGAATCCATTATAGGTGTATATGCTTGAAAAGAGTATGATTCTTTTGGCATGTAATATAAATGCAAAAATAGTTTGTCCATTTTCTTAAAGATTTGAAAAGGGTATTAGATCATTTTGAGTTCAAGATATATCAGAGCAAGAGAAGATAAATAACTTTTTCTATGCATCAGAGCAAAAATAATTTTTACAATGATATCAGAAAAGATTTTATAATGTATCAGAGCAAGAAAATTTTTAATGTATCAGAGAAAATTTCATACAGTATCAGAGCAAATGTTATAATATTTTAGAGAAACCTTCACACTGTATCGGATCAAATGTTATCATGTATCAGATCAAGTTGAAAGAAATTGTAGGATGTATCAGAGTAAAACAAATTTCTTATTGATGTCTCAAGGTGAGTAAAATTTCAAAAGCAAGTTTGAATATCAGAGCATATATATAAAAAATACTTATTTGCATTGTACTCATGATTTTGCTTTTGATGGATTAAAGTTCTGTCTGATACCAAATTTCTCTGTCTGATACCAAATTTCGATACCAAAATTTCTCAAAGTTTTGTTTAATCTTTCAATCCTTGTTTTTGTCTAATTTCTCCAATATTTGTTTAATTTCTTCAATATTTGTTTTAATTTAATTTCTCCCCTTTTTCTCATAATTTAGGGTTTTGCTTTTTGTCTAATTTCAATTTTTGTTTAATTTTAATTTCTCCCCCTTTTTCTCATAATTTAGGGTTTTGCTTTTTGTCTAATTTCAATTTTTGTTTAATTTTAATTTCTCCCCCTTTTTGACATCATCAAACATAGTTAACTCTTTCTTTTCCTTTTCTGAAAATATTCTTTAATTTCTTCCTCTTTAGAGTTTTTCACAGATGTTTGCTCCCCCTTAATATAGCAATTATTAATAGCAAACAACAATAAGGAGAAGATAATATTTCAACAGATGTATCGGAGATTGAAATATAACCAAAATATAATCATTACAAAGAGGTAGAAAGATGATTCCATTAATATCATAATTGTTTCAAAACATAAAATTCAACCAGCTAAATGTCAATACATGGCCCAAAGGTATAGATCTTAGAACAAGATACTAACTCCTAGAACCTAGTAAAAATCAAGATAAGTCAATGATCAGAGTCATCAGATATAGTATGAGAAGATGATGGATCAGAAGTGCGTCCTCTACCCCTTCTGCCTCTGCCACGAGTAGGAGAACGAGATGAACTGGAAGGCTGAGAACGCTGAGATACTAGGGCTGATATCATGAGTCTGATAGAATCAAGTACGTTCAGTGCTCTGGAAACAGATTGAAGTAGAGCAGTGAACTGGGTGGTAGCATGCTCACTCGATCCTCTGATCTCTTTCCTCAGTAGCTCATATCCACCTTCTAGTGCTCCTCTGAGCCTGCCAGCCTCTGCAGTGAGGTCTGTGACCTCAATGGTAGACTCCTGTGGCTGGGGATGGGCCAATGCAAGGACTTGCCCCTGCAAGTCAAGAGCTCTGCCAGTAAGTCTCCAGACTGTATCCTCAAGCTGCTGTATCCTGACGGACTGATCTGAAATCATCTGAAATATAGTGGAGATGTGGGGAGTAATGGTCTGATCAGAAGAAGTAGCTCCAGGTGCAAAAGAAGTACTACTCCACTGGCTAGACAACAAAGAAGCCACACGCTGAGATATATGCTCGATCTGATCGTCAGCCAGTCTGAACTCTGAATGAGGTGCTCTGCTCTCTGGCTGATACACTGGTGTGGGCATCCTAGTAAACTCTGAAGGGCCAGCCTCAGTATCAGGAATGAACTAGGTATCTGGTGATGCTGCCCTGAAATCATGTACAGGAGAAGATGGACCTTCTTCTTCTACTCTGCCTTCAGTTCTGTCTTCAGCTCTTTCCTCAGCTCTCTCCTCAGCTCTTTCTTCAGAGCCCTTGATCCAACCACCAACAGTCTTTGTAATTCCCATTCGGTGTAGGCTGTGTTGGTTGAAAGTGTCCACATGTGAGAGCTTGGTAGGTGTCTCCCCCTCACAGCTAACTCCAAACCTCCTAAAAACTCTAGTAAGGGCCATACCATAAGGCAAGTGTGCCTTGGATCTGTTCAAAGTTTCTCTCATGGCCTCTATCATAAGTGTAGGGAGGTTTAGGGGGGTCTGAGTGATGATATGAAACATGACACATACATCTCTGCCAGATAGTAAGTCATGTCTACCACTCCTAGGAAAGAATAGTTTTGTCACAATCTGATGCAGGACCCTCATCTCAATGGACAGTAGCTTTGCTTCCAATTTGTTTAAACTTCCTGAAAAATCTTCTCCTAAGATAATTCTGATCCCTTCTTCTTTAATTGGGAGTTCCATATATGAGTATCCTTCACTAGGCAACTGAAGTATCTCTCCCAATATCCTAGAATCCAAACAGATGTCAATCTCCTTTACAGTTGAAGTCACAGACCCATTTTCATAATTTAGGTTCTGGTAGAACTCTCTGACTAGATCAACATAGGTGACTTCCTTAAGAGAGCAATAAAGTTCCCATCCTTGATTTTTGATGTTGGTAGCAAAAGTAAAGCCTTCTTCTCAAAGAACCGAAAATCTATATTTTTCCCGGTTTCTACTTTTCTATCAGAAAGAAGATTTACACTGGGGCTTATGGAGGGTTGAGAGGGACCTTGAGCAGGTACTGAAACTGGATTGGGAACAGTGGAAGACTGAGCATGCCTTTTCTTTCGGACAATTTCCTCAGGCTCTCGGATTGATTTCCTTCTTTGGGGAAGTTTCATCTTTGGAGCCATATCCAAAAAAGTAACAGACAAGAAGACTTGAATTCAGTGGAAGAGGGATCACAAAAGAGTAAAGAAGAATTTTGGTGGAGAAAAGAAGTGGATTTTGAATGAACGGTGAAGTTCTAGGGCACGTTCCACCCGCGCCTATCACTGCGAGAAAGCACAGAAAAATCCTTTTCAAGGAGGCGATTTTTGGTGGAGAGGAGGAGAGAGAATTGCCTCAGAATTGATCCTTGGATTTGGAGCAAAAAGAGTTGGAGAGGACGGCTTTCGGAAGGAAGACGACGAGAAGATGAGTCGTCTCATAAACAAGGTTTCCCATTTTAAAAACAATGAACCCGATGGAAGTTGGTGGGATTTACAAGTTTGCCATTGAGTCGACTCATGGGGGTCGACTCATGAAGTTCAGAAAATCAGGAAAAATGCAAATAAATTCCAGAAAAATTCAAAATTTTGGGAGAAAGAATTTTGCTCAATGATAAGTTTTTAGAGTGATAAAACTGAGCTTTTGGAACCAGGATAGATGTTGAAAATTGAGCTCTAAGAGTTTTTGACATCTATTCTTTGGAAATTGAGAAATTTCAGATAAATGGATCTAGAATTCCTAGATTTCTCCTAATTTCACAGAATCTTTCCTCACTAAGGGCCTTTGTAAAGATATCAGCTAATTGATTTTCAGTGCAAACATATTCAAGAATTATATTTTTGTTTTGAACATGTTCTCTTATAAAATGATGTCTTATTTCAATATGTTTAGATCTTGAGTGTTGTATTGGATTTTTAGATAGATTTATAGCACTTGTATTATCACATCTTATTGGTGTTTCATTAAGTTTGATTCCAAAATCTTCGAGTTATTGCTTAATCCACAAGATTTGAGCACAGCAACTTCCGGCTGCAATGTATTCGGCCTCAGCCGTAGACAGTGCCACCGAATTTTGTTTCTTGCTAAACCATGAGATTAGGTTAACTCCAAGAAATTGGCAAGTTCCACTTGTGCTTTTTCTATCTAATTTACATCCAGCAAAATCAGCATCAGAATATCCTAACAAATTAATTTGTGAGTCCTTAGAGTACCATAACCCTATAGTTTGTGTATCATTTAAGTATCTAAGGATTCTTTTAACAGCATTCAAATGAGATTCCTTAGGATTAGATTGATATCTTGCACATAAGCAAACACTAAACATGATATCAGGCCTACTTGCAGTTAAATATAATAATGAGCCAATCATACCTCTATAGTATTTTAAGTCTACGCTTTTACCTTCATCATCCTTGTCAAGCTTACATGAGGGACTCATTGGTGTGCCAATTGGTTTGCAGTTCTCCATTCCAAATCTTTTGAGTAGTTCCTTGGTGTACTTGCTTTGGGTGATGGAGATTTCCTCTTTTGATTGTTTGATTTGGAGTCCGAGGAAGAAGGTGAGTTCTCCCATCATGCTCATCTCGAACTCTCCCTGCATAAGCTTAGCAAAGTCTTGACAAAGGGATTCATTAGTAGACCCAAAAATTATGTCATCAACATAAATTTGTATAATTAGCATATCATTTTGGTTTCTTTTAATAAATAGAGTTGTATCCATATTGCCTCTTGAGAAACCATTATTTAGTAAAAATTTGCTTAGCCTTTCATACCATGCTCTAGGTGCTTGTTTTAGACCATATAAAGCTTTATTTAATCTAAAGACATGATTGGGAAAAGCATGATTTTCAAATCCAGGGGGTTGTTCTACATATACTTCTTCAGAAATATATCCATTTAAAAATGCACTTTTAACATCCATTTGAAATAGTTTGAATTTCATAAAGCAAGCATAAGCAAGTAGAAGTCTAATGGCTTCTAATCTAGCAACAGGTGCAAAGGTTTCATCAAAATCAATTCCTTCTTATTGATTATATCCCTTAGCAACCAGTCTTGCTTTATTTCTAATTACATTTCCATGCTCATCTAATTTGTTTCTAAAGACCCATTTTGTGCCAATTATTGAATAATCTTTAGGTCTTTTCACTAAGGTCCAAACATTATTTCTTTCAAATTGACTGAGTTCTTCTTGCATAGCATTAATCCAGTTATGATCATTTTCAGCTTCTTCAAAAGTTTTAGGTTCAAGTTGAGATACAAAAGCACAATGATTAAGTACATCTCTAAGTGAAGAACGTGTTTTTACCCCATGCATAGGATCACCGATAATTAATTCCTTAGGGTGGTTGTGAACATACCTCCATTCCTTGGGTAAGTCATTTGTACCTTGAGGTTGTTCTTGAATTTCTTCACCTTTCTCATTTTGTTCATCTTCTTGATCCTTGTCTTATGGAGTTGCTGAATCTTTTAGAGTGATCTCCTTCATACCTTCTATTAGTGGATCTGCATCATCAACACCCTTATTCTTCCTTGAAGGAAGATCGTTAGATTCATCAAAGACAACATGTATGGACTCCTCAACTACTAAGGTTCTTTTGTTGAACACTCTAAATGCTTTACTAGTGGAGGAGTAACCTAGAAGGATTGCTTCATCTGATTTTGCATCAAATTTATCAAGTTTTTCTTTGCCATTATTTAATACAAAACATCGGCAACCAAAAACATGAAAATAGGCAATATTTGGTTTTCTTCCTTTCCAAAGTTCATAGGGGGTTTTCTTTAAAAATTATCTTATTAAAGCACGATTTAAAATGTAACATGCTGTGTTAATAGCTTCCGCCCAAAAATATTTTGGAAGGTTGCTTTCATAGAGCATGGTACGGGCCATTTCTTCTAAGGTTCTATTTTTTCTTTCAACTACCCCATTTTGTTGGGGTGTCCTAGGAGCAGAGAAGTTGTGGCCAATTCCATTTTCATCACAAAAATTTCAAAGTCATGATTTTCAAATTCTGTTCCATGATCACTTCTAATATTTTGAATTGAAAACCCTTTTTCATTAGTGACTTTTCGATGAAATTTCGTGAAAATTTGAAAAGTTTCATTTTTGTGAGCTAAAAAGAAAATCCAAGTAAAACGAGAGTAATCATCAATTAATACAAATCCATATCGTTTTCCTCCTAGACTAGTGGTTTTAGTTGGTCCAAATAAATCCATATGTAAGAGCTCTAAAGGTCTAGAAGTTGAAATAGTATTTTTGGATTTAAATGATACTCTAGTTTGTTTACCTAATTGGCATGCATCACAAATTCTATCCTTTTCAAAATTCAATTTTGGCAAACCGAGAACTAAATCTTTTTGATTAATTTTGAAAGAGAATGCATGCTAATATGTGCAAGTCTACGATGCCACAGCCAACTAGTCTCATTTATTTTAGCATTTAAGGAAACTAGGCATTGCATGTCTAATTTAGTTAAATCATTCAAGTCTACCATATAAACATTGCCATGCCTATGTCCTATAAATTTAATGCCATCGTTAATAGGACTCGTCACAATGCATACAGATGATTCAAAACTTACTTTATACCCTTTATCACAGAATTGACTAATGCTAAGTAAGTTATGCTTTAAACCTTTAACAAGTAAAACATTCTCAATGTATTTGGAGGGAGTGATACCAATGTTACCTATCCCGATGATCTTTCCTTTGCCATTATCTCCAAAGGTGACCATCCCTCCATCCTTAGCATCAAGCGTGATGAATTGTGATTCATCACCAGTCATGTGTCTCGAGCATCCGCTGTCAAGATACCATTTCCTGTTTCCTTCTTGGGATGCTAGACACACCTGCAAGCACAGATCAAGTTTCTGTCTTAGGTACCCAAGCTTTCTTGGGTCCTTTCAGGTTAGTCAGAATGGTTCCTTTTGGAACCCATATTTTCTTTGTGTTTGCATATTTGTTAATAAGACATGTGTATGATTTATGTCCTATTCTTCCACATTTAAAACAAGTAATATTTGTAGGCTTTTTGCTTGAATAATTTGCATAAATATCCTTCAAAAATTTTTGTTTCTTCAGGGGTTTATAACCAAGTCCAGCCTTATCATATATAACTTTCTGATTATCAAGGATCATATTTAGCTTGTTTGAACTTAAGGTGAACTTATCTACTATAGATTTCAGCCTGTTAATTTCATCCTTAAAGTTTTGATTTTCTTGAATCAATGTGAATTTTTCAATTGAAAGAATTTCAGCTTGTTTCACTAAGGACTGATTTTCCAATTTCAGCTCTTTGTTTTTCTTTCCTAGTTTCTTTAATTCATCAATTGAATCATAGAAAGCTTCATGCAATTCTTCAAAAGTAAATTCACTAGTGGATTCAGAAGTTACCTCATTTTCATGTGCCATCAGGCACAGATTGGCTTGTTCGGTTGAGGTTTCCTCGTCGGAGCTTGAGTCATCACTCGCACTCCAGGTCGCCATCATTGCCTTCTTTTTGAATTTCTTTGGACCTTTCTTCAATTGAGGACATTCGGATCTGAAATGTCCTGGCTTCTTGCACTCGTAGCATATAAGGGTTTGATCTTTCTCCTTTTCTATGCTTTGATCCCCTTTTGTGAATTTTTTTCACATCCCCTGTTTCTTTTTCTTAGAAACTCCTTGAATTTTCGGGTGATGAGAGCCATCTCCTCATCCTGATCTTCATCTTCAGAGTCATCTGTTTCATAATCAGGTGAAGTTGTTGATTTGAGGGCAATGGTTCTTTTCTTTTTGATTTCATCCTCTTGATGTTGCATCATGCTAAGTTCATGAGTCATCAAGGATCCAAGAAGCTCTTCTAGAGGTAGAGTGTTCAAGTCCTTTGCTTCTTGGATGGCAGTCACCTTGGCTTCCCAAGTTCTTGGCAGTGACCTGAGAATCTTCCTTACAAGTTCACTGTTAGTATAAGATTTGCCAAGACTCTTTAAACCATTGATTATATCAGTAAAACGAGTAAACATAGCAGTTATGGACTCATCATGCTCTATTTTGAACAATTCATATTTATGTATAAGCATGTTTATTTTAGACTCTTTTACTTGATTTGTTCCCTCATGGGTGACTTCTAACATATTCCATATTTCTTTAGCAGATGCACAAGTAGAAATGCGATTAAATTCACTAGCATCTAGTGCACAATAAAGAACATTCATAGCTTTGGCATTTAATTGTGCTAATTTCTTGTCAACCTCATCCCATTCTTTCTCGGGTTTGGTTGACTCCTCACCATCTATAATCTTGGTGGGTGTGTGAGGACCATTCACTATGATACTCCACATATCATAGTCGAGTCTTGTATGAAAATCTTTATCCGAGCTTTCCAATAGGTGTAATTAGACCCATTGAAAAGTGGAGGTCGGTTTGTTGATTGCCCCTCGGCTAGAGAAGTTCCAACATGGGTTGCCATAGATCTTTGGCTCTTTGATTGTTAGATCAAAGAAGGGCTAGAGCACTGGCTCTGATACCACTTGTTGCCCAGCTATGCAACCCAAGAGGGGGGGTGAATTGGGTTTCTAAAAATTTTAAGCCCAACAAATAACTTATGAAGAACAAAACAATGGCTTTAAATCAATATTAATTATCTAAAGTAGTATTGCAAGGATATAATAAAGAAATAAGATAAAACGATAAAGCACACCACAAACACAAGGATTTATAGTGGTTCGGTGCTAACCTTGCACCTACATCCACTCCCCAAGAACCCACTTGGGAATTTCAATCCACTATCCTTTGTATTCAACCCGAATACAAAACGTCGGAAACTCCGACACTAGCTATCCCAAGCTAGAATACAAGACGTCGGAAACTCCGACCCTAGCTATCCCAAGCTAGATCACTTATTTCCCGGGTACAAGCAAACCCAAAATACTCCGATTTCAGGTTCGGATCAACCTTTCCTTGTTTTGGAAATCCTCCAAAAACAAGAGCAAAAACTCACAAAGAGTAAGAATATTTAGAGCACAGATGAATACAATAACAGCTCCTTAAATGAGCAAATATAACAATAAAAGCTTTACTCAAATGAAGAACCCCTTTTTCAGATTTTCTCAAGATGAATGAACGGTTGAACGCTTGAGAAGAGGTTGATTGTTGATTGAAGATCTCTTGAAAGCTTTGAACGATCTCTAGATCAAGGTTGAAACGATAGGCGTGAAGAATTCTCTCCTTGAAAGATCTTCCTTTTCTCTTTCACAATCTCTCTGGTATATTGTGGATCCTCTCTCTTTTTCTCTATGGATATTTCGTTGATCTCAGGCTTTTTCTTGCAAATTTCGGAACCTCTCTTCTGTTCTTCTCTTTTTCCTCTCTTTTCTCTTCACATTTGATTTCACGTTTGATCCGCTATTTAATCTGTAATTTCTTTTATCAAATTAAGCATTTTGTAGCATTAGAAGCAAGAGAAAACAATTTAGGCAGATAAAGAGCCGTTAGAGGATTTTTAGGAAGCATAAATGGCAATTAAAACGGGCAAAAAAATAGCCGTTGCTGACATTTTCCGTCGCAGGGGTCGACTCATGAGTCGACTCATGCTACAGGGTCGACTCATGAGTCGACTTCTGTTGCACAGACCAGAAAATGAGTTTCTGCAACTTTTGGCCTAAAACTGCAGGGGTCGACTCATGGGGGTCGACTCATGCCTGGGGGTCGACTCATGAGGGTCGACTCACAGGGTGTGCCAATCAGCTCATTGTGCCATGAGTTGACTCACGGGTTGACTCATGATTTTCAAACATGCATAACTTTCAAAATACAAGTCCAAAATCAATGAAATTTTCACCATTGGATCACAAATCTTTTGTTCTACCAAATGATACTATCAAATCAGGATTTTAGCAAAATTACGATTTTGCCCTTGAAGAGCATAAAGCCTTTTTCAATTTAAAATATTTGTATCCCTTCAATCTGCTTTGTAATCATCAAAATCAATCTAGGAGCAACACATATTCTATACCAAGTACCCTAAAGCCGTTTGGTTCGAAAGTCATTAGCTAAAAACTCACTATATGGGTCAAACAGAAAGCTTAAAGGATTAAGATACTCAATAGCGGTATAATATTAAAAAAAATTAATAAATAAATGATAGAAGTAATAATATACTTGTCCATATGAAGGTTAATGATTTGGAGATAAAGGTAGGGATAATCTAGAAAAAGTTCAGAAAAAGTTTAGTATTTTTGGTTTAACTTCCACATTGATTAGTATTAATACTCCAATGACATACCTCACTCACACTCTATTGAACACAGTAGCCCTTTTTAAAATTATTTGATGAAATTTAAAATTTTAAGTTAAATGGTACTTAATTCTAAATTCTTTTTTTTATTCGAGGACGAGCAAAGTTCAAGTTGGGGGGTATAATAAGTGATATATTTTTACATTTATTATAGATATTTTTGATATTTTATGGTACTAACATCTTCTAAAAAATTTAATTTCATAAATAAATTAGATTTTTTTACAAAAATAAATAATTTTAAAAAATATAAAATTAGAGTATATTTATAAAAAATAGATGTCAATTTAATTAAGCAATTTTAATAATTAAAATAATAAAAATTTATTAAAAATTTAATACATATTTTTTTTAATTTTTTAGATAAAAAATCAAAGCAAAAATCAACTCAAAATACTTTAAAAAATATTTAAAATAGTCTTTGGTGCATGGTGGACCGACTGCTCAGTCCACGGATTTAAGGGCGCAGTCCACTGAAAATGCTTCGTGATCTTTGGTGTGGTCTACGATGGGCAGAGAAAAATTTTTGTGGATGGATGGTGGAGATTGATTCAGAATGGGATCCAACGGCTGCTGTTCATCATCGGTTGAAAAGAGAAAACTTTTGCACGATCTAATAGCCAAAATTCAATCCATCACTCGATCCAATGGCTATTATCGCTCTTGACTTTGAATAAAAAATTCAAGGTGCTGATCGATGGCCCAGATTCCATTCGAGGCATGATCGGATGGTTGTGGTGGATCCCGACTGGGAGGAGTTAAACGCTAATTTTTTATCAGATCTGGGCGGTCCAATGAAGATCTAACGGTCAGAATAAATTGATACGAGTATAATACGAGTTCTAAGGATTTTGGGACTCCTTTTGCTACCAAAAAAAGATAAAAAATTCACCTATAAATAGGGGATCCGAGAATAAGAGTGAAAAAAAAATTAGTAAAAAAATAAGAAAAAAATAGAAAAAAAATAGATAGGTTTAGGGATCTAAAGAGAAGAAGAAAAAAAATTGATTCGCTTTACGGAGTATGAAGGAAGAAGAAGAGATCATCAACCATCTTCCCAACGAGACTGTGCTGATCAACTTCGGATCCTTGTTATAATTTTATTTTTATTTTATTTTATTATTTTTTAAATTTTTTATACTTAAATTTTAATTATAATTAATATAAAATTTATTTTTTTATATTTTAAATTTTTATCTTTTATTTTTATTAAAGTAGATGCTAGGATCTAGTTAATAGATCTTAGTACTAATTTATTTTATGCTCTTTAAATTTTTATTATTTATTTTTATTGCAAGTAGAAGTTAGGATCTAAATAGTAGATCTTAGTACTTGATTTAATTTTTATATTTTTAATTTTTATTTTTTAACTTAAATTACTTTCTTCAATTTTTTTTTTATAAAATCAAAGATTTCAAATTAAAATTTTGCCTTCTTTGTAGATTCGACCCGACTCATTATTTTTTATATATTTTTAATTTTTATTGAAGTCAGAATTAAATTTGATAAGTACGATATCCTAACGACAACATCGCGACCCTATCACATATCAGATAAAAGATAAAATCTATGTTAGCTTATTATAAAAAAATTTTAGATACTCCCTGATGATTCATCCTTGAAACAGATTTTTTCTTTCATTAATTATGGGACTAATAACTCCATTAGTAGAAAAAATCTTTGATTTTTAAACTTATCCTTTAAGATTAATATTAAGAGAAATGCGACACATTATGAAGCTTATCCCATATGATATTTTATAATGGTTGTCCCATATGATTTTTGTTCGTAAGACTATATTGGAAAATTTCTAAAATTTGAAGGATTAGTTTAACATATTTTAAAATCAAGAGGATGTAAGTGAAATTAGATTTGTTGTGGTTCAGTTCCTATGATTAATGGGAGAGTGATTTCTTCTTCCACAGTAACCGTATCTCCAGTGAAGCCGACTAATGGCATTGAAACTCTCCTCAGTCGATCAATCAGTAGTCACATTCGGAAGAAAGTCGAGTAAAATAAAATATCTATCCAGCTTCCATTATCCACTAAATTTTTTTTTACATCATATTTTGCTATCGTTGTCGAGACAACGATAGCATCATCATGAGGAGTTTATATTCTCCAAACATCATCTTTCGAAAAGGTAATTACATTATCGAGTCATCATTTCTCCATCGACTCTTCTTCGAAAGTTGCCCCCCAATTTTTCTATTGTCCGAAGATCATGTTGATTACTCCCATCATTGGTCAGTTATTGAGTGTCTCCTCAGTTTGTGGCTAAGGTTGTTGGTCGATGGGAGGTTGAGTCGGGCGATCTCATCGAAATTTTTCGAGATAACATCGTCGAATCAGGACCTCTATTTCATCCCTGAGTTGGATACACTATTTGGTATCGTAACCATGATCATGATGGAACCGACAGTACTTCTTTCTATCTTGACTCCTCGATGATACTTTCATTAGTGGGAGGTGTCGTAAGTACTCCTCTCCTTCGATCTCCATCAGGATCTACACACGAGGAGCAGAAAGAGGAGTATAGGAGTCATATCTACCATAGTTATTCGGCTTCGAACTCCATTATCGAGGTGAAGCTCGCTTATTGATGTCGACCTACTTGATTCAGCTGGAGCTTCACTTTTTTTTTGTTTCTTCTTCTGACCTTTTTCATCTGTCTGACGTTGGTCAGAAGCAGCTTCATCCATGCAAATGTACTTGTATGCACACTCCAAAAGTTTAGCATAGGTCAGAAGGAGAGTTTTGTCTAAAGAGTAGGTAAATCTGAATCTCCTCAGACCCCTTTTCATGGTCGATATAGCCATGTCTTCATTGAGGTCCCTGACCTCAAGTGTGGCCATGTTAAATCGGACCACGAAATCCCTCAAAGTCTCTATCTCACCTTGATTGAGATGAGATTGTCTGATGTTTGTGGCAGCCTTCAGCTAGTGCTGAAGTGAGCCACGAAAGATTACTCTAGCTGCTCGAAAGAGTTAATACTTCCCAACTAAAGTCCAGAATATCAGGCTCGAGCAGCCTTCCATAGAGTTGCCGGAAAGCCAATGCACAAGAGGACATCAATTGCCCCCTGAATCATCATGAGAGCCTTATAGCTCTCTAGATGGTCAATCAGATTGGTGGAGCCATCTATGGCTCCATCTATGGCATTTTGACCCGAGATGAAATCAGTTCATCAAAGATGCGCTGAGAGAGAGGCTGGGCAGTGTGGAGGTCATAGTTGTTGGAGGACTTCCGACCTTCTACCTAAAGTCGGGTAAGCTGATGATCAATCTCTTTGAACTTGCGTTTGTAGTCGTCAAACCATCGTTGCTGAAAAATTTCAGGAGTAGAACTCTCTGAAGAGCTTGAGAGGGAGAAGCAGAAGGATCCGCGGTCATTTTTCCTTTCTAATACTATGTAGATGGGAAGGAGAGGGAGAATGCCGTGAATGATGGATGGCATGATGGGAGTGCCGAAAATGCGGTTGCCTGTCTCAGAGGGAGTGTCGAGACGGTCGTCGCTTCGAAGATGAGGAGGGTGAGGTCATGGAGGATGATGGCTATGTCTAGATGTCACTGACTGAGCCACCGGCTACTCCACTGGTGGCTGTTACTGCTGCTGGGTTTGCTGCTGCTAAAGACTTTGGACCGCCTCCATCAAAACCTTCATTTGCTGCATGAGTGCAGCAATCTGTGCGTCTGTGGTGACTATAGGATGCGAAAAGCTGAGCTCTACCACTGGAGGTGGGGGAGGAACATCTTCCTGATGGAAAGACTGCCTCGCCAATCCAGTGGAGTGTTGAGCTCTACCACTGGAGGTGGGGGAGGAACATCTTCTCGATGGAAAGACTGCCTCGCCGATCCAGTGGAGTGTTGAGCTCTGATTTTTGGCATGGTTGATTGTAGTTTTCTCCCTATCTGGCATGCCAATCTATTGTGGCCAATCCTCTGTCGCCTGTCACTGATGAAGAGTACCTACAAAACAAAGTCCTCTCAGACCAGAATTATGTCTGACGGAGACCCTTCGATGCTTAAGTCAGCGGAGAGTTGGTGAATAGCAGATAATGAGTAATCGAAATGGCAGGGTGTTTGTCCAGAATTATCTTATCCTTGCTGTTCATTTACCTCTCTTTTATAGATGATTCTAATATAACCATCGAGCACGTGGTCCCGCTTTTTATGGTGCTATACTATCGAGCCATAATCATGACGTTAGTGGGTTGTTTATTCCCACTAATGACTATGACACATAGTCGATAACTGTTCATAATGGTTAGAGTGTGTTGAGAAGATAAGTCGACTATATATTGATAATAGTGATAAGTCGGTAGTCTTGGAGATCCGAATGAGCATCGATCGATAACTCTAATATGCCGATGATTTTCGATCGAAGGTTAACTAAGTTGTCCGTTGTTGGTTGATAGTAGCCGACTGTCGGTCGGTCAATTGATTATTAGTCAGAGTAATGTATTCATAAGGCTGATGTATAGTCGTAGTCAGGGGTCACTTGAATTGTCCCAACAGTTGCCCCCCACTCCTAAGTCCAAGATGGTCTGACATGTACATCATCATGTGGTCTATCACGTTAGACGAAGGAAGTCATCACGTGTCACCTCGAGCCCCGATTCGGCTGCTGGCCTTTATGAATTTTGGAATACAAGAGATCTCCGACTATTTTGTTGTTTTGGTAGCTGCGAAATCATTATTGGACTGTCATTTTGATAAAATAATTCGATGCCTAGGACATTCGGATGATTTGATTCTAACCAATAGATCTTGGCCATATGTCCAAACATCATTGGGTTGGAGCTGTTCATGTGGATAACGGTGAGGTGGCACGATCAGAGGCAGACACGTCAAACCGTCCGACCAATGGTCAGTCTAGATGTTCTCACATGTCATCATCTGATGAGATTCAGATTTGACCGATTTCATCCGAACCGTTGAGGGATCCTATATATATAGAGTCGCTTTCAGCCAAACTCACCATCCTCTGTAATGGAAAGTTCTACGAAAAGATCGTCTCAGTACCAGAGCTCCAGGGTCTCTTCTCCGCTCCTTCAAGTTTTCTCATCCTTCTCCTTGGGTCCGTCTCCCCTTTGAGTTTTCATTTTAGGGTTTTCTCTAGTTTTCCATCTTTATGGCTAGGGCTTCTTCTTCTCGGGATAGTCGGTCAGAGAATCTGGCCGATGAATCTCTATTGGGCCCAGAAATGAAAGCTTCTTCTTTATCCGGATCCAATGTTGAATGGCTCCAGGAGCAGTATCGTATCCCGAAGCAGTATCAGCTATTTGCTCCTAGCGCAGATGGTCGGATTAATTCTCCTCCTCCGGGTCAGGTCGCATTTTGTGTCGAAGACTTTCAGGCCGGTCTTCGATTCTCAATTCTGAAGTTCGTCCGGAATCTTTTTGACTATTACGATCTCTATCCTGCTCAGCTGGCTCCGAACTCCATCCGACTAATCATCAGTTTTGCTTTGCTGTGACGGCTCATACAGACTGAGCCTCGTCCTTCTCTCTTTCGAACTTTCTTTGTCCTTCGTCCTCATCCTAAGGCCAAGGGTTGGTAGTTTTTCAATCTGAGAAAAGATCTTTCTTTCATCACCGGTCTTCCATCGTCCATTCATAGATAGAAAAATCAATTTTTCTTTGTTTCTTCTCCTTTTTCCCGAGGCTTTCTTTCGTGCTGGGGTGATCCAAGGACCAGCCCTAACGAAAATAGTCGGATGGAGGTTAATGATCGAAAAGATTTTCACTGACTGAAGGACATGGTAGTTCCACCACAGCGAGAGCTGATGACCGAACAAGCTCTCTACGATGCCGGGCTTAATTCGATCACCACCTTAGGTATAGCATAGTTGACCAATTTTATTTTTTACTTTTGTTTATTTCTGAACTGTACTAATTTCTTTGTTCTGATTGCAGCTATGCAGCCGATGGTACAAGTGTCGGCTGCTGAGATTCATCAACACACTGCCAAAAAAAAGACAGCATCTGAAGCTGGATCCTCCCGATCATCGAAGAAGGATCAGGTGGTTACTCCATCTGCACCGATGCAAAAATCCGACATTTCGTCGAAATCGATTCCCGAGCCAGTTTTCCCCAACAACGCCCCCTGAGGTGTCATCCGCTGAAGATGGGACGACAAGAGAAGATGGAGCTGCAGCATTACTACCGATAGCTCCATCAGCTGAAACTCGAACCGTACATGACTCCATGCAACTCAACAAAAAGATTGTAAGAATTTAAAAAGCATTATTTAGCGCTATGGACAGCGTACGTGACTCCATGCAACTCCCTGCTTCTCCAAGGATTTGGATAAGCTAATTTGATGCAGCTTTCTCACCGAGGATGACCAAGGAAATTAGCATAAAAGTTTCATAAACCCAAACTGCAGATGTGGTTTCAGGTTGCAGCTGATTAGCTTGGTAAACAATGACATCAGTTTACAGCCGAAGCGGCAAAAGGCACAATATTGATGACTGAAATACTCATCTCACAACCCGAGGGGAATATAATCCGAATCCACATTCAGATTTAGCACCATTTTGTAAATAAGAGTTTCTTTTTTGCTACAAAATGATCCAATTGTTTGCATAAACAAAACTTGCCTTTATTTGAATGTTGATGATTGACTAAATTGTACAGACCCAAGCCATTTGGAGGGCAGAAAAAGATAAGAAAATTGATGAAACTACCACAAAAAATGTGGGAAATTTTTTCTATGGAGGTTCTCATCAGGAGGTCCACGAGACAGATCTCTTTATCAGTGGCTTCATTGCCTTGTCCTCTTCAAGAGAGATCATACCAAGATGGGAGGGGTCTTCCAGCATCATCTTAGCAACCAAATAACCTGCAATGGACCATGTCTGGAATTTTCTGGCCTGTTTGCCAATATACCTTCCGAGCTTGCCATCATAATATTCTGGCCAGCAGTCTTTCAACAGCCGGTTCTCTGCAAGCTCTATTGCTCGTCTGGCAATCTGTGGTCGACCTGTCTTGATACAGGCTGCAGTGAGCAGCCACAGAAGCACTGCACGATAGCAGAAAAGGAGAGAGTTTGGAAAATTATAAGTTCAAGAGCTTCAGGCATTTCAAAGGAAACCGGTCCTAAATTCCTTGTCCTAAAGGACTTCAAGAGAAACCACAGCAAATATGATGGAGTTTAGAAAGGAAAATATTGATTTAAAGACTTAAAAAGCACTGGTGATTTGATATCATGGCAAAAGTCCAAATCATAGCATGTCCAAAATCTAGAAAAGGAATGCAAAATTGCAGGATCATTTTAAGACTTTTTAGCATTATAGAGAACAACCGGACAATCTACATTCTTCAATTGGCTTTAAGACAGATTCAATGTTGGTAAAGTCTAGAAAGGACAGATTTGGTTAACAGACTGATCATAGCAAAAGAATCGTTTGCTTATTGTGCATTTCAATATCGTAAAACAAAGAAATGAGTTTAGACAAAGCACATAGGTACCTTGGGAATATATAGTGTTCTAATGGTCTCAGATGCACTCACCTGGCCAAGATCCTCCATTGTGGTAACTCCATCGGGTGTTCTTGGGGTCGCAACCCGTGATAATCCGCCATTCATGGCTCTCAAGGGCAGGATAAGCTATCTTCAGAGGCATTTCTCCAACTAGTTCTTCCCAGCGTGCTTCAATGAGGTCCATTATGGCCACAGACTGCTCACGGGTGGCAACAGATGATAGAATGGCAACACAGTTACCTAATGCAAACCATCGGAAGTCCATTCTTGCAGGACTGACGTTTCCAATAAAGTAACCACCACGGATAGGCATAAAATCAAAAACCCAATCAGGAATGGAATCAGGAATAACATTAAATTTGTTTACTGCTGTGTGAGAATACTCCTCTGTTTTATAGCGGTAGATGTCATTTAGCTGCTGGAAGTCAAGCCAAAAGTAGCTTCTCATGTGATAACTTAAAGCATGCAAACGTTTCACTATCCGCTCTATAAACTCCTTCCCTTCTGCATCATGTTTATGCATTAAAAGAGCACACCTCAATGCCATAAAGAAAAGAGCTTGGATTTCTATAGGATAACCATATATACCCTGAAATTAATGTGCCAAGAGAACATGTAAATTAGGACAAAAACCAAAAGATAAAAATGTGGACAGCTGATAGACACACATAAATTAATGCATATGGCAATTGGTGAATCATGAAACTAGTAACCAAAACAACTTGATCTCCAATTAGCTGTCCACTGTAGTGGTGCAAAAGTAGCTTCCTACGGGAGCCGGGCTCCGTCACCGACTTTGACTACATGACAGCTCCGCCCGGACTCCTACGGGAGCCGGGCTCCATCACCGACAGCTCCGCCCGGACTCCTACGGGAGCCGGGCTCCGTCACCGACTTTGACTACATGACAGCTCCGCTCGGACTCCTACGGGAGCCGGGCTCCATCACCGACAGCTTCGCCCGGACTCCTACGGGAGCCGGGCTCCATCACCGACATCAACTACAGGATAACTCCGCCCGGACTCCTACGGGAGCTGGACTCCGCCGACAACAGCAACTGTCGGTAAGCCTCGTCCGGACTCCTACGGGAGCCGGACTTCGCCTATGACTTTGATTACAGGAAGACTTCGCCCTGACTCCTACGGGAGCTGGGCTCTGTCCACGACGCCAAGGAAGGCTCCGCCCGGACTCCCACGGGAGCCGAACTTCGCCTCGGCTTCAGCGGAGAAAAACTCCAAGCGAAAAAGGAAGGCAATGGATTACAACAGTGACGATTGGAAAACAAACAGCGCCCGAGAGGCTCGGATCCCCGAATTCAAACTCTAGGAGGGACCCCGGGCCCGAATGGCCCCAAGCGAACGTGCAGCCATTGATGGAATAACAACCGGGCATCTTCGAACGACGTAAAAGCCGAAAAGGAGCTCGGCAAATAACAACCCTACATGAATAAAAGAGGTCATCGATGACCTTAGGACGACGTGAAAAAGAAAAGAAGAAAAGGAGGAAGAAAGAGGAAAGGAAAATGAAGAAGTTCGACAGACAACTATTTGGTGCAAGATGCAGACAAGGTAACAAAATCTCCTTTTCATTTAATAAGATATACGTTACAAGACCCGGTGGGTCAAGAAAAAAAGATATACATCATTACAAGCCTCGCGAACACGGCTTGGGTAGGACATACCGGAGGCCGCTCCAAGCTGCAAACTCCTCTTCCCGTCTCTGTCCTTCTCAGCCATGTTCTCCAGTGCGTGTAACGGACCTATCGGCTCTCGTCCTGTCTCGCATCGCTCCATCTCCGAAGTCCCAACCCTAGGGGGAAAAGGGTGGGATAGATTTTCGGGGGCGATAAGGGCAACGGCAGCAGTGACGAAGACCTGTTTCAAGAAGAGTCGGAGTCACCTTGGAGGCAGCGGTGATGCCAAAGATATGCTCCATCTCCGAATGCTCCGCGACAGCCGCCACCCAAAATACTCCGGCAAGGTCGGCATGCGCTACTTCCACTGTCCCCGCAACAAATTCCACTGCCCCACCGTCGACGCTGACCGCTTTTGGTCCCTCGACCCCGATGGCATCAAGGATCCCACCACAGCTTGTGACGACAGCTCTGCCCTCTTGACCGGTATCACCCCGCCTTGCTACTTCGAAGTTCTTGGGCAGAATAACTTTACCGGCGGCCCCCGTTATTAAACCCCTATTGTTGAAGAAATTCTTCCTTGAGCCCCCTTTGAAACGACGGGGATCCTCACCGGCCGCTGTTCTCCTCCTCGCCTTCCTCCAAGCCCTAGACATCCCTTCAAGGATGGCCTCCGGGGTAGAGGACATGGCGTGGGAACCCCTTAGAGAAGAATTGGGGGGCTGAAGATGGCAAGGACCGGCGCGGGGGAAGTAGCTGAGTAGCTGGGCTCTCAGATGAAAGAAGGGTGCCGTCTTCTCGGCAGAATGAAACCCCGAAGGGAGAGTAGGGGGTTTAAATAGCCAGCGAATCTTAGCGCGGTTATGGCAGCGGGCGTACCTGGGCCAACTGATGCATGCCACGTATTCCGCATGTCCTCCTCACCGCTATCAAGGATTGACCGTTCGCAGATTTCCGTAGCGCAATGCTTGGGATCGCGTTTCGGTGGGAGTTCCGAAAAGACTCTCCAGGTCACCTTAACCAGAAAAAGAGTTTCGATATGCACGCAATTAATGCCCAAAATATCTGGAGGCAGCAGTGCGTGGGATTCGAGGGGACGGCTTCGGCTGTACCCATCTCTCTGTACTTCCTTCGTTCAAAATTCAAACTCGAAAGTAGGGGGACTGGTGTTGGGTATAAAATACCCACAGCCGAAGTCCTCAACAGAATCAACGATTCTGCCCACGATGCCGACCTCAAAGGAAGACTCCGCCCAGACTCCTACGGGAGCCGGGCTTCGTCCTCGACTCCAACGGCTGCAGACAGACTTCGTCCAGACTCCTACGGGAGCCAGACTCCTCCGACAATTCCGACCTCAAGTTGACTCCACCCGGACTCCTACGGGAGCCGGGCTCCGTCCTCAACATCAACTGCTGGTAAGCCCCGTCCGGACTCCTACGGGAGCCGGACTTCGCCTTTAACTTTGATTGCAGGAAGACTCCGCCCGGACTCCTACGGGAGCCGGGCTTCGTCCTCGACTCCAACGGCTACAGACAGACTTCGTCCGTACTCCTACGGGAGCCGGACTCCGCCGATAACTCCGACCTCAAGTTGACTCCGCTCGGACACCTACGGGAGCCGGGCTCCATCCTCAACATCAACTGCTGGTAAACCCCGTCCGGACTCCTACGGGAGCCGGACTTCGCCTTTAACTTTGATTGCAGGAAGACTCCGCCCGGACTCCTACGGGAGTCGGGCTTCGTCCTAGACTCCAACGGCTGCAGACAAACTTCGTCCGGACTCCTACGGGAGCCGGACTCCTCTGACAACTCCGACCTCAAGTTGACTCTGCCCGGACTCCTACGGGAGCCGGGCTCCGTCCTCAACATCAACTGCTGGTAAGCCCCGTCCGGACTCCTACGGGAGCCGGACCTCGCCTTTAACTTTAATTGCAGGAAGGCTCCACCCGGACTTCTACGGGAGCCGAGCTTCGTCCTCGACTCCAACGACTGTAGACAGACTTCGTCCAGACTCCTATGGGAGCCAGACTCCGATGACAACTTCAACCGCAAGGAGGACTCCACCCGGACTCCCACAAGAGCCGGGCTCCGTCATCAGCTCCGACCACTGCCGAGCCTCAGCTGATGGATCTGCACTCTCTGACAGGCTGTATCAACAGCCATGATTCTGCTCCACTCCCTGCAGCGGACCCTACGCGACCCCATTACTCTCTGACAGGCTGTATCAACGGCCATGATTCTGCTCCACTCCCTGCAGCGGGTGCTGCGTGACTCCACTACTCCCTTGCAATTAGAGGCAACGGACGCCGCTCCACTACCTGCAACAGGCTCCACGTGGCAGGCCATAGCAATAGCCACGGGTCTACTCCACTACTCTTCGCAGCAAATTCTGCCTGACTCTGGACAGCCGTCTGCCAGACGGTTATAGGCATCGCTGTCAATCCACTGCCCCCTCCGTCTATAAAAGGGAAACCCCAGATACGTTATTCTATAAGCTCTCTTCTTTTTATCTAAAAACTCTGCTAAATTCTCCGTTCGAGCGCTCCATTCTTGTTGAGGCAGAGAACTGACTTGAGCGTCGGAGGGTCTTGCCGGAGCAACCCCACCTTCGGTTTAGACTTTCTTTGCAGGTCCCGGCGGCGACCGCGACTTCCCCAACTCCAGCTTCTCCGGCGCAAGCAGATTTTTGCACCAACAATATAGATTTAAGTCTACATTATGGCTTCTTTATTTTCACTGCATAACACTAGAGATAAAAATATGTTGACCGATCCCAACTATGTGGATGGGTTGAGAAACTTGCAAGTTAGATTCATATCGGAGAAAAACTTTAATGTTCTAGATATTTCTGACCTTGAGATGGTCAGTAATAATGAGAAGGCAAAAGATATCCATATGGATATTAGCTATTTATTTTGTGGCAAGTTTGGACATTGGGAGTATAATTGCAAGAGTAATCTTGCAAGTTTGAAGCAAGGTGCAAGTATAGCACCAAAAAGTGTGTATATAATACAAACCTATTTTTCATTGAGTGGCTCAGACTCTGATACTTGGGTATTAGATACCGTCTGTGGATCATATATTTATAATTTATTACAACGACTATAGAATATCAAAGGTTTGGAAAGAAGTGACCTCGAGCTTTATGGTGCAAGTGGAGAGTCCATTAGCGTAGAGGCTGTGGGAACCTATATGCTTGATTTACCTTCAGACAAAATTTTAGTATTGAAAGACTGTTATTACATGCCAAAGGTCATTAGAAATATTATTTCTATACCTTTGTTATTAAAATAAGGTTATGAAATAAGGCTAATAGGAAATGGATACTCCATTTTCTTTTTTAATGAATTTTATGACAGTGATTATATTGATAACAATCTTTTTATTCTTACACTCAATAAAAATATTTTTCATATTGAAAGAAATATGAAAAGAAAGAGAGAAGATGTGAATATCACATATCTCTGGCATTGCCACCTTGGTCATATTAGTGAGTCAAGAATAAATAAGTTATACAAAGAAGAATTCTTAGACTCATATGATTATGAATCATTCGGAACTTGTGAATCTGGTCTCATGAGTAAGATGACCAAGACTATTTTCTGGACATGGAGAGAGGGCAAGTGAGTTGTTAGCCCTAGTACATACGGATGTATGTGGACCAATGGCAACTCAGGCTAGAGGTGGATACTCCTATTTTATTATCTTTACGGATGATTTATCAAGGTTCGGGTATGTGTAACTTATGAAACATAAATCTGAAGCCTTTGATAAGTTCAAGGAGTATCAATGTATGGTTGAGAAACAAACTGAAAAAAGTATCAAGGTTCTTTGATTTGATTGAGGAGGAGAATACTTATTCAGTGAATTTCTTGATCATCTTAAAAGTAAAGATATTCTCTCTGAATAGACCCCTCCTTATACAACTTAGTTAAATCGTATAGCAGAAAAGAGGAGTCGCACTTTAATGGATATGGTGTGGTCCATGATGTGCTTCATGATCTTCCAATATCTTTTTAGGGATATGCTCTAGAGTGTTGGGAATAGTGTCCCAAAGTCAATCGTTAGCCTGTTGACGGTTGTGCTCATTTTTGTATATGTACATGAATTATGAATTAATAAAAATTATTTTGGTATTTTTTATCATAAAATATTTCATCTTTTAATAAACTCCTATGTTGTGGTGAAGTCCTTAGAACTATTTAGACTCGATAAAGGAAGATTTGTCGTTTAGTCCTTAAATCTGTTCGCGACCAAATGATACGTTGTTACCAAGGATGACAACGTTTATCAAGCATAGGTCATTGTGTGCCATATAGGTTGGTTGTCCTCTTAACCAATGAGTGTGGAGACACTGGTATGGCATACAGGTGAGATGTAAGGATACATCTGCACTGAACGTGATCGACTCCAGAGCTATTTCTGCTGTCAAGATTTGCTCCGATAGAATATGGGTATTGTTGGGTATAAAATACCCACAGCCGAAGTTCTCAGCAGAATCTGCTCAAGTAGACTCCGCCCGGACTCCTATGGGAGTCGGGCTCCATCCTCAACATTAGCTGCTGGTAAGCCTTGTCCGGACTCCTACGGGGGCCGGACTTCGCCTTTAACTTTAATTGCAGGAAGACTCCGTCCGGACTCCTACGGGAGCCGGACTTAGTCCTCGACTCCAACGGCTGCAGACAGACTTCGTCCGGACTCCTACGGGAGCCGGACTCCGCCAACAACTTCAACCGCAAGTAGACTCCGCCCGGACTCCTACGGGAGCCAGGCTCCATCCTCAACATCAGCTGCCGGTAAGCCTTGTTCGGACTCCTACGGGGGCCGAACTTCACCTTTAACTTTAATTGCAGGAAGACTCCGCCCGGACTCCTACAGGAGTCGGGCTTCGTCCTCGACTCCAACGGCTGCAGACAGACTTCGTCCGGACTCCGACGGGAGCCGGACTCCGCCAACAACTTCAACCACAAGTAGACTCCACCCGGACTCCTACGGGAGCCGGGCTCCATCCTCAACATCAGCTGCCGGTAAGCCTTGTCCGGACTCCTACGGGGGCCAGACTTCGCCTTTAACTTTAATTGCAGGAAGACTCCACCCGTACTCCTACGGGAGCCAGACTTCGTCCTCGACTCCAACGGCTGCAGACAGACTTCGTCCGAACTCCTACGGGAGCCGGACTCCGCCAACAACTTCAACCGCAAGTAGACTCTGCCCGGACTCCTACGGGAGCCGGGCTCCGTCCTCAGCATCAGCTGCCGGTAAGCCTTGTCCGGACTCCTACGGGGGCCGGACTTCGCCTTTAACTTTAATTGCAGGAAGACTCCGCCCGGACTCCTACGGAAGCCGGACTTCATCCTCGACTCCAATGGCTGCAGACAGACTTCGTCCGGACTCCTACGGGAGCCGGACTCTGCCAACAACTTCAACCGCAAGTAGACTCCGCCCGGACTCCTACAGGAGCCGGGCTCCATCCTCAATATCAGCTGCCGGTAAGCCTTGTTCGGACTCCTACGGGGGTCGGACTTCGCCTTTAACTTTAATTGCAAGAAGACTCTGCCCGGACTCCTACGGGAGTCGGACTTCTTCTTCGACTCCAACGACTGCAGACAGACTTCGTCCGGACTCCTACGGGAGCCAGACTCCGCCAACAACTTCAACCATAAGTAGACTCCGCCCGGACTCCTACGGGAGCCGGGCTCCGTCCTCAACAGCTGCCGGTAAGCCTTGTTTGGACTCTTACGGGGGCCGGACTTCGCCTTTAACTTTAATTACAGGAAGACTCCGCCCGGACTCCTACGGGAGCCAGACTTCATCCTCGACTCCAGCGGCTGCAGACAGACTTCGTTCGGACTCCTACGAAAGCCGGACTCCGCCAACAACTTCAACCGCAAGTAGACTCCGCCCGGACTCCTACAGGAGCCGGGCTCCGTCCTCAACATCAGCTGCCGGTAAGCCTTGTCCGGACTCCTACGGGAGTCGGACTTCGCCTTTAACTTTAATTGCAGGAAGACTCCGCCCGGACTCCTACGGGAGCCGGACTTCGTCCTTTAACTTTTGCTGCAAGTAGACTTCATCCAGACTCCTACGGAAACCAGACTCCATCTTCTATTCCGACTGAAGACCTCGCCCAAACTCCTACGGATACTGGACCTCACTACCGACTCCAACCGAACTTCGACCGACAAGTCTGGACCCCCTGGCAGGCCACAGTAACGGACAACACTGCTCCACTCCCTGCGGCGGACTCTACGCAGCTCCATCACTCCCTGACAGGCCGTAGTAATGGTCACAGCACTACTCCACTCCCTACGATGGGTCCCGCGCAGCTTCACTACTCCCTGGCAGGCCACAATAACGGCCACGATCTTGCTCCACTTCCTGCGATGGATACCGCACGATTCTCCCATCTGCTGGCGAATCGCGACAACATACGCCGCCCCACTCCCCGCGGCAAACTCCACGTGGCACACCCCGGTGATAGCCACGGGTCCACTCCACTACTCTTCGCAGCAAACTCCGCCTGACCCAGGGAAGCCCGCTGCCAGACGGTTACAGACGTCGCTATCAGGCTACTGCCCCCTCCACCTATAAAAAGGGAGACCCCAGATACGTTATTCTATAAGCTCTAATCTTTCATCTAAAAGGGAGACCCCAGATACGTTATTCTATAAGCTCTAATCTTTCATCTAAAAACTCTGCTAAATTCTCCATTCGAGCACTCCATTCTTGTTGAGGCAAAGAACTGACTTGAGCGTCGGAGGGTCTTGCTGGAGCAACCCCACCTCCGGTTTAGACTTCTTTTGCAGGTCCCGGCGGCAACCGTGACTTCCCCGACTCCAGCTTCTCCGGCGCAAGTGGATTTTTGCACCAACAGATATAAATGTCCCTCCGACCTGAGACCACCACGATGACTTGCAAGCAACTCACTGCACTTAGGCACTGGGCTACCAGAATTTCTAATTCAGTGACGGAAGGCTGCTGGGTGTAGTCAAGTACTTGACTTGTCGGTGTGTGTGTCAAGATGGGATTGACCACTTCAGTTTAGGAGCTGTGTACAGTCGTGTTTCAATTTAGCAAAACCTTGGCCAGGGTAGTCCTTGTGAGGAGTCACAGGAGTGTTTGAGTTGAGCACGATTCGGATGATCTGATCAGGGTTGATAGTTTAACCCTGAGTCATCCTAAACATAGGGGTCAAAAGGATGATTTATACAGTAACCATATTCATGTAGGTTCTGAGTGTTGCGATTGCGACTCTTTGACCTATCCAGACATCGGGTACCATTGCTAGATGGTCACTTCGATTAGTACAGGAATTGGATCCTGTGCTACTGGCTTAGGTTCGAACTTGTGGGGTCACACACATTAGAGGTTCCTATCTGATCTGATGATTGATGTAGAATCTTACATGTTTGAGACTCAATGATCGAGAATCAGGATTCTCTGATCATGAGTTTCACACATTATGGGTATCGGGGTCAAGAGTCCCACTGGTTGGGACTTTTCTATCAGGGTTACATATCGATGAATTCTGATGCCCGATTGTCCATCGAATTTGGACTCAGTATTTATAAGAGATTTAATTAATGATTTGATTGCTAATTAACTCAATTTTATTGAGTAATTATTTTTGGATCAAGTCCAATTGAATTGGATTCAGTTGGGTTTGACCCAATTAGGTTAAGAGTTGACCTAATCGTCGAGATGGTTTGGTCCCTGATTTGATCAGGGGTTGGACTTAGTCAATTCCTGATTTGATTAGGATTTTATTGAGCCTAATTAAGCCTAATTTAGTTGGATTTAAATTAGTCTAATTGGACCTAAATTATTTGGTTCAATTAGGTTGGTTTAAATAATTAAACCACCTTGACCCAATCTTCATGCGCCACCTCACTTCCATTGCACCCATTTGAATTCATGAGAAGGAACTTCTCATGAATTATTTTCTCATGCCAAGCCCTCTCCATGCCCCACTTTAATGTGCCATATGAATGGATAAGGATGATTGGTTGGCCATTCAAATACAAAATAAAGTTTGAATTTGAATGGGCAATCAATCTTTGCACCTTATCCCTTTTTTTACGCCCCATTTATTACATGAGAAAAGGTTTCTCATGAAATCACTTCATGCACAATTTAAGCCACGCCTCATGCCTTTAGTGGATAAGGGATGAGTTGGTATCCATTTGAATTCAAAATTTGATTTGAATTCAAATGTGTAATTACTCATCTTTATCCTTTCTTTTGGATAAGACGTTTGATGTTGTTATAAAAGAAGGAGAAGTGTGGGGCGTGCAAGAATAAGATTTTTGGAGAAAAATTTTGGGGTGTGAAAAGTCTTGTGCATGAGAAGAAAGTCCATATCCTTCCAAGAGAAAAATAAAGAAAAGAAAGAAAAGTGGGTGCAAGGTTTTTGGTGAGTTTCCTAGAGTTTTAGCCTGGGGTTCGAAAAGAGAGAAAGTGAGCTATGAGTGTCGTTAGCCCACAAAATCTCAAGAAAATCTTCAACATCCTCTCAAGCACATCTGTTGACGATCTGGAGCATCCAAAGAATCCATAGACATCGATCGAAGGAGTTCGATCAGCATCTGCTGTCAAAAGGGCTCTACAACGAGCTAGCACTCGTGAGGAGTCGATCAGATCGAAAGCTTCATGTGGATGATCCGCAGAGGCTAGACACACTGTGTGGCTATGTCGCAATGATCAGACTCTCCCAATGGTGATCAGATTGCGATGATCTACTACCCGCACAAAGGTATTATGTTCTGAACATATTACAGTAAAGTGTTTACTGTTTGAATTTGAAATTCAAATTTAAATGAATGCATGCTATATATTATATTTAGATCCTAGTGTAGGGTAAATTTATGTTAATTAATTAGATTAATTAATATTTTTTTACTGTAAAATCATAATTTTAAAAAAGTTTTAAAATTACCATTTTACCCCTGCACTGAATTTTCCCCACAAATGGTATCAGAATTTCAAATTTCAAAATTTGAAATTCAAAATTTGAAATTCAAAATTTAAAATTCAAAAAAATTGAAAATTTGAAATTTGAAATTTGTTTAAAATTTGAAATTCAAAATTTAAAATTTAAAATTTGAAATTTGAAATTTAAATTTTGAAATTGGTATATTTAGATATACTTGATCCAAATAGCAAGTAATCGAATTGGGTTGGTTGCCATGGCCGTCCGGTCATAGGAGAAAAGTAGGGTTTAAAGGCCTTCTCCTCCCATTCGATGGGGTCTCCTATGGCGGTAGAGGTACCACTGCAATTATATCACATGCAGATGAAGCAGCAAAAGGAATTAATTGTAAAGGTTCAATTGTGAAATTTATCATGAATGTGTTAGATTAGATCTAAAGGAATATTCATGATTTATTTTGATTGAGTTATTTTCTGTTATGTAATTAGCAATAGGATTGCTATTTATGAAATGTGCTGATCTATTTGTGAAATGAGTCAACATATTTGGTGAACAAAAAATAAAACCTTTCAAATTTGAAAATTATTTTCGAAATGCCAAACACTGACCCATCAGCCCAAATACTTAATTAAAAGAATTAAGTGTTGTCTAGTAGGTCTATAATTGTGAATTAAGACCTAAGACAATTGCATAAACTTGTGGGTCAATGGGTTAGATGGATTAGGGTCATAATTGGGTTAGACCTAAGGTTAGCTTAAAGAAATAGACTAAATTAGAGTAATTGGTCAAATCTAATCAAAAGTTGAATTAGATTAGGTCAAGGATACTCTAGACTCAACTTCAATAGTTGCAGTTGAATGGGTCCATGTCTTTAACTAGACCAAGATGGACTTAATTCATGGCTACACGGTGGAACCCAATTTACTAAGTTGATCAAATTAAAACTAATGAATCGATTGGTGTCTAAGGTAAGTTTGGCAGTTTGACCAGTGATTTTTAAGCGGGTGCTACTCGCAGTGATTCGATCTCTGATGAGTTAATGGCATATCCCCACTACTGATCTCACTTACTTGGCCAACCTGATGAATTAAATTTTGATTAGATCACTTGATGATTAGGGCTCACCCATGTCATTAGGTAAATTAGTTTGACTGATTTAGGTGCTCCTAATGCCAGCTTTAATTAAATCTTTTTTTTTAATCTGACTTGGTGAAGTCAGTGGGAGGATTGAAATTGGCTGGATATTTTCTTCTCATCTATCTTTTAATAAAATCCTCAAAAAATTATTAGGTCCCTAAAAATGATTAAGTTATATTGATAACTAAGTCATAGCCTCCTATTAAGTGAGTGATAATGAGTCCATTAGTTTAATAATCATTGGAGGCCCAAAGGTCTGGTGCTTATTGACTAATGAAATTATCATTCATAATATGATAATTTGGTTTGAGTCTTTCTGATGGTGATCAAGTTGGCCAGCCAAAGTCGGGCCTGATCATTCATTGGTCCGATTCACCAAATCAAATCATGTTAATGGTTGGACCTAACCAGATCTTTTCAGTGGAGGCCAAAGCCTACTGATTAGGTTCTGGGGCAAAATCAATTACTAGAAGTTGTTTAGAGAAATAACTGGTTATGAACCTACCCATAGATGCACATGGGTTGACCAACCAAAGTTGGGCTCGTGTGTAGTCTGTGTGAATTCTAGTACCCACTAAGGAATTAAAGTAATTTCTCAAATTGGAGGTTGAGGCTACCAGTTCGTAAAAATACTGAGAGAAACTTTAGACTAAAGTCCAAGTCTTTAGTATTTATAATTTATGTACTAATAGAGGTCTGATTTTTCTTTATGCAGCTATGGCCACTACCCTATCCCTTCGATCATTATTAGATAATGACAAGCTCATGGGACCTAATTTTGATAGCTGGTATCGAAAATTAAAAATCATCCTTGAGCATGAGCGGATCCTTTATGTAGTAACGGATCTGGCACCTGAGGAGCCAGCCCCGAACGTTAGAGGGACGGTCCGAGATACTTATCAAAGTGGCTCAATGACCGCACTACCGTTCGATGCATAATGCTGGCGGCAATGAATGATGAGTTCAGGTGCAGGTTAGAGAATGCCCAGCCCCAGGAGATGCTTTAATTGTTGAATGACTCCTTTGGCACGCCTGACGACATTGAAAGGCACAAAACTAGTTATGCCATTTTCAATGCTCGGATGAGGGATAGAGCCTCAGTCACTGATCATGTACTGTATATGATCAAAATGATTGAGCACCTAAGTAAACTGGGCTATCCCTTGCACGAGCAGCTCGGTAAGGATGCGATCCTTAATTCATTGCCCAAGTCCTTCCTCCCCTTCCTTACTTATTTTCGGATGACAAAGCCTGCAGTGAACTACCACGACTTGTTGGGGTTGCTGCAGAACTTTGAGAAGGATCACCAGCTCCATAAGGAGTCGCTGAATGTTGTGGGAGGGTCTTCTTCTGGTCGTCGACGCTTTAAGAAAGGGAAGAAGAAGAACAAGAAGAAGAAGAATAAGAAGGTGCATCTGCATGCTGGGACGTCTGCACAGGGTCAGACCAAGAAGCGCAGGCCCGACCAGAGCCAGGCAAAGTGCTTCTTTTGTAAGAAGTAGGGGCACTGGAAGAGGAACTATCCTCTATACATTGCCTCCCTGGACCCGAATAGGCCGAAGAAGAAGCAAGGTACTTATACGATAACACCTTGCAACTTTTCCATTTATGATACTACTGCTTGGGTATTAGATACTGGAAGCCCTTATCATTTTGCAATTCGATGCAGGGTCTGTAGGTCAGTAGGAGATTTGATGAAGGCGAGAGGTTCCTGAACGTTGGAGATGGAAGCAAAGTTCCAGTTCTAGCATTAGGAATCATGAACCTTGTAATCAATTCTCGAAACATAATTCTGAGTGAATGCCACTATTGACCAAGTTTTTTATTAAATATTATTTTTGTAGGCCTTTTGGCCTTGAACGGTTATCAATTTTTAATAAAAGAAAATGTTTGCAATATCATTTTGAATGGTATTACAATGTTTGTTGGACAACTTAATAATGGAATTTACTTTCTATCACAACCTGTTAATGTGGTTCAAACCTTCGGTAAATACCCTAGAATAGATAATGTGTCAGAAGTCTACCTTTGGCACTGTAGGCTAGGTCATATCAATAATAACAGGATAAACAGGTTGGCTCAAGAAGGAATTCTTAAAGTAGGTGATTGTGAATCACTTCCAACCTGTGAGTCCTGTCTTCTTGGTAAAATGATCAAGTCACCTTTTACTGAAAAAGGTGAGCGAGCCAATGAACTCTTGGCTCTGGTACATTCTGATGTATGTGGACCCATGAGCTCAAGTGCAAGAGATGGATATTTCTACTTCATAACCTTCACAGATGACCTATCGAGGTATGGGTATGTCTATTTAATGAAGCATTAGTCGGAGTCATTTGAAATGTTCAAACTATTTCGAAATGAGGTAGAAAAATAAACTGAAAAGTGTATTAAAACTTTTCGATCTGATCGAGGAGGTGAATACCTTTCCAATGATTTTCTGACATATCTTGGGGAGAATAGGATTCTCTCTCAGTGGACTCCTCCTGGAACACCACAACATAATGGTGTATCTGAAAGGAGGAATCGGACCTTGTTGGACATGGTTCGATCCATGATGGGGTTTGCTGGTCTGCCGATCTTCCTCTGGGGATATGCGCTCGAATCGGCTTGTTACCTTCTAAATAGAGTTTTGAGTAAGTCTGTAACCAAAATGCCATATGGGATATGGATAGGACGTAAGCCAGTACTCTCGCACCTTAGGGTTTCGGGGTGTCCGAGATATGTTAAATATTTAATTACGGACAAGCTTGGACCTAGGTCTGACAAGTGTAATTTTATAGGGTACCTAAAAGAGACCAAAGGGTATTACTTCTACCTAGCTGATGAGCAAAAAGTATTTCTCAGCCTTAAGGCAATCTTTTTGGAAAAGGAGTTCCTTGGTGAAGGAACTGTTGCCTCTAAGGTCGAACTTCACAAAGTTCGACAGGTGGAAAAATCAATACAAGTTGCTGAACCTGAACCGGATTTGATTAGATCAGATCCGGAGCCCATTGTTCAAGCACCCTTAAGGCGATCTGGTAGAGTACCACGTCAACCAGACAGATACTATGGTTTCTTGATCCGGGATGACGATCCTACGAACTTGATGAAAATGATGAGGATCCGATCACCTACATGGATGCAATGCAGAGATCTAACTCTGAAAAATGGCTAGAGGCCATGAAATTCGAAATGGAGTCCATGAAGGTCAACGATGTGTGGACATTGGTTGACCCACCCGAAGGAGTAAAACCCATAGGGTGTAAGTGGGTCTTCAAGAGGAAGAGGGGCGCAGACGAAAATGTGGAAACCTATAAAGCCCATCTGGTTGCCAAGGGATATCATCAACTTTATGGTATAGACTATGACGAGATGTTTTCTCCTGTGGTAATGCTCAAATCCATTTGGATTATTCTTGCGATAGCTGTCCATCTGGACTATGAAATCTAGCAGATGGATGTAAAGATAGCTTTCCTAAATGGAGAGCTGGACGAAGAGGTGTATATGATACAACCTGAAGGATTCACGTCCACAGATGAGTCTAAGGTGTGCATGCTACAGAGGTCCATTTATGGACTTAAGTAGGCATCACGGAGTTGGAGCATACGTTTTAATAAGACGATCAAGACGTATGGCTTCGTTAAGAACAGAGAAGAGCCCTGCATTTATAAGTGGGCTAATGGTCCAGTAGTAGTATTTCTTGTATTGTATGTGGATGACATTCTCTTAATCGAAAATGATGTCCCTGCATTACAGGGAATAAAGATTTGGCTGTCGTCACAGTTCTCCATGAAGGATCTGGGAGAAGCTTCCTACATCCTAGGGATGAGGATCTATAGGGATAGATCTAAAAGGTTGCTTAGTTTATTTCAGTCCACGTACATTGATACTATGTTGAAGAGGTTCAGCATGGAGAATTTCAAGAAAGACTATCTTCCAATAGGCCATGGAATTTCTCTCTCGAAGAGGGATTGTCCGACAACACCTCAAGAGTGAGAGCATATGGGTAGGATTCTATATGCTTTGGCAGTGGGATCTATCATGTATGCCATGACATGTACACGATCAGATGTGGCATACTCACTAGGGGTAGTGAGTAGATACCAATCTGATCCAGGGGAGAATCACTAGAAGGTTGTTAAAACCATCCTGAAGTATTTAAGAAATACTAAGGACCAGTAGCTTGTTTATGGTGAATCAGACTTGAGACTTATAGGGTTTACAGACTCTAGTTTTAGTCTGATCATGATGACAGTAAAAGTGTGTCAGAATTTATTTTTACCCTTAATGGTGGGGCTATCTGCTGAAAAAATTTCAAGCAGCACACAGTGGCTGATTCAGTTTGCGAGGCAGAGTATGTCACTGCATCAGATGCTGCCAAAGAAGTGGTGTGGCTGAGGAAATTTATCACCGAGCTCGGAGTAGCACCCTCCCTTGTTGGTCCAGTTCTGCTCTACTGTGATAGCTCTGGAGCTATTGCTCAGGCGAAGGAACCAAAGGCACACCAGCGGACGAAGCATATTCTGTGCCGCTACCATCTCATCCGAAAAATTATGGATCGAGATGACGTCGATCTTCAGAAGATCGATGGGAAGGAGAACCTGGCCGACCCATTCACTAAAGCCATTGTGGTGAAGGAGTTCGACAACTACAAGTCGAAGATGGGTATTAGATACTGCACCGATTGGCTTTAGACCAAGTGGGAGATTGTTGGGAATAGTGCCTCAAAGCCAATCGTCAGCCTGTTGACGGTTGTGCTCATTTTTGTATATGTACATGAATTATGAATTAATAAAAATTATTTTGGTATTTTTCATCACAAAATATTTCATCTTCTAATGAACTCCTATGTTGTGGTGAAGTCCTTAGGACTATTTAGACTTGACAAAGGAGGATTTGTCGTTTAGTCCTTAAATCTGTTTACGACCAAATGATACGTTGTTACCAAGGATGACAACGTTTATCAAGCATAGGTCGTTGTGTGCCATATAGGTTGGTTGTCCTCTTAACCAATGAGTGTAGAGACACTGGTATGGCATACAGGTGAGATGTAAGGGTACATCTGCACTAAACGTGACCGACTCCGGAGCTATTTCTGCTATCAAGATTTGCTCCGATGGAATATGGGTATAAATATCCCATCGACCTGAGATCACCATGGTGACTTGCAAGCAACTCACTGCACTTAGGCACTGGACTACCTGAATTTCTAATTCAGTGACTGAAGGCTGCTGGTTGTAGTCAAGTACTTGACTTATCGGTGCGTGTGTCAAGATGAGATTGATCACTCCTGTTTAGGAGCTGTGTACAGTCGTGTTTCAATTTAGTAAAATCTTGGCCAGGATAGTCCTTGTGAGGAGTCACAGGAGTGTTTGAGTTGAGCATGATTTGGATGATCTGATCAGGGTTGACAGTTTAACCCTAAGTCATCCTAAACACAGGGGTCAAAAGGATGAATTATACAGTAACCATATTCATGTAGGTTCTGAGTATTGTGATTGTGACTCTTTGACCTATCCGGACATCAGGTACCATTACTAGATGATCACTTCGATTAGTACAGGAATTGGTTCCTATGCTACCGGCTTAGGTTCGAACCTGCGAGGTCACACACATTAGAGGTTTCTATCTGATCTGATGGCTGATGTAGAATCCTACATGTTTGGGACTCAGTGATCGAGAATCAGGATTCTCTGATCATGAGTTTCACACATTATGGGTACCGGGGTCAAGAGTCCCACTAGTTGGGACTTTTCTATCAGGGTTACATATCGATGAATTCTGATGCCCGATTGCCCATCGAATTTGGACTCAGTATTTATGAGAGATTTAATTAGTGATTTTATCACTAATTAACTCAATTTAATTGAGTAATTATTTTTGGATCAAGTCCAATTGAATTGGATTCAGTTGGGTTTGACCCGATTAGGTTAAGAGTTGACCTAATCGTCGAGATGGTTTGGTCCCTGATTTGATCAGAGGTTGGGCTTAGTCAATTTCTAATTTGATTAAGATTTTATAGAGCTTAATTAAGTCTAATTTAATTAGGTTTAAATTAGTCTAATTGGATCTGAATTATTTGGTTCAATTAGGTTGGTTTAAATAATTAAACCACCTTGACCCAATCTCCATGCGCCACCTCACTTCCATTGCACCCATTTGAATTCATGAGAAGGAACTTCTCATGAATTATTTCTTCATGCCAAGCCCTCTCCACGCCCCACTTTAATGTGCCATATGAATGGATAAGGATGATTGGTTGGCCATTCAAATTCAAAATAAAGTTTGAATTTGAATGGGCAATCAATCTTTGCACCTTATCCCTTTTTTTACGCCCCATTTATTACATGAGAAAAGATTTCTCATGAAATCACTCCATGCACAATTTAAGCCATGCCTCACTCCTTTAGTGGATAAGGGATGAGTTGGTGTCCATTTGAATTCAAAATTTGATTTGAATTCAAATGTGCAATTACTCATCTTTATCCTTTCTTTTGGATAAGATGTTTGACGTTGTTATAAAAGGAGGAGAAGAGTGGGGCGTGCAAGAATAAGATTTTTGGAGAAAATTTTTGGGGCGTGAGAAGTCTTGTGCATGAGAAAAAAGTCCATATCCTTCCAAGAGAAAAAGAAAGAAAAGAAAGAAAAGTGGGTGCAAGGTTTTCGGTGAGTTCCCTAGAGTTTTAGCCTGGGGTTCGGAAAGAGAGAAAGTGAGCTACGAGTGTTGTGAGCCCACAAAATCTTAGAAAGATCTTCAACATCTTCTCAAGCATGTCTGTTGATGATCCAGAGCATCCAAAGAATCGACAGACATCGATCGAAGGAGTTCGATCAGCATCGGCCGTCAAAAGGGTTCTACAACGAGCTAGCACTCGTGAGGAGTCGATCAGATCGGGAGCTTCGTGTGGATGATCCACAAAGGCTAGACATACTGTGTGACTATGTCACAATGATTAGACTCTCCTGATGGTGATCAGATTGTGGTGATCTACTACCCGCACAAAGGTATTGTGTTCTGAACACATTACAGTAAAGTGTTTACTGTTTGAATTTGAAATTCAAATTTAAATGAATGCATGATATGTATCATATTTAGATCCTAGTATAGGATAAATTTATGTTAATTAATTAGATTAATTAATATTTTTTCACTGTAAAATCATAATTTTGAAAAAAATTTAAAATTACCATTTTACCCCTGCACTGAATTTTCCCCACATAGAGACTACTGCATACATATTAAATAGAGTACCTTCAAAGTCTGTTGCAAGCACACCATATGAGATATGGAAGGGAAGGAAGCCTAATCTTAAACATCTTAAGATTTGGAGCTGTCCAGCTTATATCAAAAATATTTTTGGACATAAGTTTAGTGCTAGATCAGGCAAGTGTAGGTTTGTAGGATATCTTAAAGAAACTAATGGATACTATTTTTACTATCCTACTGATCAAAAAGTATTTGTTAGTAGGCATGCCACTTTCTTGGAGAATGAATTCATCCAAGAAAGAAGTAGTGGGAGAAATATTGAACTTACTGAAGTTCATGATCTACAAACTGATCCAAAAATATCAGTGGTTGGACCACAAGAAGATCCTCATCAGAAGTACCTAAAGATGAGTACATCTACAATACACAACTCCTCTTCAAAGATCAGATAGAGTGCGTCAAGTACCTCTGAGATATAATTTTGTCATTGAGAATGATAATTCGATCAATATCATTCAAGATGATGATATACTGATCTATTTGGAAGCTGTCATGAGTAGAGACTCGGATAGATGGCTGGAAGCCATGAAATCTGAGATAAACTTGATGTACACTGTTGATGCAAAAATCCACCGACGTTGGAGAAGCTGGAGTCGAGGGAGTCATGGTCGCCGTCAGGACCTGCAAAGAAATTCTAAATCGGAGTTGGGGGTGCTCCGACAAGACCCTCCGATGCTCAAGTCAGTTCTCTGCCTCAACAAGAATGGAGTGCTTGAACAAAAATTTTAGCAGAGTTTTTCGATAGAGATTAGAGCTCAGAGAATAACATATCTGGGGGTCCCCTTTTTATAGGCGAAGGGCATAAAAGATTGACAACGACGTCTGTAACCGCCTGGTGGTGGGCCATTCGGGGCCATGAGGAGTTTGTTATGGAGAGTAGTGGAGTGGAGTCGTGGCCATCACCGTGGCCTGCCACGTGGAGCCTGTTGTGGAGAGTGGAGTGATATCCATTGTCGTGACTTGCCAGAGCATGATGGAGCCGTGTGGGATCTGTTATAAGAAGTGGAGCAGAGTCGCGGCTATTACTGTGGCCTGCCAAGGAGTCCAGGCCTATCGGTCGAAGCTCGGTTGGGGTGTCTGGTGGAGAGGGGTAGCTCTCCGCCTGAGAGGAGCTCGGATGTTGCTGGCGAGCTTTCTACTATTGGGTGCCTTGGGCTCTAGCACTGCAGGCGAAGGTCATCTACTGTAGAAGCTCGGTCAGGGGCTTTCTGTGGATGAAGTTCAGTTTCACACAGAATCCGACAGAAGGTCGACCGGCAGTGGATGTCGGATGGGACTGGAGAGGTTCACCCACTGCAGGGGTTCGGCTGCTAGACACTACAAGAAATTTAGTTTTTTGTGACAAGCAATGTTGTCACTGAAACTTGGAATATTGTCACTGATGAATTTCTCTGACAACAAACTATTGTCACTAGCCGGTCGCAATTGCTTCATCGCTAAAACCATTTATGACAACTTAAATTTCTTGTCACTGAATCATTTCTTTTCTGTGACAATAGAGCTTGTCACTTAATGTACTTTTTGCTATCGCCAATACAATGAAATGGGCATGCCTTGAAGGATCTTGTGACAATAGTAAATCTATTTAGAGACGAGTTCTCTTATTGCAGAAAAGTCTTACAGAGATAAGAGTTTCACTTGTCACTGAAAATAAAATTTGTGACAACTTAACTTGTCACAGAAACAAATCATTCTTGTCACAATGCAATAACGTAAATTGATTTTGGGACAATAATGACTCTATTTAGTGATAAAGTTTCTTGTCACTGAAATAGCTTAAAGTGACAAGAACTTTTGTTGTCATTGAAAATAAAATTTGTGACAACTTAACTTGTCACAGAAATAAATCATTCTTGTCACAATGCAATAACGTAAATTGATTTTGGGACAATAATGACTCTGTTTAGTGATAAAGTTTCTTGTCACTGAAATAGCTTAAAGTGACAAGAACTTTTGTTGTCATGGAAAATCTCATATGTGACAACTTGTTATTGTCACTAAAATTTAGTGTATATGACTACAGAAATTCATCTCATTCACAAGCAAACTAAGAATCCAAATACATCTTTCTCAATGTTTGCATTTCAGTAGATATCCAAAATAAAAATCACAAGATAGTACCAGTAGTTCATAAGCACTCCATATGCTATTTAATTGATCAAAACCAACAGTACATGATCCAAGACATCCAAGGAATTTTCAATTTCACTGTTTGAAATTCGATAGGACATCCAAAATTAATTTAAAAAAAATACTGACTAGTACCTATAGTTCATAAGCACCCTACATTCTACTTAACTGATCAAAACTAACAGCCTATGACATCCATATTTTCAAATTGAAGCTAGTTGATGTACTCCCATAATGCCAACAGAAGTAGCTGCCCATATTATTCCTGCATATAAACAAGATTTGGATTAGTAAATGATTGGCTAGAATAAAGTTTTGAGTAATTAAAGTCTAGCAACCTCTAGATAAGCAACAGATCATCCACTAAAAATTTTTAAAAAAAATAAGGCAACTTTTTTTGCATATAATTTGTAAATTTATACCTCATATTGAAAAGTTGAGACAACAAGAAAGGTTTTCAATCCATGTTTTCAATGGATTACACAAGAAATGAGCTCAGGCATGTTAGCAATTAAACTTCTAAAATAAAAAATTAAAAAAAAGAATTGGCTATATATTAAGAATCTCAATTCAAAGTTATCATTCCTAGAATTATAAAAAATTATGGATCTCACACTCTTAGAATGCAGCACTGTACCTAAGTATACTATAGCTGATTGGTTATTGTTTATATTCCTCTCTTATAGATCATTGAAAATAAGAAAAAAAAATATCATATTTAACTTTTCTACTTTCTTAAAAGTAAAAAATTCTTACTTGGTCAAGGTTCATGCATTGAGGAAGATGAAGCTCTTGATTGGGAGAAAGTTTCAAAAAAGGCAGCAAAGCGAGCTTGGATCATAGCATTAACTTTTTCATTAACTTGTTCCTCCATTTGAGCTTGAATCTCAGCTCTAACCTCATCTTGCAATTGAGCTCGAACGTCTTCTCTAATGCTATCCACCAACGATTTCTTAGCTTGTTCGACAGCTCTTTGTACCTCTTCTTGCACATTTTCATTATACCTAACTCTCTTAGATGGTGCCTTCTTTCCAGCACCTTTGCCATGAAAATAACCAGGCTTTTGGCCAAGTACTTGCAGTAATATGTCATCACGAGTCATTTGGGATTCATTCTCTTGTGTTTGTTGAACAACCTCCTCAAGTTATTCCTGCAATAGATTATCAAAGATTAGATGCCAAAATAATGCATAATGAATTTTAAGAACAATAAGAAAAGTTTTTTAACTAACATGGATCTCCTTGGATTTAGGGTCAGACCATACTAATTCTCCTTCTTTATTTTTCTTAGTGTGCTGAATCAACCAAACCTGATCTGGTGGTGCTTTTTTACCTATTTCTGGGTCCCTCTGAATGAATCACAAAAAAATAAGTGTTTTATTTAGAAGTTCCTAAAACTATGTTAAATCTTCAATTTATTCTAAAAATTTACAGTTGATTCTTCAACTTCAGCATAAGATCGGGTGCCACATGTATGCTTAGTAACTAGCTTTGCCCTATTTGCTGCATTTCGCTTGCTTACTTTCTACAAACAATTGATACATGCAACTAACATCATCTATAAATCCAAAATGATGATGTATATATTTTAAATATAAATTAAATTTTAATTTGCAAAAACCTAAAAGCATCAGAGCTGAAGTATGCCATCATATATTTCCAATCTTCTGGAGTAACATCTTCAGGAATATTAGCCAACCTCTCCTCATCAGTTCTAAATTTCTTATATAAATCATGCAAGTGATTTCTCCAACCTCTATAAAGTCGTTGCATGGTGGCCAAGACAAAAGCACATAAACGATATTCATTCCTATCATCTTCCATCTTAAACTTCTCCTAGAAGACACAAACAATGTAAATTGTATGTTAATATATATAAATAGAAATAAACAAGATACTAAAATCAATCATAAATATTTAATTTACCTTTACTTGTAGCCACATTCGCTCACCTACTCTATTTGCCACATCTGGCCAATTTTTTGCAGTTAATGGAGCTTGTGTCCTGACAACATAACCACAAAAATTGATAATATCTCTAGCATTTTCTCCTACTGCTCTCAGTATATCATGAGGGATGCTAACTTTCAATGGTCCATTCTTTGTTCTCATATCAACCTTAATACATTTGTAACGCCCACGCATATTCTTACTTGAAACAGTTGCTATAGAAAATAAATTACAATTAGTATAACTAAATTTAAGTAGAATAAATTAAAAATTTTAGTTATAAATAAAATATTATTATACCAGCATTACTACAATGACTAGAAACTCTTGGTTGAGTTTGAAGTTGCTGTCCATGGGATTGACTTTGCTGCAATTCAAGCATCTGGTCTTGGTGTTCATTTGTCTGCTGGTTTTGTTGGTCCCAAAGTTATGCCTCTTTTGTGATTGATTTCGCCGCAGCCTTTCTCGATGAGGTGATGTAACTTCATTTGTTTGAAATCTTATATCAATAACAGGACATTATCCTCGTCCACCAATTCATGCACCTCTTCCTCTACATCTAACCATTTTCTAATAAAAATAATAAGCAAGCTTTTTAGTAAAAGTTCAACTAATTATCAGCAACATCTACTAAATGCACAAAAAAATATGAATATGCCATCAGAAGATACAAAAATAACATGAACACAATAAAATGATTTAAATTAAAATACCTGTTGGTCATCACATAATATTTCTTCTTCCAACATGACAAAAAATAAAATTTTAATTACAAATAGGCTAATCATCAGGACTATATTCATCAGAACTGTATTCATCATGGTTGTTTTGATCATCATCTGTTTCGCTTTCAGCTTCTTCTTCTATCTCATCATCATTAATAAAATCATCTAATGTCAGATTCTCTCTATTTGTATCATTGTTGGGTGAAAAGCTTTGTGGTTGAAGATCATCTCGATGTAGCACTCCTATCAACTCATCATTGTTCATGACTTGGCCATATTGAAAATTTTGTTCTTGTTCCTCTTGTTGGTAGACATCATCTTCGATCAAACTATCATCATCATCATCATCATCTGCATCATTATCTACAGATGGCACATCATAAGCATCACGTGGATAAGTTTTTACCACAACAAGCCAATTGCTATCAACTAAATCTTCTACATAGAACACTTGTTGAGCTTGAGAAGCCAACACAAAAGGCTCATTGGTGTTCAAAGATCCATGGATATTTATGCTTATATATCCATAGTTGTCAACCCTATATCCTCGTCCCAATTGGCCAACATCCCACCAGTGACATTTGAAAAGAACTACTTTTTTATTTTCCACATACAACAATTCAAAAATATCTTCCAACACTCCATAGTATTTTTATCAGCAGATGTATCATCTCCTTTTACAAGCACTCCACTATTCTGACTTTTTCGCCCAATTGCACGATCTCTTGCATGAAATCTGAATCTATTGACAATGTAAGTTCCATATCTATGAACTATTTTGAACGGTCCAACAGCCAAGCTTAGAAGATCTTCACTTGCTTTGCCTTTAGCTTTAAGCTTTGAAACCTATTTAAGATTAATAAATTAAGCCATTATTAGCATAAATAAAAGTAACTTAAAGTATTTACCTATATTATATGATACCTACACGTTCATAAAACCAATCTGGAAATTCCTTGTGATGTCTAGCCAGGACATTTCTTGAGCTCGCCTCTTCCAATTCTTTTTTATGCTCTCTATGAATGACATAATTAATCAATAATAAAGATGATTGAAGTAGAAACAAAGTTCTTTGAAGATTTTCATAATAACAAGATTTTGTTCTTACTCAATATATGGCCAAACTTCCTCACAGTTTCGAAGAACATATGCTTGAGCTTGTGTAAACTCCTGAGCATTAAGCTCATAAGACTTAAAAGCTCCTTTTGCATAGCCATCTTTGGCAAAGATTGATAGTCCTTGGTATGAAGTAGCTCCATCATCATTTCGTGGGACTCGATTAAATTTTGTTTCAACACTATTCAAATACCTAGAACAGAATGTAAGGCATTCATTTGCAAGATAACCTCTTTCAATTGACCCCTCTGGACGAGCTTTGTTTCGGACATAAGACTTTAATGTTCGCAAATATCTAGATTCAAAAAATATTAACTAAGTCAAAAATAATACAAAAAGAAATTACATTTAAGTTTCAAAAAGTTAAGGATTACCTTTCAACTGGATACATCCATCTATATTGGACCGGTCCACCAATTTTAGCCTCGCTTGCCAAGTGAATTGGTAAATGAATCATAATATCAAGGAAAGCTGGTGGGAATATTGTTTCAAGTTTACACAGAGTCATAACAATGTCATCGTCCAACTGTTTTAGATCTTGAACTTTTAACGACTTTGAGCATAAGTTTCTAAAGAAGTTACTTAGCTCAATCAATGGCTCACAAACAAACTTAGGCAATAATCCCCGAATGGCAACTGGAAGTATTTGCTGCAAAAGGATATGATGGTCATGGCACTTTAAGCCAGAAATCTTCTTCTCATTTATATTCACACATCTTGATATGTTAGAAGAGAATCCATCAGGGACCCTTAGATTAGATAAGAAATTGTAAAAGGCTATCTTCTCTTGTGGGGATAATGTATAAGTTGCAACTAGCATCTTCAATTTACCATTTTCAATATAAGGATGAAGATTGTGCCTAATGTTCATATCTACAAGGTCAAAACGGCCCTTCAATGTATCTTTTGTCTTTTCTTTTATATCCAGCACAATTCCTAAAATGTTAGAAGAAACGTTTCTCGCAATATGCATCACATCAAGATTATTGCGCAATTTCAGATCCTTCCAATAAGACAATTGAAAGAATATACTCTTCTTCCTCCAATTGTAAACATCGTTAAAATCATCACGCTTACGCTTTTGACCCTTCCCAAAAGTAACTTCTTTTAACTTACGCAGCTGATCCAACACATCATCACCAGTTAGTACCTTAGGTGCATCTCTATATTCACATTTTCCATCAAAAGATCTTTTATTATGCCGCCATGAATGATTTTTGGGTAAGAACCGATGATGCCCCATGTAACAAATCTTACTTCGTATTGAAAGAGAGCAAGTGTCTTTGTGGCAACAAGGACAAGCTAGTTTTCCTTTAGTCATCCATCCAGACAAATTACCATATGTGGGAAAATCATTAATAGTCCAAAGGACAGCAGCATGTAAGTTAAAATTTTGTCGTGTATGAGCATCATATGTCTCTACTCCTATATCTCATAACTCCTTCAACTCTTCAATTAAAAGCTGTAGATACACATCAATGTCATTTTCGGGGCACTTAGGACCTGGAATAAGAAGTGTCATCATAAAATAAGGATCTTTCGTACACTGCCATGGAGGTAAATTATATGGAATCAACACAACTGGCCATATACTATGAGGGGTAGACATATTTCCAAATGGTTGGAAGCCATCACTTGCAAAACCAAGCCTAACACTCCGAGGATCTGCAGAAAAGGACTTGTACTTATCATCAAAGGATTTCCAAGCGAATGAGTCAGCTGGATGTCTTAATATGCCATCATTTATTCTTTTCTCCTCATGCCATCTCATGTCCTTTGCAGTGATTTTAGACATATACAACCTCTGGAGTCTTGGTTTCAAAGGAAAATAATGTAAAATCTTGTGAGGGATATTGCGCGTTCTGCCTTGATATTTCCAGCGGGATAAGTTACATACAGGACATACGATTGCATTGGCATGCTCTCCCCAATATATAACACAATCATTCAAGCATGCATCTATTTTTATATGTTCAAGTCCCAAATCCTGAATAAGCTTCTTAACTTCATAAAATGAGTTTGGAACTAAGGCACCATTTGGAAGAACTTCCTTAAAAACCTTCAGCAACTTATCCATTGATGTATCACTCCAATTATTTGAACATTTTAAATGGAGTAACTTCACAGCAAAGGATAATTTGGAGACCTTGTCACATCCAGGATACAAATTTTTATCGGCATCTTTAAGCAACCTGTAAAAGGCTGCTGCTTCCGGATTTGGTTCTTGGGGTTCATATCCTTCATTCACATCATCTCTTTCAACATCAGTATTTATGAAAGCACATGCATCATGAACCATTCCAATTAAGTCATCATAATCTGTATTTTCTTCCTCATCTAAATTGTCTCTACTGTTAGCATTGCATTCCTCTAAATTTTCCTCAATTGTCTCACCATGATAAACCCAATGTTTATAACTTTTCACAATTCCATTTCGGATCAAGTGAGCCCTCACTTCATGTCGGCCCTTAAAGACTGTATTTCTACACTTAGTACAAGGACATCGTATTCTATCACTAACAGTTGGCTGACCAAAAGCAAAGTTAAGAAACGAATGGACTCCATTTATATATTCCATACTTGCTCTGTCATTAAGTTTCATCCGGTTCTTATCTGACATTATGTCCTGCACATTATAATAGACAATAAAATAATATCAACTATAATAAAATGAGTTGTTATGGTAAAACTACAATCAGCAAGTAGCGTAAGAATTAGAAAGATAATTGAACATAGAAAATTGAGGTTCGTAAGATGCTTATTTTAACAACAAATATATAATTTAAAGTCCTATATACAGTAGTTCATATTCATATCATCAATAGAACAGAGCTCTATAAATTGAATCGAAAAGTCTCAAAAAAAATTATTCTGGCCCCATATGAGAGTTTAGAAAGGTGGAAATTAGCCTACTGCAAGTCTCACACCATGGATTCAGTATCATATTCATATGGATAATATCCATAAGCCAATTCATGAAGGAAATGAAGAGGTATAAATCAAAAGTTTGAGTAGGCCAAAGAGTTCAAACCAAGGGGGAAATGGGATCTAGACAAAAATACACAACCATCCTTGCCATGCTCGATTTTAAACTAGCTAAACGAATTAGCACCCAGTCCTTTCTGTCACTAGCTTGATCTGTTATTTATATTTCTCTTTTCAGAATAAAGGTGTCATGAAGAAGTGTTGTGGGTGATGTATGATGGTGAGCGAAAGCTATAAGGGAGAAAGAAAGTCCACAAATAATTTCCTCCATTGGTTTTGCTTTGCTTGTAAGCTAAGGGAGCAAGAAAAGTTTACTTCAAAAAAAAACAAAAGGGAGCAAGGAGAGTGTGCCAAATCATCATTTGCTTCACTTGTATACAATCATACCTGCAAACATATTATAAATACAGAGGACAACCAAATAAGATTTGTAATCAAGGTTTATGTAACCATTTTTTATGAGGTGTCCATGCTAATAAATCACTTCCTAAAGTAGGTTAGGGAAGGATTTGGGCCCAAATATCTCATAAAACAACCAAGAACCTTTACCAAATAGATAAGTTGGTACCTTTAACTAAATGAAAAAGAAAAAAAAAAGGTACCTCCAATTTGTCCTCACTTTTAAGGACCAGGGGAGGGTTGGCTGTTGAAATTTGCATCACCCGAGTGGTGCCCCATCTTACTTCTAGAGCAATCACAAGGAGAGCAATACCCATTCTCTCAGATTAATCAAGCAGAAAATTATTAATACAGTTGAACTATTCAATCAGTCTAAGCTTTTGTATGGTGACATTCTCCATCCTATATATATTCTCCTGTATTTATTCAACCCATATCACACGTCTGGATCTTACATCTGAGACTCACTGCCTGATGAACAGATTGGTATCATATTCATATTATCATGAGAACACAACTCCATAAACTGATAGTTAGGAGCCAAAAAAAAATGGAGCTTGGAAGTCTGACACCATGGATTTAGTATCATATTCGTATTATCATTTGAATAGAACTCCATAAATTGAAAATAAAGAAACCAAAGAAAAATCTTTTCAATCAAAAATCCCCAAACCCTACAAAATATCATGCTTCTACCCAGATTAGCTCTCCAAAACCTCAAGCTCACATCGCTGCAACTCACATAAAATTCCATATCATCGGAACCTCAAAACCCCTCTAATATCCTTAGATGCTCTCCTTCTCCATAGATCTCCAAA
>NC_026000.2:57393496-57532246 GCF_000442705.2 Elaeis guineensis
GATATCAAATATCCTATCTTCCACTTGAGTTCATAGAACTTCCTAGTTCCGAGGCCTCAGCAAATAGGTCGGTCAAGTTCTCTCTTTTCTTCGATCTTCCAAAGATCGATGTCACCCTGATCTAAAATCAAAAGTGATAGTAATACAAAGTATGCTGTTCCTTCGATTCTTTAGCCAGATTTATGGCTCCAGTGCTACGATAGGACTGGACCATCGGTGGAGGGTGCCACTCCAAACCTGTTAATGAAACTCAGCAATTACACAGCTTACATGGCAGCATCATATGCTATGATGTACTCTACATCACTAACTGAGTAGACTAAAGTATCCTGCTTGGAACCTTTCTAGCAGATTGCTCCTATAATTAGGGTATGATCTGACACTTTCTTGTTGTCATCTTGATCTCACCAAAATCAAAACATCCATATGTTTAAAGTCAGTATTTTCATATTTGAGTCACTAGATCTTAGTATTTTCCAAATACTTAAGGATTGTCTATACAATCTTCTAGTGGTTCTTACTTAGATCAGATTGGTATCTGCTCACTACTATTAGTGAGCATACCATATCTGATCTTGAACATGGAGAAATTAGATGACACCCAAACCTTTATTCCTTGCAATGCTAGAATGCCATTCCCGATTAAGAGAATTTCATCCACAGACAAACAAGGAATAACACTATAGAATATTTTACCCATTTAGAAATGTAGGGTATCTCTTTGTTCATAACAAAGATATATGTTCAAAACGTATGTTCTAACTCTGGGATAATAGCAAAATGAGCTTTATAGGTCTCCACCTTCCCATCTATGATACTTTAATCTTTTTGAAAAATCCATTCACACCCAATCAATTTTATTCCTTCAGGTGAATCATCTAGTGTCCATACACTATTGATTTCCATGGACTTCAATTTAGATTTAATGGCTCCAAGCCACTTCTCAGAGTTAGACCACTGCATTGCGTTTACTTTAATGGGCTCCGAGTTTGATCTAATTAAATTTGATTCTGTAGGTTTACGAGATTATGTCAGTTCATTTTCTAACAGTCAAACTTTCAAGTTCAACTTGATAGGCATAAGTTCCTTCTCTAAGAAACTTCTTTCCAAAAGGAATGCCCTACTACTGATGAGCATCTTATGTTCTTCAGCATGATAGAATTAGTTACACTTAAACAACTATTGGACCATGAACCAAGTTTATCTGTATGCAAACCTTTAACATTGGCCGATCAACTCCAAACCCAAAGGTGAGAGAGTCTTGGTCTATGCCCGATTCATATCTCATATGAAATCTGTACAACAGACTTACTCAGTATATTTTTCAGAGTAAAACAAGTAATCACACAAGAGCACAATCCTGAAACAGACAGATTAGTGAACCCTATCATGGATTGAATCATGTCTAACAAAGTTCAACTTCTCCTTTCAGATACACTATATTCTGAAAAAGAATTCACTGAGAGAGAATCCAATTCTCTCTTAGATATGTCATCCTTTTCATCATTTGAATCATTTGAATATTTCAAATGATTTGGCTAGACGCACCCATGCCCAGATAGGTCGTTTGTAATGAAATATTAATATCTTCCTCTGGCACTTAAGTTCATAGGTCTACATACATCACTATGTATGAAACTTAGAACTTTATCAACTCCTTCATCTTTTTCATTAAAAGATGATTTTGTCATCTTTCTAAGAAGATAAGACTCACAGACTATCAATGATTCACAATCATTGATGTCGAGGTTTCCCTCTCAAGCTAACCCGTTTATCCTGTTCTTGTCAGGATGACTAAGCAAATAATGCCAAAGATAGACATTCATGACATTATCTAACTTGGGTGTATACATTACACTTAACAGGCTGTATAAATATCATTTCTTTATTGTCCATGTATTATTGTAACATTATTCATAATAATACCATAACAATCTTCCTTTAAGAATGATGATCATCTTTAGCCAAAAGGCCAACAAAGATTATAAACAATGGATAATAGTAACAATTACTTTAAATGATAATATTTGAAAATAAGCTCTACAATTTCTTAAGTTAGGATTGGAATAAGACTTTTCTCCCTAACATTCAAGAATTTCTCACCATTTTTAAATATTTCACTTACTTATAGTCCTAGCAATAAATTACATAAAACCATCGGTATCTAATACCTAGGTAGTGGAATTACATAGAAAAACTTTAAGGTGTTATCATATAACATCCTTGATGAGCAACCCTTGCTCCTTTCTCTTGTTCAGCCTATTATGGTCAAGAAAAGCAAGACAATTCTTCTTCCTATGATCCTGTGCTTTTGCCTGATTTGGATCAATTTTGGATTAATTATTTTTACTGGACTAAGAAGCCCCAATACGAACCCATTCGTACTGCTGAACCAAATTCAACTTTCGATACTAATTAACAAAGTTGGGTCTCATAAGTCGTCACTGTCTAACAGTGATTGGAGCAATTAAGGTTTAGCCTTATTTTGAGAAAAGAGAACAATGACCTAATGAATATGAATTATTTTAAGCCTAGAGACTTGGACTTTAGTCTCAAAGTTCTCCCACTATTTTAATCAAATTGGTAGCCTCTACCTCTAATTCAAAAAATTACTTTAATTTTCTAGTAGGTACTAGAATCCACATAGACTATACACAAACCCGACTTCGGTCGGCCAACCCATGTGCATCTACAGGTAGGTTCATTAATCAATTGTTTCTCCAAGCAACTTCTAGTAATTTAATTTTGCCCTAGAAACCTAATCAGTAGGCTTTGGGCTCCACTGTAAGGATTCGGTTAGGTCCAACCATTAACATGACCATACTTGGTGCATCCAACCAACAAATGATTAAGCCTAACTTTGGTTGGCTAACCTAACCACCATTAGAGAGACACATCCAAGTCGTCATATGATGAGTGATAATTTTATTAGTCAACAAGCACCAGGCCTTTGGCTCTGCAATGATTATTGAGTTAATGGACTCATTATCAAACATCTTAATGGGAGGCTATGACTCAATTATCTCTATAACTTTGTCATTTTAAGGACCTAATAATTTTAGAGGATTTAAAATTATCAGTGATTTAAGGATAGAAAAGACATGGACCAATTCGCTCCCACTGACTTCATCAAGTCAAGTCCTCCTACTGACTTCTCAAGTCATTAACAAGGACTAGGATCAAATTTGGTCCATAGGCACCTAGATCAGTCTCACTGAATGAAATTAGACTCTCTGATTTCCTATGTGACATGGGTTAGCACGAATCAATGAGCAACCTAATCAAGACCTAATTAACCACATTGGCCAGTTAAGTATGATCGATGGGAGGGTCTGCCAATACTTGCCTTAGACACCATAAAAAATGATCAGATAGGCATGCTCCCAATTAAAAACCATCGGTCAAGTTTACCTTAGACACCAACTAGTTTATCAATTTTGATTTGGTCTGCCTAAAGACTCGGGCTCAGCTGCTGAGCCATGATCAGTGTCCATTTGTTAGATACATGGACTTTGATCAACTACAACTATTGAAGTGATCTATAGAAATGACCTAATCCTAATTAACTTTTAATTAGGTTTGATCAATTTCTTAACTTAGTCCATATTTAATCTAACCCTAGGTCTAACCCAGTTAATGATCCGATCAAAGCTAACCCATTATCCTTTAACCCATGTTTTATGAAATTGTCTTAGGATCTTTAAATTACAAACCTATATCCTAAACAATCACTTAATTCTTTTAATTAAGTTCATGGCTGAGGGTTGGGGTTTGGCATTTTGAAAAATATTTTCAACTTTTGAAAGGTTTAATACAATCTAGTGTTGTTTCACTAAATAGGTCGACTCATTTCAAAAATGGATTGGCTTATTTCACTAACAAATACTAATAATTAAAATTAGTCAAAAATATAATTCAGCCAACTTTTCAATCGAGCTGGCATGCTGGTCAAGCTGGCTTGCAGGTCGAGTTGGCCCGATCAGCAAATAGAACCTTCATAAGATTCTGTTCTAGGCTAATTTTAATCTATGTACATTATATAAAAATTTATAAAATGAAATAGACTTAATCTAAAATATTCATGATAAGATTTATTTAAACTCTTTTAAATTTTTTAGATCGCAACGTACCAGGATAATCTTTGCACTATAAGGGGTAAACCTTACAGCAGGACAACCTACAGTCCATGCAATCATTATTTTATTTTTTAGATTTATTTTAATATAATTATGAACATATTATAAAAGAACCTAGATGCTCTGATATCACTATTGGAAAAAGGTGCAGGGTTTCATGCATGAATTTCAATTTTTTTTTTAAATATAACGTAACGGAATATGTAAATTAAATAATTTAATCTACAAATGCATGTAATCAAATTACTAAACCCTACAATTAGGACCTATAATATGTCATATTATATTTATAAATTAGAAAATAAAAGATTTGATATTGATCAAATCAATATCCTAGATCTGAAATAGTTTCAGATCTAAAACCTAGATCATATCTAGATAAAAGAAGAGATCAAATCTCATATCTTCATGTGGGTAGAGAACTCTATGGTTGATTTTCTTTATTATCTTTGGAGCCACACACACATTCAACCTCTACAGGTGATCCACACGATGCTACAATAAAATCAAAGGTTCGTCGAATGAAGATTCGCTCGAAGTGCTAGCTTCTTGCAGATCCCTCCGGATGGTTAATCTAAAAAATATTCTTTAGATCTCTTGGATATTTTAAGAGATGAAGAATATGAGGAGGAATAAGAAAGAAGTTAAATCTTTTGACCTCCCTAAAATTAAAATTAATATTTAATAGAAAAGGATCCTAAGAGAAGACAGATCTTCTCCTTCAGTACATCAACAATTGATATCCTGAATACATCTCTATCCTAAAACTTGAGAAGACCTTCTTCTCTTGATATTTTTTTAGTTTCCAGATCTTATGATATCTAATTTTTCTCATAAAAAAATCTTATGATTTATGGAGAAGAAGGGTTCTAAAAAAAACCTTAAGAAAAGACCTTCTTTTCTTCTTCTTCTTCCATCAGAACATGATCATATCATGTCCAAAATAAGATCACCATCCTCCAACTCTTTGGAGCATAAATTTACTATGCCATCCCTCTTTCTCTTTCAGATTTTTTATCATATAAAAAATATAAAATAAAGAGATATTAATATGAAAGAAAAAATAATAAGAGAAGACAACTTCTCTCTTACCTTTCTCTCTACAAGACATCAACCTTTAATCTCTTGATTGAAGAATTTTCTCCAAGAATTTTGGCACCTCAAACTACTTATGTAATCCTTCTTTCTCTCTCATATTTTTATCACATAAAAACACAAAAATAAAGAGAGAAAAAAAATATGAAAGAAAACCAATAAGAGAAGATAATCTTCTCTCTTACCTTTCTTCTCTACAAAACATCAACTTTTGATCTCTTGTTAGAGGACTCTCCTCCATGGATTTTGGTGCCTCAAACCTCCCAGGTCTTCCTCCTTCTCCTCTGGTAATTCTCTAAATTTTCCATGAATTTCTGACTCCTATATCATGGCATATGGGCCGGCCTCCTTTTATATGGCAGACTAGGTCATAAGACCTAGTCTAACAAGAAGTCCTTGGGGCATCCAACTCTTGGACGCCCCCTATCTCATTTATTTCATGGATAGCATAAAAATAACCATAAAAGGGAAAACAAAAAGGAGGATAAACATGGGGGAAGTTGGCACAAGAGAGGGAGGGAAGAGTCCTTGTGAAGAGGGACTCTTTCAAAAAGAAAAATAGGCTAAACCACTTTCCATAAAGAACCAAATTAATTTTCATATTGAACTAGATCAAATCTGATTTAAATCTCTAAAATAAGTGGTATGAGATTACTTTCCATAGATGTAAAAATCATAAAAAAATTTTTGCAATTAATTAGCGGGTGTGGGCTTTGATTTTCTTAGGTGGAGCAAGAGAAGATGGAATCCTAGTCTAACTAGGATTCTTATTTAAATTAGGTCAAATACTATGAATCTAATTTAAATTAATTGTAACTTAATTAATGGTGATCCTAGTCCAACTAAGAGTCTAATTAAATCAGATTAAATCATATTTAATTTAAATTCTAACTTAATTAGGAATTAGGTGCATACAAGTCCTAGTCAAATAGGGACTTGTTCTCTCTTGCAACTGGCTTATCCAATAAACCAATTAGACTTAATCCAATTAAATCCAAACTAATTTTAATTAAATCATATTCAATTAGACTTGATCTCAGTTCAATTGCTCAATCAGATTGAGTCAATTAGCAATCCAATTGCTAATGATCCTCCAGCAACACTTATTTTAGGTCAAACATCAATCACATTGATTGTTTAACCTTAGAACGATTCTCAATCATCGATTAACCATCTGATTAGGTTACAACCTCTTATGTGTGTGATCTTATAGGTTCAAACCTAAGCTGGTAGTATAGGAACTAATTTTTATACCAGTCGAAGTAACCATCTAGCAATGGTTCCCGAAGTCCAAATAGGTCAAATGTATGCAAAGCAACATTCTAAGATCCCTGACCCATGGTTACTGTATAATTCATCATTTTGATCAATAATATTCAAGACAATTTTGAGTGCACTGTCAACACTCATATAAGTCATCTCTATTGTGTCTCAAAATTTTTGCAAATCTCGTGACTCCTCACGAGGATTACCCAGGCCTAGGTTTTGCTAAATTGAAACACAGCGAGACATTCTCTTTCTGAAGTTAATTAGGAGTGATCAATCCCATCTTGACTCACACACTGACTTCATAAGTACTTGACTGTACCCAAAAATTTTTCGAATCTATATTAAAAATATAGGAAGTCCGGCACCAAAGCACAGTGAGTTGCTTACAAGTCACCATGGTGATCTCAAGTCGGAGGGATACTTATACCCATTGGTCTTAGTTAACTACTCTTGATAGTAGAGTGTTACATTAGTCACGTTCAATACAGATGTACTCTTACATCTCATCTGGATACCATACCAGTGTCTCCACACCACTTGGTTACGAGGACAACCAACGCATATGACATATAGCGACCTACACTTGATAAGTTATTGTTGCTACTAGATTGATTTTGATGATTACAAAGCAGATTGAAGGGATACAAATAATTTTAAATTGAAAAAGTCCTTATGCTCTTCAAGGGCAAAATCATAATTTCACTAAAATCCTGATTTGATAGTATCATTTGGTAGAACAAATGATTAGTAATCTATTGGTAAAAATTTTATTGTGTTTGGACTTATATTTTTGAAGTTATGAAGGTTTGAAGTGCATGAGTCGACTCATGAGTCAACTCATGGCACTATGAGCTGATTGGCACGCAAAAATTTCCCATGGCACGCTGGATTTTTGGCTTGGCACGACCTGTGAGTCGACTCATGAGTCGACCCACAAGGCATGAGTCGACTCATGAGTCGACCTCTGCTGATTTGGGCCAAAAAAATCCAGAAATCAAAGTTTCTGGCTAATGCAACAGAAGTCGACTCATGAGTCGACTCCTGAAGCATGAGTCGACTCATGAGTCGACCCCTGCGACGGAAAATGTCCGCAATGGCTAGTTTTTTTCCCGTTTTAATTGCCTTTTATGCTTCCTAAAAATGCTCTAACGGCTCTTTTTCTGCCTAATATATTTTCTCTTGTTTTTTAAGGCTATAAAAGGTTTCAAATGGTGAAAGAAATTGGGAGATAAAATATATACAATTGAGAGGATCCAAAATATACACGAAGTGATCAACGAGACATTCGAGAGAAAAAGAAAAGAGGATCCAAAATCTACACGAGAGAGACAAGTGATCCACAATATACATGAGAGATTGTGAAAGAGATTCAAGAGCATTCAAAGAGAGGATTTTTCACGCCTATTGTTCAACCTTGATCAAGAGATCTTTCAAAGCCTTCAAGAAGTCTTCAATCAAAGATCATCTTCTTCTCAAGCATTCATTCAAGCGTTCATCCACCTTGAGAAAATCCAAAAAGGGGATTCTTCATTTGAGTAAAGTATTTTTATTGTTATATTCGCTCATTTAAGGAGCTGTTATTGTATTAATTTGTGCTCTAAGCTATTTTACTCTTTGTGAGTATTTGTTCTTGTTTTTGGAGGATTTCCAAAACAAGGGAAGGTTGATCCGAACCTGAAATCGGAGTATTTTGGGTTGACTTGTACCCGAGAAATAAGTAGACTAGCTTGGGATAGCTAGTGTCAGAGTTTCTGACGTTTGTATTCGGGTTGAATACAAGTATAGTGGATTGAAATTCCCAAGTAGGAGCTTGGGGAGTGGATGTAGGTGCAAGGTTGGCACCGAACCACTATAAATCCTTGTGTTTGTGGTGTGCTTTCTTGTTTCTCTTTATTTCTTTATTATATCCTTGCATTCTTGCTTTAGGTAATTAATCTTGAATTAAAATCTTTGTTCTCATTCATCATAAGTAATTAATTAAGCCTAAAATTTTTAGAAACCCAATTCACCCCCCCTCTTGGGTTGCATAGCTGGGCAACAAGTGGTATCAGAGCCCGGTGCTCTAGCCCTTCTTTGATCTAATAATCAAAGAGCCAAAGATCTATGGCAACCCATGTCGGTACTTCTCTAGTCGAGGGGCAATCTACAAACCGACCTCCACTTTTCAATGGGTCTAATTACACCTATTGGAAAGCTCGGATGAAGATATTCATACAAGCACTCGACTATGATATGTGGAGTATCATAGTGAACGGTCCTCACACACCCACCAAGATTATAGATGGTGAGGAGTCAACCAAACCCGAGAAAGAATGGGATGAGGTTGATAAGAAATTGGCACAATTAAATGCCAAAGCTATGAATGTTCTTTATTGTGCACTAGATGCAAATGAATTTAATCGCATTTCTACTTGTGCATCTGCTAAAGAAATATGGGATAGGTTAGAAGTAACCCATGAGGGAACAAATCAAGTAAAAGAAACTAAAATAAACATGCTAGTGCATAAATATGAATTGTTCAAAATAGAGCATGATGAGTCCATAACTGCTATGTTTACTCATTTTACTGATATAATTAATGGTTTGAAGAGTCTTGGCAAATCTTATACTAACAGTGAGCTTGTAAGGAAGATTCTCAGGTCATTGCCAAGAACTTGGGAAGCCAAGGTGACTGCCATCCAAGAAGTAAAGGACTTGAACACTCTACCTCTAGAAGAGCTTCTTGGATCTTTGATGACTCATGAACTTAGCATGAAGCAACATCAAGAGGATGAAGTCAAAAAGAAAAGAACCATTGCCCTCAAATCCACAACTTCGCCTGATTATGAAACGGATGACACTGAAGATGAAGAACAAGATGAAGAGATGGCACTCATCACCCGAAAATTTAAGAAGTTTCTAAGAAAAAGGAAACAGGGGATGAGAAAGAAGTTCACAAAAGGGGAACAAAGCAAAGAGAAAGAGAAAGATCAACCCCTTATATGCTACGAGTGCAAGAAGCCGGGATATTTCAGATCCGAATGTCCACAACTGAAGAAAGGTCCCAAAAAGTTCAAAAAGAAAGCAATGATGGCAACTTGGAGTGCGAGTGATGACTCAAGCTCCGATGAGGAAACCTCAACAGAACAAGCCAACCTGTACCTTATAGCACACGAAAATGAGGTAACTTCTGAATCCACTAGTGAATTTACTTTTGAAGAATTGCATGAAGTATTCTATGATTTAATTGATGAATTAAAGAAACTAGGGAAGAAAAACAAAGAACTGAAATTGGAAAATCAGTCCTTAGTGAAACAAGCTGAAAACCTTTCAATTGAAAAATCCACCTTGATTCAAGAAAATCAAAACTTAAAGAATGAAATTAACAAGCTGAAACCTATAGTAGATAAGTTCACCTTAAGTTCAAACAAACTAAATATGATTCTTGATAATCAGAAAGCTATATATGATAAGGCTGGACTTGGCTATAAACCCCTGAAGAAACAAAAATTTTTGAAGAATATTTATGTAAATTATTCAAGTAACATGTCTACAAATATCACTTGTTTCAAATGTGATAGAATAGGACATAAATCATACACATGCCTCAAATCTGCAAACACAACTATAAAGAAAATATGGGTTCCAAAAGGAACCATTCTGACTAACCTAAAAGGATCCAAGAAAGCTTGGGTACCTAAGACAGAAACTTGACCTTTGCTTGCAGGTGTGTCTAGCATCCCAAGGAGGAAACAGAAAATGGTATCTTGACAGTGGATGCTCGAGACACATGACTGATGATGAATCACAATTCATCACGCTTGATGCTAAGGATGGAGGGATGGTCACCTTTGGAGATAATGGCAAAGGAAAGATCATCGGGATAGGTAACATTGGTATCACTCCCTCCAAATACATTGAGAATATTTTATTAGTTAAAGGTTTAAAGCATAACTTACTTAGCATTAGTCAATTCTGTGATAAAGGGTATAAAGTAGTTTTTGAATCATCTATTTGCATTGTGACTAGTCCTATTAACGATGGCATTAAATTTATAGGACATAGGCATGGCAATATTTATATGGTAGATTTGAATGACTTAGCCAAATTAAACATGCAATGCCTAGTATCCTTGAATGCTAAAATTAATGAGACTAGTTGGCTGTGGCATCGTAGACTTGCACATATTAGCATGCATTCTCTTTCAAAATTAATTAAGAAAGAATTAGTTCTTGGTTTGCCAAAACTGAATTTTGAAAAGGATAGAATTTGTGATGCATGCCAATTAGGTAAACAAACTAGAGTTTCATTTAAATCCAAAAATACTGTTCAACTTCTAGACCTTTAGAGCTCTTACATATGGACTTATTTGGACCAACTAGAACCACTAGTCTAGGAGAAAAATGATTTGGCTTTGTAATTATAGATGATTACTCTCATTTTACTTGGATTTTCTTTTTGGCACACAAAAATGAAACTTTTCATATTTTCACTAAATTTCATCAAAAAGTCACTAATGAAAAAGGGTTTTCAATTCAAAATATTAGAAGTGATCATGGAACTGAATTTGAAAATCAAGATTTTGAAAATTTTTGTGATGAAAATGGAATTGGCCATAACTTCTCTGCTCCTAGGACACCCCAACAGAATGGGGTAGTTGAAAGAAAAATAGAACCTTAGAAGAAATGGCCCGTACCATGCTTTGTGAAAGCAACCTTCCAAGATATTTTTGGGCGGAAGCCATTAACACAGCATATTACATTTTAAATCGTGCATTAATTAGATAATTTTTAAAGAAAACCTCCTATGAACTTTGGAAAGGAAGAAAACCAAATATTGCATATTTTCATGTTTTTGGTTGCCGATGTTTTGTATTAAATAATGGTAAAGAAAGACTTAGTAAATTTGATGCAAAATCAGATGAAGCAATCTTTCTAGGTTACTCCTCCACTAGTAAAGCATTTAGAGTTTTCAACAAAAGAACTTTAGTAGTTGAGGAGTCCATACATGTTGTTTTTGATGAATCTAACGATCTTCCTTCAAGGAAGAATGAGGGTGTTGATGATGCAGATCCACTAATAGAAGGTATGAAGGAGATCAATCTGAAAGATTCAGCAACTCCAGAAGACAAGGATCAAGAAGACGAACAAGATGAGAGAGGTGAAGAAATTCAAGAACAATCTCAAGGTACAAATGACCTACCCAAGGAATGGAGGTATGTTCACAATCACCCTAAGGAGTTAATTATTGGTGATCCTATGCATGGGGTAAAAACCCGTTCTTCACTTAGAGATGTAGTTAATCATTATGCTTTTGTATCTCATCTTGAACCTAAAACTTTTGAAGAAGCTAAAAATGATCATAATTGGATTAATGCTATGCAAGAGGAACTTAATCAATTTGAAAGAAATAATGTTTGGACCTTAGTATCAAGACCTAAAAATTATTCAATAATTGGTACAAAATGGGTCTTTAGAAATAAATTAGATGAGCATGGAAATGTAATTAGAAATAAAGCAAGACTGGTTGCTAAGGGATATAATCAAGAAGAAGGAATTGATTTTGATGAAACCTTTGCACCTATTGCTAGATTAGAAGCTATTAGACTTCTACTTGCATATGCTTGCTTTATGAAATTCAAATTATTTCAAATGGATGTTAAAAGTGTATTTTTAAATGGATATATTGCTGAAGAAGTATATGTAGAACAACCTCCTGGATTTGAAAATCATGCTTTTCCTAATCATGTCTTTAGATTAAATAAAGCTTTATATGGATTAAAACAAGCACCTAGAGCATGGTATGAAAGGCTAAGCAAATTTCTACTAAATAATGGTTTTTCAAGAGGTAATGTAGATAAAACCCTATTTATTAAAAGAAATCAAAATGATATGCTAGTTATACAAATTTATGTTGATGACATAATTTTTGGGTCTACTAATGAATCTCTTTGTCAAGACTTTGCTAAGCTTATGCAGGGGGAGTTCGAGATGAGCATGATGGGAGAACTCACCTTCTTCCTCGGACTCCAAATCAAACAATCAAAAGAGAGAATCTCCATCACCCAAAGCAAGTACACCAAGGAACTACTCAAAAGATTTGGAATGGAGAACTGCAAACCAATTGGCACACCAATGAGTCCCTCATGTAAGCTTGACAAGGATGATGAAGGTAAATGTGTAGACTTAAAATACTATAGAGGTATGATTGGCTCATTATTATATTTAACTACAAGTAGGCCTGATATCATGTTTAGTGTTTGTTTATGTGCTAGATATCAATCTAATCCTAAAGAATCTCATTTGAATGCTGTTAAAAGAATCCTTAGATACTTAAATGGTACTCAAACTCTAGGGTTATGGTACTCTAAGGACTCACAAATTGATTTATTAGGATATTCAGATGCTGATTTTGCTGGATGTAAATTAGATAGAAAAAGCACAAGTGGAACTTGCCAATTTCTTGGAGTTAACCTAATCTCATGGTTTAGCAAGAAATAAAATTCGGTGGCACTGTCTACGGCTGAGGCCGAATACATTGCAGCCGGAAGTTGTTGTGCTCAAATCTTATGGATTAAGCAACAACTCGAAGATTTTGGAATCAAACTTAATGAAACACCAATAAGATGTGACAACACAAGTACCATAAATCTATCTAAAAATCCAATTCAACACTCAAGATCCAAACATATTGAAATAAGACATCATTTTATAAGAGAACATGTTCAAAACAAAAATATAATTCTTGAATATGTTTACACTGAAAATTAATTAGCTGATATCTTTACAAAGGCCCTTAGTGAGGATAAATTCTGTGAAATTAGGAGAAATCTAGGAATCCTAGATCCATATGCCTAAATTTTTCTCAATTTTCAAAAAAAATTGATGTCAAAAACTATTAGAGCTCAATTTCCAACATCTATCCTGGTCCCAAAAGCTCAAATTTATCATTCTAAAAACTTATCATTGAGCAAAACTCCCTCTCCCAAAATTTTGAATTTTTCTGGAATTTATTCACATTTTTTCTGAATTTCTGAACTTCATGAGTCGACCCCCATGAGTCGACTCAATGGCAAACTTGTTATTTCCTCAAACTTCCCACGGGCTCATGGTTTTTATACTGGAACCCTGTTCGTGAGACGACTCATCTTCTCATCGTCCTCCTTCCAAAAGCCGTCTTCTTCAATTCTTTTTGCTCCAAATCCAAGGATTTATTTCGAGGCAATTCTCCCTCCTCCTCTCCACCAAAAATCGCCTCCTTGGAAAGGGATTTTTTGTGCTTTCTCGCATTGTTTGGCGCGGTTGGAGCGTGCCCTAGCACTTCACCGATCTTTCCAAATCCACTTCTTTTCTCCACCAAAATCCCTCTTTACTCTCTTGTGATCCCTTCTCCACTCAATTCAAGTCTCCTTGCCTGCTACTATATTGAATATGGCTCCAAAGATGAAACTTCCCCAAAGAAGAAAGTCAATCCGTGAGCCTGAAGAAATTGTCCGAAAGAAAAGGCATGCTCAGTCTTCAACTGCTCCCACTCCAGCTTCAGTATTTGCTCAAGGTCCCTCTCAATCCTTCCCAAGCCCCAGTGTGAATCTTCTTTCTGATAGAAAAGTCGAAACCGGGAAGAATATAGATTTTCGGTTCTTTGAGAAAGAAGGTTTTACTTTTGCAAGTAAGATTAAAAACCAAGGATGGGATTTCTACTGCTCCCTTAAGGAAGTCACCTATGTTGACCTAGTTAGAGAATTCTACCAGAACCTACATTATGGAAATGGGTCAGTGACTTCAACAGTCAAGGGAATTGATATCTGCTTGGATTCTAGGATATTGGGAGAAATACTTCAGTTGCCTAGTGAAGGTTACTCTTATATGGAACTCCCAGTAAAAGAAGAGGGGATCAGAATTATTTTAGGAGAAACTTATTCAGGAAGTTTAAACAAATTGGAAGCAAAGATTTTGTCCATTGAGATGAGGATCCTGCATCAGATGGTAACAAAGCTCTTCTTTCCTAGGAGTGGTAGGCATGACTTACTTTCCAACAGAGATGTATGTATCATGTTTCATGTCATCACTCAGACCCCCCTGAACCTCCCTGCACTTATGATAGAGGCCATGAGAGAAACTTTGAACAGATCCAAGGCACACTTGCCTTATGGTATGGCCCTTACTAGAGTATTTAGGAGGTTTGGAGTTAGCTGTGAGGGGGAGGCTTCTACTAAGCTATCTCATGTGGATACTTTCAACCAACACACCCTGCACCGAATGGGATTTACAAAGACTGATGGTGGTTGGATCAAGGGCTCTGAAGAAAGAGCTGAGGAGAGAGCTGAGGAGAGAGCTGAAGACAGAACTGAAGACAGAGCTGAAGAAGAAGGTCCATCATCTCCTATTCATGACTTCAGGGCAGCATCATCAAATATCCAGTTTATTCCTGATACAGAGGCTGGCCCTTCAGAGTTTACTAGGATGCCCACACCAGTGTATCAGCCAGAGACCAGAGCACCTCAATCAGAGTTCAGACTGGCTGACGATCAGATCGAGCAGATATCACAGTGTGTGGCTTCTTTGCTATCTAGTCAGTGGAGCAGTACTACTTTTGCACCAGGAGCCACTTCTTCTGATCAGACCATTACTCCCCACATCTCCACTGTGTTTCAGATGATATCAGATCAGTCCATCCGGATCCAGCAGCTTGAGGACACAGTCTGGAGACTGACTAGCAGAGTTCTAGACTTGCAGGGGCAAGTCCTTGCTTTGGCCCATCGCAAGCCACAGGAGTCAACTATTGAGGTCACAGACCTCACTGCAGAGGCTGGCAGGCTCAGAGGAGCACTGGAGGGTGGATATGAGTTACTGAGGAGAGAGATCCAAGGATCGAGTGAGCATGCATCCACTCAGTTCACTGCTCTACTTCAGTCTGTTTCCAGAGCACTGAACGTACTTGATTCCATCAGACTCACCCTTTCTGTTCAGTCCTTAGCCTCTCAGTGTTCTCAGCCTCCCAGTTCATCTCGCTCTCCTGCTCGTGCCAGAGGCAGACGGGGTAGAGGATGCACTTCTGATCCATCAGCTTCTCATCCCATATCTGATGACTCCGATCCATGACTTGTCTTGATCATTACTAGATCCTAGGTGTTAGTGTCTTGTTCTAGGATCTGTATTTTGGGCCATGTATTGACAATTGGCTGGTTGACTTTTATATTAAGAACTATGTAATGAAACAATTATAATTTTATGGAATCATCTTTTACTTATATTTCTACCTTTTGTAATGATGTCGGTCATATTTTGGTTATGTATATTCTCCTTGTTGAAATATTGTCTTCTCTTTGTTGTTGTTTGCTGTTGATAATTGCTATATTAAGGGGGAGCAAACATCTGTGATAAACTCTAAAGGGGGAGAAATTAAAGAATGTTTCAGAAAAAGAAAGAGTTAACCATGTTTGATGATGTCAAAAAGGGGGAGAAATTAAACAAAAATTGGAAAGGAAAAATTAAACAAATATTGGAGAAATTAAATAAAAATTTGAGAAATTAAACAAAAATTTGAGAAATTTGGTATCAGACAGAAATTAAACAAAAAGCCATCCATCAAAAGCAAAACCATAAATTATGAGTAATTAAAGAAAAAGCAATCAAAACTACAAATTATGAGAAATTAATGAATGAATTGAAGATTTAAAGAACAATATCAAAAATACAATGCTAAGTACAATGCAAATAAGTAACTTTTAAATTACTTCTTTACATATGCTCTGATTTACTTTAAAAATTTAAATATGCTCTGATATACTTCAAAATTCAAACTTGCTCTGATACATCTTTTGAAATTTTATTTACCTTGATACATCTTAAGAAATTTAACTTACTCTGATACATCCTAATTTTTTTTTTAACTTGCTCTGATACATTATAAAATTTGCTCTGATACAGTGTGAAATTTTCTCTGATACATTGTAAAATCTTTTCTGATAACATTGTAAAAATTATTTTTCTTGCTCTGATACATTGCAAAATTTATTTTTCTCTTGCTCTGATACATCTTAAACTCAAAATGATCTAATACTCTTTTTAAATCTTTAAGAAAATGGACAAACTATTTTTGCATATGACCATTTATATCACATGCCAAAAGAATCATACTTTTTTCAAGCATATACACCTATAGTGCATTCTTTTGAAATTAATGCATTCACATAAATATTTTTGTTCAAATGTTTTGTCATCATCAAAAAGGGGGAGATTGTTGCTCCTAGATTGATTTTGATGATTACAAAGCAGATTGAAGGGATACAAATAATTTTAAATTGAAAAAGTCCTTATGCTCTTCAAGGGCAAAATCATAATTTCACTAAAATCCTGATTTGATAGTATCATTTGGTAGAACAAATGATTAGTAATCTATTGGTAAAAATTTCATTATATTTGAACTTATATTTTTGAAGTTATGAAGGTTTGAAGTGCATGAGTCGACTCATGAGTCAACTCATGGCACTATGAGCTGATTGGCACGCAAAAATTTCTTATGGCACGCTGGATTTTTGGCTTGGCACGACCTGTGAGTCGACTCATGAGTCGACCCACAAGACATGAGTCGACTCATGAGTCGACCTCTGCTGATTTGGGACAAAAAAATCCAGAAATCAAAGTTTCTGGCTAATGCAACAGAAGTCGACTCATGAGTCGACCCCTGCGATGGAAAATGTCCGCAACGGCTAGTTTTTTGCCCGTTTTAATTGCCTTTTATGCTTCCTAAAAATTCTCTAACGGCTCTTTTTCTGCCTAATATGTTTTCTCTTGTTTCTTAAGGCTATAAAAAGTTTCAAATGGTGAAAGAAATTGGGAGATAAAATATATACAATTGAGAGGATCCAAAATATACACGAAGTGATCAACGAGACATTCGAGAGAAAAAGAAAAGAGGATCCAAAATTTACACGAGAGAGACAAGTGATCCACAATATACACGAGAGATTGTGAAAGAGATTCAAGAGCATTCAAAGAGAGGATTTTTCATGCCTATTGTTCAACCTTGATCAAGAGATCTTTCAAAGCCTTCAAGAAGTCTTCAATCAAAGATCATCTTCTTCTCAAGCATTCATTCAAGCGTTCATCCACCTTGAGAAAATCCAAAAAGAGGATTCTTCATTTGAGTAAAGTATTTTTATTATTATATTCGCTCATTTAAGGAGCTGTTATTGTATTAATTTGTGCTCTAAGCTATTTTACTCTTTGTGAGTATTTGTTCTTGTTTTTGGAGGATTTCCAAAATAAGGGAAGGTTGATCCGAACCTGAAATCGGAGTGTTTTGGGTTGACTTGTACCCGAAAAATAAGTAGACTAGCTTGGGATAGCTAGTGTCGGAGTTTCCGACGTTTGTATTCGGGTTGAATACAAGTATAGTGGATTGAAATTCTCAAGTAGGAGCTTGGGGAGTGGATGTAGGTGCAAGGTTGGCACCGAACCACTATAAATCCTTGTGTTTGTGGTGTGCTTTCTTGTTTCTCTTTATTTCTTTATTATATCCTTGCATTCTTGCTTTAGGTAATTAATCTTGAATTAAAGTCTTTGTTCTCATTCATCATAAGTAATTAATTAAGCCTAAAATTTTTAGAAACCCAATTCACCCCCCCTCTTGGGTTGCATAGCTGGGCAACAGTTATCATCTTTGTTAATAACTTATCATTTGGTTATGAATAATTTAAGAACCATCGGATAGATCCTCTTTTATCGATTGATTGTGGTTCTAAAGACTTCATCATAATTTAGGAGTTCATTTAAGGAAGATAGAACTTTTATGATGAATCTGCCAAATAACTATTATTATTAGATAATTCATATACTAATTCCAATCATCTACCACTTAGATGATAGACTTTAGGATATATTTTTCAATAGTAAGTTTCATTTGATTCATAATCATAAGGATCTAAGAAATTATCTTTATATAACTTGTTAATCCTTGACTCATTTATATGGCCAAGTCAACGGTGCCAGAGGTATGTGACATTCACATCTTCTCTCTTTTTTTTCTTTATATTATCAACATGAAGCACATTATCATTAAGTAAAAGAAAGATAAGATTATTATCAATAAAAGTACTTCCATAATATTCATTAAAAAAATATATAGAACAACTATTATTCTTTACAATTATTTCAAAATTTTGTTCCAATAATAATGGTACAGAAATAATATTTCTAACAATATCTGAAACGTAATAACAGGTCTTTAGTTTCAAAATTTTTTTCAAAAGCTACCTCAAAACCCTGATTCCTATGACTTCGGCTTGAATGGACTCTCCACTTATGCCGAACAGCTCGAAGTCACCTTTATTTAGATTTTTTATTCCCTATAGATCTTGCAACGATTTGCAAAGGTGTGAACGATAGGTGGTATCCAATACCTAAGAATCTGATATTGAAGTACTTAATAATAAATTAGTTTGTATCATATACAAATTTTTAGCAATGTTTGCTAATTTCACGGTTGCAAGATATGTTAGATGTGTGCCCTAAATGCCAGATTGGCTGACACATTCCTGTACAAATCTAAGGGCAAATTTATAATTTTGACTATAAATCAATAAATAGATTATTCTTCTATCACATTATGTACATTGTGTCTGTGATACATCCTTTGAGTTAGTAGGATTGTCAATTCATATTTTCAAGAGTTGAAAATTTAAGGCATGAATTTATATAACTAACTTATAAACAGCTCCTGACCATAGGATCATCACGAGGATGGTGATCGATCTGGAAGGTTGATGTACGATCGCTTCCTTAGGATAGATGAGTCTTGAGTCTATGGTGTAGAGACACCAGAGTGAGAGTATAGATATTCATTGAGAATGAGAGTACTAAGCGTGACCATATCGAGCAGTCATAAGGAAGTCTATCTTCTCGTCGATGACTAGCTCGATGTTGCAGTTGTGTGTCTAGTTCTTTAACCTGAGGTGCATCAATAGTTCACCTTGAGTGTGTTATAGTTTGACTATACCATAACTTGATCTCCTAGCCAATCAAAATCCTGAGGTGTATGTTGGCTGTAGCATATTCATTGTAGAAACTAGGTCACACTAAGATGGGATCTATCAACCTCGATAGATGAGAGTAGTCCTATGGTGATCGAAAGATCAAGTCCTTAAGCCCATGGCCATGGCAGAGTGAAATAATAAAAAAAAAATTTCCATTAGGGTTTCACATCAGACTCGGATGATCGATTAACTCATATGACTATGTTGGGTTTGACGAGTTCACCTTAACCCTAATTCAGTCGGAACTCATGATAGAGGAACTCAATCACACAGGTAGCTGTATCGAGAGGTTCATCTTCAGTTCTGATGGGTTGCCATCATATACTGCTAGGTATCACTGATGAATTTTGAGAGCAATTAGAATGATCTTGATGATCGATCATTCTAATTGTATGAATCAGAAGAGTTCTGATCCATCGAAAGGAGTTTTGATGATGTCGATGATGAGATCACGATATGTCTCATTATCATACGGAATTGAACCTAACTAGGTCACACTAATAAGGATTAGGATCTGGATGTCATCAATTGGACTAGCCCAATTGATTTGAATTAGATCCAATTAGGTTTAAGAAAATCGTGCTAGCACACGATTGAGCCTAATTTTCTCCTCGTGTAATCTTTTCTATCTCAACTGAGCCAAATGTGATTTGACTCATCCAGAGAACCTTGAGAAGATTTTTTTTCAGTCTAAATGAAGCTTGTCTAGCTTAGACAAGGCTTGTCTTAATTCATGAGATGAATTTAAGACAAGCACCTGCTAATTCTTGTCACCTGCCAATTTCATTTTAGGACATCAGTCAAAAATTGATATATGGGTCTTAAATTGAAGGCCACTTAGCAAGAGCTCATTGGAGGATTTTTGTGGAGTGTCCACATGCCAAATTAGCATCAAATTAGGCACCATAATCAAATTATGATGTGAGCTCAAATTGGATAAAGAGGGCACCCCAAGTGGATAAGGATGGAAGTTGATTTGATCAACTTGGACTCTTTGGTGCCAACATGATTGTGCATATCCAATGTTTGCACCAACTCTTGGAGAGAGGTTTGGGTTCTTATCTGATGTGATCAAATGATATCACTCCACCAATCAAAATTTTTTCAGATTTATTGAAATTTTTTGATTGATCGAATGATGTGGCACTGTGCAGCGCAGCAGGATTTATATAAACCCTATCTGCGCCTAGGGTTTCTAGTGATTGCATCAAACCTATCAAAGCTGCCACCCCCCTTCCTCTTCTCTATGTCCCATCTGAAGTACTTCCTCCCCTCTTCACACCCAAGGAGTTGGGCATCCATCTGGTGCAAGATCAAGGTGTGGTGATGCCTTGAACAGGAAGGCTGCAGGAGTTCTTCGACAAGCTGCTGCTCCAACTTCAGGAAGACTTTTGAAGATCTTCCTAATCAGATTTAGTTCTAATTTTTGGAGCAAAGATTCACAAAGAGAAGATGATCTAGGTCCTGCCCAAGTGGATACTAGTAGAGGCCAGACAATTGCGTGGCTAAATCAGAATCTCAGGCTTGCTGCGATCATCTACAGGTTAATCAGATTATCCTTGAGGTATTTTATATTTCCTCATGCTTTTAAATTTATTTTAGAATTAATATTAGATAATAAAATTAGATCTAAAGATTTAAATCTGAAATAAATGTAGGATAATTTTTTTTTTAAATTATTCCACCTCAGATTTAATGAAATCTGGAAGATCCTACAAGGAAAAAGACAGTTTTTTCTTTAACTGGTATCAGAGCCAGGTTGATGGCTCAGTTTCAAATCTAATTTAGATCTGATTTTAATTTTAATTTATTTGATATTAAAAAATTTTAGATATCACATCAGATATGATAGGAATCTAAAATTAAAATATTTAAAATTAAATCTGAGATGATCTAACATGCATAAGATGCATGACTAGACTAGGAATAGTTTGATCTATGAATAGTCTTGTAAGTTTATATTTTAATAAGATTAAAATATAATTTAGATCTAATTTATTCTTTATTTTTGATGATATAAATGTTATATTCAGATCAAAAATAGAAAATAAAAATTTGGATAATACATAAGATTGATCTATTGCATGCCTAGACTAGTTGTAGAATTGTTTTAGTAACTGTCTAGAATAAATTTTATGTTGAATAGTTCAATTTAAATTTTATTTTTCAGATATTACATGTGATGTATTAAATCTGAAAGCATGTTAATTAGATCAATTTTTGATACGTGAGATGTATGCAAAGCATGTGTTAGTTAGATCTTAAATTGTATATGTGACATGTAAATTTAGATCTAACTAGTTTTGTAGTTAAATTTATATTTCTGATTAAGGTGTTCCTTATGGCCGTCCGGTCATAAGAACAAAGTAGGGTTTAAAGACCCTCTCCTCCCATTCAATGGGTGTTCTTATGACATGTAGAGATGCTGCACGTTCATCCTTAATCAGAAATCAAAATTTACTTTTCTGTAAAATCTTAGATCCTGAAAGCCTAGGATTTATTTTACATATTTTATTTATGAACCCAAGACTTAATTAATGAATTAAGCTTATGAAATTAAATTAGGTCTAAAATTGAGAATTTCATATCTAAGTCATTTTCATAAAATTGGGTTCGAGCTTAGGTAGCTCAATTAGGTCTAGCGGTTGATCAAACCGAATCAACAGTTGGTTAGGTGGGATCATGAAAGTTAATAATTGACCAGCCTAATAGGATTATGTCTGGGTCAAGGTCGAATTACATTTAGATATGACTCGATCAAGTTAAGACCTAATTTGGCTCAGTGGTTAGAGCCTGGATTGTAGGCTAACCCAATTAGTTCTGGTTCGATAATTTGGTGTCTAAGATAAGTTTGGTAGATGCGACCGACTGGTTTTTAATTGGGAGCTACTCGACTCAAATATGTTCTTGTCAAGTTAATGGCATATCCCTTCCATCGGTCTAACTTACCTGGCCATATGTGTCGATCCAGTTTTGATTTGAGGTGACTAACAATTCAAGCTAGCCCATGTCACAAGGTTAGTCATAATTGTTATGACTATGTCAAGTCAAGTTTAATAAGACCTAAATCAAATCTCTCTAAGAAAATATTAAGTCTAAGGTCTTCCACCATTGTGGATGTGCAGGTCCTTCCCGAGGTTGATTGTTCTCGACTGGTTACAGTGGTTCAGTTGCATCGAAAAGATGCAACCATGTCCATTAGGCATTGGATGCTACGGATTAGAGGATGGGTTGTGCTCAATATTTTGGATACGGTGAGGGACTCAATCAGGAATCTAGTTCGTGCAAATGGTGGGTCTGACTTAACTAAGGATTGGAGCAATATTCCAGACACGGTGAGCTTCATGAATTAGAGATCAAGTTTTGGGTGCACCATGATTAGAGAATCATTGGACAAGAGTTGTCCACTCATCGGTTGACCCATCACCAATAACTGTTAGGTGAGGTGATGAGCCAGTCGGTGAGACCACACCACCCACTAAAAATTACTAATCATGGAGAATTTCATATCTCTACCTAGAAAGTATAGGGATTTGAAAAAATAGTGGGAGCCTAATTTGTTTAAAAATGAAACCCTTAAACAAATTGGTTAAGTCTGATTACAAAATCTAACTAGAAATTTTTGACTCTCTACAGGAAACATGCCTGTGTCCAACCCCCTGACCAAAATACTAGACACCCACAGATTGACTGGACCTTATTTCAAGGACTGGTTGAGGAACTACAGAATTATTTTGGGTTTCGAGAAACTGACTCATGTCTTGGACCAGGACCCACCTACCATACCAACACGTCTGACTGCTGAACAGAGAGCATCTCTGAAAAAGTGGACGAATGAAGATAACAAAGCCAGGTACTACATATTGGGTGCCATGTCTGATGACTTGCAGTGCCAGCATTAGAACATTATGACTACCCGCCAAATGTTGGCTCACCTACAAGAGTTGTTTGGTGAACAAAGTCGTGCAGCCAAGTATCAAGTCTGCCAAAAGCTTTTTAAGGCTAAAATGTGTGATGGGCAGTCAGTCCAAGATCATTGTTTGACAATGATCCAGGATCTTGAGGAGCTTGAGAAGCTCAGTATCATCTTAGACAAGAATTTTCAGATTGATGTGATACTTCAGTCCTTGTCCGATGCATATGGTCAGTTCATTATAAACTTCCATATGCATAAGATGCAGTGTACCTTGACTGAGTTAATAAATATGTTGGTTACAGTTGAGCTTTCTTTGAAGGGTTCAAAAGGCTCAGTCCTTACTGTGGAGTGGACTTCTTCCAAGAGAAAGTCTTTTGGAAAGAAGAAGAAGTCTGCGAAGAAGCAGAAGGTGGATGGAAAGAAGAAAAAGATGGAACCAAAGAAGAAGGCTGTTGAAAAGAGAAAATATTTCCACTGCAATTCAGACAGCCATTGGAAGCAGAACTATCCTCAGTACCTGGCCACCCTAAAGAACAAGAAGGATGGTCCTTCTAGAGGAATGCTCGTTATAGAATCTAATCTTACAGTTTTCTCTGCATCCAGTTGGGTACTTGACTCTGGTTCAAGTGCTCATTTGTGCACTTCTATGCAGGGTCTTGAGGAGAGCAAGAGGCTGAGGGATGGGGATATGATCCTACGCATCGGGCACGGAGCAAGAGTTGCTGCTGTGGCCATGGGAACCTACCCTCTATGATTACCATTAAGATTAGATTTAGTTCTTAGAGACTGTTATTATGTGCTTGCAGCAAGCAGAAATTTAATTTCTGTTTCATGTTTAGCACAAGAAGGCTATGTGATTAGCTTTCATAAGAACCATTGTAATATATTTTATGAAAATAATAAAGTTGCAAATGGTTTTCTTATTAATGGTCTCTATCAGCTACATATTGATGTATCTGTATTTAATATCGAGCAAAATGTGAATGCCATAGGAATTAAAAGGCCTAGAAATAGTCTAAATGATAGGTATCTATGGCACCTAAGGCTAGGTCATTGTTGGGTATAAAATAACCCCAGCCGAAGTTCGTAAAAGGCTGACCCTCCCAGGGCTCTTCCGGCTTCCGACCTTGTGTGGCGTCTTTCTGAACTCCCCCGACCGTCCGAGCTTCCATGATACCATCCGAACTTCTACGATAATAAGCTCCTCCATTCATCTACCGGACTACTCCAAATGCTCTTTGGGCTTCATTATCAGTCGACTTTCTACAGTGATTGGCTACCCTTTGAATCTCTTCCAGACTTTTTTTTGCCACCAGCCGGATCTCTACTCCAAACTTCTTTCGGGCTTTGTCAATATCTGAGCTTCTCCAATAGCAGGACTTCTACAGTAACCAGACTCCATCCAAGTTTCTACGGCGGTCGACCACCTTCCGAATTTCATCTGAGCTTCTACAAGAGCCGGATCCCAACTGAACTTCTACAGCGAATGGATCCCAGATGAATTTCTACAATGGACGAGCTCCACCAGTCGGAACTCTACTTCAAAATTCTTCCGAACCTCGTCAATGATCGAGCTTCTCCAGCAGCGGGACTTCTACAATAAGAAGTCTCCATCCGAGCTTCCATGACAACTGGTTTTCGTTTGAGCTTCTACAATAATCGGACTTCATCCAAACTCCAACAAGAGTCGAGCTCCATCCAAACTTCTACAACAAAATTGAATTTCAGACTCCTCCAATGTTCGACCTTCCCCAGTGTCCTCAAGACTCCTCCAGCGGAAGAGCCTCCCTAGCGCCATCCGAACTCCACTATCGGATGACTCTTTGTCGGATTCCTCATGAAACCGGACCTCTCCGACGGACAATCTTCAGACGAGCTCCACATCAGGCAAATCTCAGATGGACTTCTCTAGCAATCAAACTCCTACTGGACTTCTCCAATAGAAAGTCCCCATCCGAGCTTCTACAGCAGATGACTTTCGCCTGCAGCATCAGTGCCCAAGGCACTCGACAACAGTGGACTCGTCAGCAACCTCAGAAACATCAGAGCTTCTTTTAGATTACTGAGACAGAGAGCCATTCTGCTCCACCAGACGTCCCAGTCGAGCTTCAGCCATCAGGCCCGAACTCTCTGGCAAGTTACGACAACGGATACCACTCCACTCCCCATAACAAAATCCACGTGGCCCTAAATGGCCCCCTGATGCCATTACTCTCCATAACAAACTTTGCGTGGCCCCGAACGACCCACTACCAGGCAGTTACAGACGTCACTGTCAATCAGTTATGCTCTTCATCTATAAAAAGAGACCCCCAGATACGTTCTTTTCTAATCTCTAGACTCTATCTTGAAACTCTGCTAAAATCCTATTTGAGTGTTCCATTTCTGTTGAGATAGAGTACTTACTTGAGCATCAGAGAGTCTTGCTGGAGCACCCCCAACTTTGGTTAAGACTTCCCTTACAGATCTCGAAGGCGGCCTCGATCCCCTCAACTCCAGCTTTTTCGGTGTCGGCAAAATTCTGCACCAACAGAATTGGCGCTGGAGGAAGGGTGTGCTGTGTCTTCGCAGTACCCTTGTTCTTAAAGGAGTACTCAACGAGATTGTCTTTGGTCATCTTCTTCGGCATTTTCTCCTTCTTCTCCTGCCAGATCTCCACCTGATGCCTCCCTAAAAGGCATCCACAAGGCGATCCACGGCCTCCACGGCCAGATCTCTGTGAGACCCGCAAGCTCCGACCTCATCCCCAGTTTCCCAAGCTCTTCCTCCTTCGGTAACGGCAGTTGGCATGGAGCAATTCAACCTGCTGGTTCAGCAGGTCAGAGGCCTCACTGAAGCAATGCAGGCCATGCAGTAGCAGCAACAGTCGCAGGCATCTGTGTGGCTGGAAAGAGCATTGTCGGAGTTCTAGAATCCAACAATCGGGCGGGCCACTTGGGCCAGTCGCCCTGTCTTTCTCGAAAAGGGGAAGCAGAAGGCGAAGAGCCCTCCGTCCGATCATGATTCCACCCCCGAAGGGTCTCTACCTCTGTTCCACTAGGAGACCCTCGAGACTCGTAGTCGAGAAGATCTCTTGGATCAAAGGTTTCAAGAGATGAACCGACGTATCAAAGAGCTCATCAGACGAGGTCGGCTCAATAGATTCATCCGACGCCGACCTGAAGGTAGGGAAGATCGACCATGGGTCCTACCATAGCCAAAGCCGCCAAGGAGGGAGGAACAGCCTAAAGATCGGCCCCCCATCGGAATCATGAACACCATCTCTGGAGATCCCCAATGGGGAGCAGCCAGTGGATCGATCGGACCGTCCAAGTGGCAGAGGACTGAAGAATCCATAACCTTTACTGAAGAAGATGTCAAAGAGATTCAATTCCTCCATAATGATGTGATTGTAGTTTCTTTAAATATTGTTGACTATGATGTATGCCACATTCTTGTTGATAGTGGAAGCTCGGCCGATATTTTATTTTATGATGCATTCTCAAAAATGTCCATTTCGGATGGTCAATTAGGGCCGATAAGCTCCCCATTGGTGTGGTTCACTGGCGATGCCATGTCAGTAGAAGGGGTAATAACTTTAACCGTGGTTGCAGGCCGGTACCCAAAGTAATCAAGAGCACAAGTGAATTTTCTGGTAGTAAGGGTGCCGTCTGCCTACAACGTAATACTCGGCCGACTTGGCCTCAACGCCCTTCGAGCTGTGGTATCGACCAACCATTTGAAGCTGAAATTTTCTACTAGCCAAGGGGTCGAAGAGGTCAGAGGAGATCAAGCCCTGGCAAGACACTGCTACAACATAGCCCTGCAAAGAAATGGTTAGTTTGACCCCTATCCCGTTGATGGATTGGACACCCGCGATGATCTTGCTAAAGAACGGGGTGAGCCAATTGAAGATCTTGTCTTAATTCCTTTGAATGATGGGAATAAGGAGCATGTGGTGAAGATCGACTTCAACTTGGGAGAAAAGGTACGAACACAGCTCATCAATTTTTTACAAAAGAATGCGGATGTTTTCGCTTGGGTTCCGCCGGACATGCCAGGGATTAATGCTGAAGTCATGGAACACCATCTGGCTGTTGATCCCAAACATTGACCGATGAAGGAAAAAATCTGAAGACATGCACCGGAAAGGCAGATGGTAATAGCTGAGGAAGTTGATAAACTCCTGAAAGTCGGATTCATCAGAGAAGTCAACTATCCGAATTGGGTCTCCAACGTGGTTCTGGTCAAGAAGGCGAATGGCAAGTGGAGGATGTGTATAGACTTCAAAAAGCTGAACAAAGCTTGCCCGAAGGACAGTTACCCTCTACCCAGAATTGACCAATTAGTGGATGCAACCTCGGGCCATGAGCTTCTCACTTTCATGGATGTATTTTTCGGCTACAACCAAATCAGGATGGCACCAGAAGACAAAGAAAAAACTGTTTTTATTACTAACCGTGGTCTTTCTTGTTACAGGGTCATGCCTTTTGGCCTCAAAAATGCAGGGACGACCTACCAATGGCTGGTGAACAAGATCTTTAAAGAGCAGATCAGTCGCAACATGGAGGTCTACGTGGATGATATGCTTGTAAAAAGCAAATCCATAATGAACCACATCGCTGACCTTGAGGAGACCTTCAGCGCCCTTCGAAAATGTAAGATGAAGCTGAACCCAGCCAAGTATACTTTTGGAGTAACCTCAGGGAAATTTTTGGGCTTCATGGTATCGGGGTGCAGGATCGAAGCAAATTCAAAAAAGATTCATGCCATCCAGGAGATGACCTCTCCAAAGTCAATAAAAGAAGTTCAGCGCCTTACTGGGAGAGTAGCAGCTCTGAATCGCTTCATCTCAAGGTCGGCCGAACGATTCTTGTCTTTCTTTCAGACCTCAAGCAGCTGAAGAACTTCTATTGGACCACTGAATATCAGCAAGCATTCAAAGAATTAAAGAACTACCTCAGCTCACCTCCGCTATTGGCAAAGCCTGAACATGGAGAGGAGTTGTTCCTATACCTAGCGGTCTCCCCTGTGGCTCTCGCAGCAGTTCTGGTTAAGGAAGAAGCAAAAATTCAACGGCCGATCTACTACATAAGTCGAGTACTGAGAGACATCGAAACCAGGTATACTAAGTTAGAGAATCTAACTTACGCCTTGTTGATTGCAGCTCGAAGGCTCTGACCTTACTTTCAAGGGCACACCATAACACTGCTCACCGACCAGCCGATTAAGGCGGTTCTGCATCGAGCGGATGCTTCCAAAAAGATAGTGAAATGGGCAATCGAGCTCATAGAATTTGACATCAACTATTAACCTCGATCGATGATTAAAGCCCAAATATTAGCAGACTTCATAGTGGAGTGCATTATTCCAGAAGAGGTCGAACTTGAACGAGGTGAAGCTGACAACTCAGGATTTCAATCGAACCCCCCTGAGGAAAGAACGGATCTCTGTGATGGTTTCTGGGCCCTCTATGTGGACGGTTCCTCCAACATGTTGGGCGTGGGCGTGGGCCTGATCTTGGTCAATCCGGAAGGAATTATCACAGAGTACGCACTGCACTTCAAATTCCCTGCGATAAATAACGAAGCAGAATATGAAGCTCTGATTGCAAGACTGAGGATCGCCAAAGAGTTAGAAGTACATCGGCTCCAAGTCTACAGTGACTCCCAATTGGTGGTGGGACAAGTCAGCAGAAACTATGAAGCTCGAAAGGACAGTATGGCCAAGTATCTCGAAAAGGTAAAAGAGATCATCCCTGCCTTCGGTAGCTTTGCCATCAAGTAGATTCCAAGAGCAGAAAATACTAGGGCCGACCTTCTCTCCAAGTTGGCTACACTGGCTCCGACTGAACTGCCCAAGAAAGTCTTCTTCAAAGTTCTAAAGTGCCCAAGTATGGAAGAACCGCAGCTTGTGATGGAGATCAGCCATGAACCCAGCTGGATTGACCCACTGGTTGCATACCTCAAGGACGGGGTCCTTCCTCCTGATGCAAAAGAAGCTCGGAAGCTTAGGAACCAGGCCTCCTAATATATTCTTTATGAAGGCAAGCTGTACAAGAGGTCGTACTCTTTGCCCCTCCTGAAATGTCTCCAGCCTTCTGAAGCCGACTTCGCCTTGTGGGAGGTACATGAGGGAGTTTGCGGAAGTCACCTGGGGACCAGATCTTTATCCCACAAACTGCTCCAACAAGGCTATTACTGACCTACCATGTACCACGACTCCATCAAATATGTCAGAAGGTGTGATCGGTGTCAGAGATATGCAAATATCTAAAGGCAACCCACCTCCGAACTTACACCCTTGAGTGCCCCATGGCTGTTTGCACAATGGGGGATGGATATCCTTGAACCTTTTCCCATGGCATCCGAATAGCGAAAGTTCCTCTTGGTAGCTATTGACTACTTCACAAAGTGGGTCGAAGCTGAACCTTTGGCGAAAATCTCAGAAGCCAAGGTGCAGAACTTCATGCGGAAGTCAATTTTCTGTAGGTTCGGCTTACCCAGAACTCTCATTACCGATAATGGGTGGTAATTTGCTAGAGCAAGATTTGTTGAATTTTGTGAAGACTTAAACATCTCCCATAACTTCACGTCAGTAGCCCATCCATAAGCAAACGATGAAGCCGAGGTTACTAATAGGACTCTGTTGCAAGGAATCAAGATGAGACTTGAAAAAGTAAAGGAAACTTGGGAAGATGAGCTTTATCATGTGTTGTGGGCATACCGAACTATCCAAAGACTGCCCACAGGGGAGACCCCCTTTGCCTTAGCCTTCGGAACAGAAGTCGTGATCCCGATCGAACTCAAGCTTCCGTCGGTGCAAATTGTGGCATTCGATGAGCAGCGCAACTCATAGGATCCCAAGGCCAACTTCAACTTATTAGAAGAAAAGTGGGAGATAGCTCAAGTTTGGATGGCCGCCTACAAGCAGAAAGTGGCCTGCTACTACAACTCTCGGGTCAAAAGCAAGGCCTTCAGAGCGGGGGACTTGGCACTTCGATGAGCCGCTGTCTCACAACCTCAAAATCAAGGAAAACTTGCACCTAACTGGGAAGGCCCATATGAAGTCAGGGAAGTGGTTCGGACCGGAACATACTATTTAAAGGAGCTCGGAGGAGCAGACCTTCCGTGATCATGGAATTTGAAAAATCTACGAATGTATTCTCGATAACTTTGCCTTAAATAAAAGTTTCTTTCATATTCGTATATCTTTTTTTTTGGTATGAGCTTATAACGACAGGGAGTAGCTTTTGGAGAAAATTCAGTGCAGGGGTAAAATGGTAATTTTAAAACTTTTTCAAAATTATTATTTTACAGCAAAAATTATTAATTAATCTAATTAATTAATAAGAATTTACTCTACACTAGGATCTAAATATGATATATAGCATGCATGCATTTAAATTTGAAATTTGAATTTGAACAGTAAACACTTTACTGTAATGTGTTCAAAACACAATATCTTTGTGCGGATAGTAGATCGTCGCAATCTAATCACCGTCAAGAGAGTCTGATCATTGTGATGTAGTCACACAGTGTATCTGGCCTCTGTGGATCGTCCACACGAAGCTTCCGATCTGATCAACTCCTCATGAGTGCTAGCTCGTTGTAGAGCCCTTTCGACAGTCAATGCTGATCGAACTCCTTCGATCGATGTCTGTCGATTTTTTGGATGCTCTGGATCATCAGCTGACATGCTTGAGAGGATGTTGAAGATCTTTCTAAAATTTGGTGGGCTCACGACACTCGTAGCTCACCTTCTCACTTCCCGAACTCCAGGCTGAAATCCTGAAGAACTCACTGAAACCCTGCGCATATTTTTTCTTTCTTTTCTTTCTTTTTCTCTCGAAAGGATATAGACCATCACCTTGCACACAAGGATTCCTCACGCCCAGATTTTCTCTCCAAATTTTTCTTGCACATGCCCCACTCTTCTCCTCCTTTTAAAATAATGTCAAACGTCTTATCCATGTGAGAGGATAAAGATGAGTAATTGCACATTTGAATTCAAATCAAATTTTGAATTCAAATAAAAACCAATTTATCCCTATCCACTAAGGGCATGAGAAGAGGAGGGCATGGCTTAATTTGTACATGAGTGATTTCATGAGAAACATTTTCTCATGTAATAAATGGGGTGCTAAAAGGGAATAAGGTCAAGGCGCTAAGATTGGTTGCTCATTCAAATTCAAACTTTGTTTTGAATTTGAATGGCCAACCAATCATCCTTATCCACTCATTTGGTGTATTAAAGTAGGGTGTGAGGAGGGTTTTGCGTGAGGAAAAAGTCATGAGAACTTCTTTCTTGTGAATTCAAATGGGCGCAGTGGAAGTGAGGTGGCGCAGGGAGAATGGGTCAAGGTGGTTTCATTATTTAAACCAACCTAATTGAACCAAATAAGTTAGGCCCAATTAGACTAATTTAAACCCAACTTAATTAGGTTTAATTAGGCTCAATAAAATCTTAATCAAATCAGGAATTGATTAAGCCCAACCCCTGATCAAATAAGGGACCAAACGATCTCGACGATTAGGTCAACTCTTAACCTAATCGGGTCAAACCCAATTGAATCCAATTCAATTGGACTTGATCCAAAAATAATTACTCAATCAAATTGAGTTAATTAGTGATCAAATCATTAATTAAACCTCTCATAAATATTGAATCCAAATTCGATGGGTAATCGGACATCAGAATTCATCGATATGTAACCCTGATCGAAGAGTCCCAAACCAATGGGACTCTTGACCCCAGTATCCAAAATGTCTGGGACTCATGATCAGAGAATCCTGATTCTCGATCACAGAGTTCCAAACACATAGGACTCATAGTCCATGAGCATTAGGACTCTTCATCAGCCATCAGATCAGATAGGAACCTCTAATGTGTGTGACTCCGTGAGTTCGAACCTAAGCTGGTAGCACAGGAACCAATTCCTGTACTAATCGAAGTGACCATCTAGCAATGGTACCCAACGATTGGATAGATCAAATAGTCACAATCGCAATACTCAGAACCTACGTGAATATGGTTACTGTATAATTCATCCTTTTGACCTCTGTGTTTAGGACGACTCAGGATTAAACTGTCAACCCTGATTAGATCATCCGAATCGTGCTCAACTCAAACAGTCCTGTGACTCCTCACAAAGACTATCCTGGCTAAGATTTTGCTAAATTGAAATATGACTGTACACAGCTCCTAAACTGAAGTGGTCAATCCCATCTTGACACACGCACCGATAAGTCAAGACTTGACTACACCCAGCAGCCTTTCGTCACTGAATTAGAAATTCAGGTAGTCCGGTGCCTAAGTGCAGTGAGTTGCTTGCAAGTCATCGTGGCGGTCTCAGGTCGGAGGGACAATTATCCCATATTTCATCGGAGCAAATCTTGACAGCAGAAATAGCTCCAGAGTCGGTCACGTTCAGTGCAGATGTACCCTTACATCTCACCTGTATGCCATACCGATGTCTCCACACTCATTGGTTAAGAGGACAACCAACCTATATGGCACACAATGACCTATGCTTGATAAACGTTGTCGTCCTTGGTAACAATGTATCATTTGATCGCGAACAGATTTAAGGACTAAACGATAAATCCTCCTTTGTCGAGTCTAAATAGTCCTAAGGACTTCACCACAACATAGGAGTTCATTAGAAGATGAAATATTTTGTGATGAAAAATGCCAAAATAATTTTTATTAATTTATAATTCATGTACATATATAAAAATGGGCACAACCGTCAACAGACTGACAATTAGCTTTGGGACACTATTCCCAATAATCTTTCACTTGGCCTAAAGCCAATCGATGCAGTATCAAATACCCATCTTCGACCTGTAGTCGTCGAACTTCTTCACCGCAATGGCTTTAGTGAATGGGTCGGTCAGGTTCTCCTTTCCGTCGATCTTCAGATGGTCGATGTCACCTCGATCCATAATTTCTCGGATGAGATGGTAGGGGTGCAGAATATGCTTCGTCCGCTGGTGTGCTTTGGGTTCCTTCGCCTGAGCAATGGCTCCAGAGCTGTCACAGTAGAGCAGAACTGGACAAACAAGGGAGGGTGCAACTCCGAGCTCGATGATGAATTTCCTCAGCCACACCACTTCTTTGGCAGCATCTGATGCAGCAACATACTCCACCTCGCAAACTGAATCAGCCATTGTGTGTTGCTTGAAACTCTTCCAGCAGATAGCCCTACCATTAAGGGTAAAAATAAATCCTGACATACTTTTGCTGTCATTGTGATCAGACTGAAAATTAGAGTCTGTAAACCCTATAAGTCTCAAGTCCGATTCACCATAAACAAGCCACTGGTCCTTAGTATTTCTTAAATACTTCAGGATGGTTTTAACAACCTTCCAGTGATTCTCTCCTGGATCAGATTGGTATCTACTCACTACCCCTAGTGAGTATGCCACATCTGGTCGTGTACATGTCATGGCGTACATGATAGATCCCACTACCGAAGCATATGGAATCCTACCCATACGCTCTCTCTCTTGAGGTGTTGTCGGATAATCCCTCTTCGAGAGAGAAATTTCATGACCTATCGGTAGATAGCCTTTTTTGGAATTCTCCATGCTGAACCTCTTCAGCATAGTATCTATGTACGTAGACTGGGATAAACTAAGCAACCTTTTAGATCTATCCCTATAGATCCTCATCCCTAAAATGTAGGAAGTTTCTCCCAAATCCTTCATGGAGAACTGTGACGACAGCCAAATTTTTATTCCCTGTAATGCAGGGACATCATTCTCGATAAAGAGAATATCATCGACATACAATACAAGAAATATCACTACTGGACCATTAGCCCACTTATAAATGCAGGGCTCTTCTCTGTTCATAACGAAGCCATACGTCTTGATCGTTCTATCAAAATATATGTTCCAACTCTGGGATGCCTGCTTAAGTCCATAAATGGATCTCTGTAGTCTGCACACCTTAGAATCATCAGTGGATGTGAATCCTTCAGGTTGTATCATATACACCTCTTCATCCAGCTCTCCGTTTAGGAAAGCTGTCTTCACATCCATCTGCCAGATTTCATAGTCCAGATGGGCAGCTATCGCAAGCATAATCCGAATAGATTTGAGCATTGTCACAGGAGAAAACATCTCATCATAGTCTATACCATAACGTTGATGATATCCCTTGGCAACCAGATGGGCTTTATAGGTTTTCACCTTTCCATCTGCGCCCCTCTTCCTCTTGAAGACCCACTTACACCCTATGGGTTTTACTCCTTCAGGTGGGTCAACCAATGTCCACACATCGTTGACCTTCATGGACTCCATTTCAGATTTCATGGTCTCTAGCCATTTCTCAGAGTTGGGTCTCTGCATTGCATCCATGTAGGTGATCGGATCCTTATCATTTTCATCAAGTTTGATAGGATCGTCATCCCGAACCAAGAAACCATAGTATCTGTCCGATTGACGTGGTACTCTACCAGATCGCCTTAAGGGTGCTTGAACAATGGGCTCCAGATCTGATCTAATCAAATCTGATTCAGGTTCAGCAATTTGTGTCGATTTTTCCACCTGTCGAACTTCATCAAGTTCGACCTTAGAGGCAACAGTCTCTTTACCAAGGAACTCTTTTTTCAAAAAGATTGCCTTAAGGCTGACAAACACCTTTTGCTCATCAGCCAGGTAGAAATAATATCCTTTGGTCTCTTTTGGGTATCCTATAAAATTACACTTGTCAGACCTAGGTCCTAGCTTGTCCGTAATTAAACGTTTAACATAAGAAAGACACCCCCAAACCCTAAGGTGCGAGAGTACTGGCTTACGTCCTATCCATATCTCATATGGTGTTTTGGTTACAAACTTACTCAAAACTCTATTTAGAAGGTAACAAATCGATTTGAGCGCATATCCCAAGAGAAAGATCGGCAGACTAGCAAACCCCATCATGGATCGAACCATGTCCAACAAGGTCTGATTCCTCCTTTCAGATACACCATTATGCTGTGGTGCTCCAGGAGGAGTCCATTGAGAGAGAATCCCATTCTCCCCAAGATATGTCAAAAACTCATTGGAAAGATATTCACCTCTTCGATCAGATTGAAGAGTTTTAATACACTTCCCAGTTTATTTTTCTACCTCATTTCGGAATACTTTAAACATTTCCAACGACTTTGACTTATGCTTCACTAAATAGACATACCCATACCTCAATAGGTCATCTGTGAAGGTTATGAAGTAGAAATATCCACCTCTTGCACTTGTGTTCATGGGTCCACATACATCAAAATATACCAGACCCAAGAGTTCACTGGCTCGCTCACCTTTTCCAGTAAAAGGTAACTTGGTCATTTTACCAAGAAGACAGGACTCACAGGTTGGAAGTGATTCATAATCACCTACTTCAAGAATTCCTTCTTGAGCCAACCTGTTTATCCTGTTCTTATTGATATGACCTAGCCTATAGTGCCAAAGGTAGACCTCTGACACATTATCTACTCTAGGGTGTTTACCGGAGGTTTGAACCACATTAACAGGCTGTGACACTAAGTAAATTCTATTATCTAGTTGTCCAACAAATATTGTAACACCATTCAAAATGATATTGCAAATATTTTCTTTTATTAAAAATTGATAATCGTACATGGCCAAAAGGCCTACAAAAATAATATTTAATAAAAAGCTTGGACAATAGTGACATTCACTCAGAATTACATTACGAGAATTGATTACAAGGTTCATGATTTCTAAAGCTAGAACTGGAACTTTGCTTCCATCTCCAACGTTTAGGAACCTCTCGCCATCATCAAATCTCCTACTGACCTGCAGACCCTGCATCGAATTACAAATATGATAAGGGCTTTCGGTATCCAATACCCAGGCAGTAGTATCATAAATGAAAAAGTTGCAAGGTGTTATCATATAATTATCTTGCTTCTTCTTCGGTCTGTTTGGGTCCAAGGAGGCAATGTATAGAGGACAGTTCCTCTTTCAGTGCCCCTGCTTCTTACAAAAGAAGCACTCCGTCTGGATCTGGTCGGGCTTGCGCTTCTTGGTCTGACTCTGTGCAGACATCCCAGCATGCGGCTGCACCTTCTTGTTCTTCTTCTTCTTGTTCTTCTTCCCTTTCTTAAAGGGTCAACGACCAGAAGAAGACCCTCCCATAATATTCACCGACTCCTTATGGAGCTGGTGGTCCTTCTCAAAGTTTTGCAGCAACCCCAACAAGCCGTGGTAGTTCACTGCAGGCTTTGTCATTCGAAAATGAGTAAGGAAGAGGAGGAAGGACTTGGGCAATGAATTAAGGATCGCATCCTTGCCGAGCTGCTCGTGTAGGGGAAATCCTAGTTTATTTAGGTGCTCAATCATTTCGATCATGTATAGTATATTATCAGTGACTGAGACCCCATTCCTCATTCAAGCATTGAAAATGGCACAACTAGTTTTGTGCCTCTCAACATCGTCAGGCGTGCCAAAAGAGTCGTTCAACATTTAAAGCATCTCCTGTGGCTGGGCATTCTCAAACCTGCGGTTGAACTCATCATTCATTGTCGCCAGCATTATGCACCGAACGGTGGTGCAGTCATTGAGCCACTTCTAGTAAGTATCTCGGACTGTGCCTGTAGCGTTCGGGGCTGGCTCCTCTGGTGCCAGATCCGTTACTACATAAAGGATCCGCTCATGCTCAAGGATGATTTTTAATTTTCAATACCAGCTATCAAAATTAGGTCTCATGAGCTTGTCATTATCTAATAATGACCGGAGCGACAGGATAGTGGCCATAGCTGCATAAAGGAAAACCAGACCTCTATTAGTACATGAATTATTAATACTAAAGACTTGGACTTTAGTCTAAAGTTTCTCTCAATATTTTTACGAACTTGTAGCCTCAACCTCCAATTCGAGGAATTACTTTAATTCCTTAGTGGGTACTAGAATCCACACAGACTACACACGAGCCCAACTTTGGTTGGTCAAACCATGTGCATCTATGGGTAGGTTCATAACCAGTTATTTCTCTAAACAATTTTTAGTAATTAATTTTGCCCCAAAACCTAATCAGTAGGCTTTGGCCTCCACTGAAAAAATCTGGTTAGGTCTAACCATTAACATGATTTGATTTGATAAATTGAACCAATAAATGATCAAGCCCGACTTTGATCGGCCAACCTAACCACCATCAGAAAGACTTAAATCAAATTATCATACTATGAATGACAATTCCATTAGTCAATAAGCACCAGGCCTTTGGGCCTCCAATGATTATTAAACTAATGGACTCATTATCACTCACTTAATGGGAGGCTATGACTTAGTTATCAATATAACTTAATCATTTTTAGGACCTAATAATTTTTTTTTAAGATTTTATTAAAGAATAGATGAGAAGAAAATATCCAGTCAATTTCAATCCTCCCACTGACTTCACCAAGTCAGATTAAAAAGGATTTACTTAAAGCTGGCATTAGGAGCACCTAAATCAGTCAAACTGATTTACCTAATGACATGGGTGAGCCTTACTCACCAAGTGATCTAATCAAAATCTAATTCACTAAGTTTGCCAGGTAAGTGAGATCAGTGGTGGGGATAAGCCATTAACTCGTCAGAGATCGAATCACTGCTAGTAGCTCCCGCTTAAAAACCACTGGTCAAACTGTCAAACTTACCTTAGACACCAACCGGTTCATTAGTTTTAATTTGATCAACTTAGTAAATAGGGTTCCATCACGTAGCCATGAATTAAGTCCATCTTGGTCTAGTTAAAGACATGGACCCATTCAACTACAACTATTGGAGTTGAGTCTAGAGTATTCTTGATCTAATCTAATTCAACTTTTGATTAGATTTGACCAATTACTCTAATTTAGTCTATTTCTTTAAGCTAACCTTAGGTCTAACCCAATTATGGACCTAATCCATCTAACCCATTGACCCACAAGTTTATGCAATTGTCTTAGGTCTTAATTCACAATTCTAGACCTACTAGACAATACTTAATTCTTTTAATTAAGTATTTGGGCTGATGGGTCAGGGTTTGGCATTTCAAAAATAATTTTTAAATTTGAAAGGTTTTATTTTCTGTTCACTAAATATGTTGACTTATTACACAAATATATCAGCACATTTCATAAATAGCAATCCTATTGCTAATTACATAACAGAAAATAACTCAATCAAAATAAATCATGAATATTTCTTTCGCTGCTTCATCTGCATGGGATATAATTACATCGCTACCCCTACCACCATAGGAGACCCCATCGAATGGAAAGAGAGGGCCTTTAAACCCTACTTTTCTCCTATGACCGGACGGCCATGGCAACCAACCCAATTCGATTACTTGCTACTTGGATCAAGTATATCTAAATATATCAATTTTAAAATTTAAATTTCAAATTTCAAATTTCAAATTTCAAATTTCAAATTTTATTTCAAATTTTTAATTTCAAATTTTGAATTTCATATTTTGAATTTCAAATTTCAAATTTTAAATTTTGAATTTCAAATTTGAAATTTTAACCAAATTTCAAATTTCAAATTTCAAATTTTGAATTTCAAAATTTTGAATTTTGAATTTCAAAATTCAAAATTCAAATTTTGAATTTTGAATTTCAAATTTTTGAATTTTGAATTTCGAACAACTTTCAAAATTCAAATTTTAAATTTTAAATTTCAAATTTTAAATTTAAACTTTTAGATTACAACTTAATCTATGCATACAAATATATATATCATATCTAAGAACCCACTCTGATACCATTTTTCGAGAAAATTTAGTGTAGGGGTAAAATGATAATTTTAAAACTTTTTCAAAATCACTATTTTACAGTGAAAATTATTAATTAATCTAATTAATTAATAAAAATTTACCCTACACTAAGATCTAAATATGATATATAGCATGCATGCATTTAAATTTGAACAGTAAATACTTTACTATAATGTGTTCAGAACACAATACCTTTGTGCGGGTAGTAGATCGCCGTAATCTGATCACCATCGAAAGAGTCTGATCATCATGATGCAGCCACATAGCATGTCTGGCCTCTGTGGATCATCCACATGAAGCTTCCGGTCTGATCGACTCCTCACGAGTGCTAGCTCATTGTAGAGCCCTTTCGACAGTCGATGCTGATCGAACTCCTTTGATCGATGTCTGTCGATTCTTTGGATGCTCTAGATCATCAGCAGACGTGCTTGAGAGGATGTTGAAGATCTTCCTAAAATTTGGTGGGCTCACGACACTCGTAGCTAACTTTCTCACTTCCCGAACTCCAGGCTGAAACCCTGAAGAACTCACTGAAACCCTGCGCACACTTTTTCTTTCTTTTCTTTCTTTTTCTCTCGGAAGGATATAGACCTTCACCTTGCACACAAGGATTCCTCATGCCTAGATTTTCTCTTTAAAATTTTTCTTGCACACACCCCACTCTTCTCCTCCTTTTAAAACAATGTCAAATGTCTTATCCACGTGAGAGGATAAAGATGAGTAATTGCACCATTGAATTCAAATCAAATTTTGAATTCAAATGGAAACCAATTTATCCCTATCCACTAAGGGCGTGAGAAGAGGAGGGTGTGGCTTAATTTGTGCAAGAGTAATTTCATGAGAAACATTTTCTCGTGTAATAAATGGGGTGCTAAAAGAGGATAAGGTCAAGGTGTTAAGATTGGTTGCTCATTCAAATTCAAACTTTGTTTTGAATTTGAATGACCAACCAATCATCCTTATCCACTCATTTGGTACATTAAAGTAGGGTATGAGGAGGGCTTTGCATGAGAAAAAATTCATGGAAACTTTCTTCTCGTGAATTCAAATGGGTGTAGTGGAAGTGAGGTGGCGCAGGGAGAATAGGTCAAGGTGGTTTCATTATTTAAACCAACCTAATTGAACCAAATAAGTTAGGCCCAATTAGACTAATTTAAACCCAACTTAGTTAGGCTTAATTAGGCTCAATAAAATCCTAATCAAATCAGGAATTGATTAAGCCCAACCCCTGATCAAATCAGGGACCAAACCATCTCGACGATTAGGTCAACTCTTAACCTAATCGGGTCAAACCTAACTGAATCCAATTCAATTGGACTTGATCCAAAAATAATTACTCAATCAAATTGAGTTAATTAGTGATCAAATTACTAATTAAACCTCTCATAAATATTGAGTCCAAATTCGATGGGTAATCGGGCATCAGAATTCATCGATATGTAACCCTGATCGAAGAGTCTCAAACCAGTGGGACTCTTGATCTCGGTACCCAAAATGTGTGGGACTCATGATCAAAGAATCCTAAATCTCGATCATAGAGTCTCAGACACGTAGAACTCATAGTCCATGAGCATTAGGACTCTTCATCAGCCATCAGATCAGATAGGAACCTCTAATGTGTGTGACCCCGCAGGTTCGAACCTAAGCCGATAGCACAGGAATCAATTCCTGTACTAATCGAAGTGACCATCTAGCAATGGTACCCAACGATCGGATATGTCAAATAGTCACAATCACAACACTCAGAACCTACGTGAATATGGTTACTGTATAATTCATCCTTTTGATCTCTGTGTTTAGGATGACTCACGGTTAAACTGTCAACCCTGATTAGATCATCCGAATCGTGCTCAACTCAAACAGTCCTGTGACTCCTCACAAAGACTACTCTGGCCAAGGTTTTGCTAAATTGAAACACGACTGTACACAGCTCCCAAACTGGAGTGGTCAATCCCATCTTGACACACGCATTGATAAGTCAAGTACTTGACTACACCCAGCAGCCTTCCGTCACTGAATTAAAAATTCAGATAGTCCAGTGCCTAAGTGAAGTGAGTTGCTTGCAAGTCACCATGGTGGTCTCAGGTCGGAGGGACATTTATACCCATATTCCATCGGAGCAAATCTTGATAGCAGAAATAGCTCCGGAGTCGGTCACGTTCAATGTAGATGTACCCTTACATCTCACTTGTATGCCATACCAGTGTCTCCACACTCATTGGCTAAGAGGACAACCAACCTATATGGCACACAATGACCTATGCTTGATAAATGTTGTCATCCTTGGTAACAACGTATCATTTGGTCACGAACAGATTTAAGGACTAAACAAGAAATCTTCCTTTGTCGAGTCTAAATAGTCCTAAGGACTTCACCACAACATAGGAGTTCATTAGAAGATGAAACATTTTGTGATGAAAAATATCAAAATAATTTTTATTAATTCATAATTCATGTACATATACAAAAATGAGCACAACCGTCAACAAACTGACAATTGACTTTGGAACACTATTTCCAATCGAAATTAAGTGTGTCAGAAAAAAGAGAAAAACCTCATCCTGACACAAACGAAGGCCCAGTTATTAAGAGACCGGATGGGGGGAGAGACCCTTGCAACGGCCCTTATGCGCCCCCACAGCCATGTTAGGAACAGGAGGAGAACCTCGTCCTAATATGAACAAAGTCGAAGGCCTGATTATTGAGAGACCGGATGGGGGGAGAGACCCTTGCAACGGCCCTTATGCACCCCCGCAGTCATGTTAGGAATAGGAGGAGAACCTCATTCTAACATGAGCAAAGTCGAAGGCCCGATTATTTAGAGATCGGATGGGGGAAGAGGCCCTTGCAACGGCCCTTATGCGCCTCCACAGTCATGTTAGGAACAAGAGAAGAACCTCATCCTAACATGAGCAAAGTCAAAGGCCTGATTATTTAGAGACCGGATGGGGGGAGAGGCCCTTGCAACGGCCCTTATGCGCCCTCACAGCCACGTTAGGAATAGGAGGAGAACCTCATCCTAACATGAGCAAAGTCGAAGGCCCAGTTATTTAGAGATCGGATGGGGGGAGAGGCCCTTGCAACGGCTCTTATGTGCCCCCGCAGCCCAGTTAGGAATAGGAGGAAGACCTCATCCTAACATGAGCTGAAATTGATTGTATCGGGAACAGGAGGAGAACCTCATCCTGATACAAACGAAGATCTGGTTGTTTGAGATCATATGAAGGGAAAAACCCCTCAGCAACTCCTCTACACCCTTGCAATCCTATTAGGAGTAGAAGAAAAACCCTCACCCTAACAAAAAAAAAAAAAGAAAAAGCGATGAGCTACATCAGAAAAAAAATAAACTACATCCAAGACTCAAAGGACCTCGTCTCAATGAGGAAGAAAACCCTTGTCAAAAATCTTCAGTCCCTAAGGGTGAATCAACACGGCGATGATCAGGAATCTTCAAACAACGTCAACATCGAATAAGATGGAAGGCAAAAGAAGCTCGATAAATGATAACTTAATGCAAGAATGGATAAGGTAATAGAAATTTTTCTTTTCATTTCATTAGTAAAGTGCGCGTTACAAATCCTTTAAAGGCCAAAAAAAAACAACAAGAAAAGAAAAGAATATATAAATATATAGAATAAAAGGTGAGAAAGCTCTAAGGAAGCTCGGCTTCTTCAGACTTCGAACTCTCGGTTCCAGCCATCATCGAGGATTGCTTTAAGTACATAACTTCTTCTTCCAGTCTCTCTTCTGCTTCCCCTTTCTACAGGATCAAAAAGTACTCACGATCGAAGATGTACCACAAGCGCGGGCTCTAGGTAATCAAGGTGAAGCACGGTCAGATTTGTCTCTTCTATCCTTGCCTTCTTCGCCGACCCAGAAGTTGCAGTGCCTCTCCACTTGTGGGCCTTGAGACTCTTGGCTAACATCCGAGCCGCATCTGCATCCATATATGCAACGAAAGAAGATTGGCACATCTTAGAAACAGATCCACAAAAAAAAAAGGGGAGTTCTGGAACTAACCTAGGCTGGTCCGAAGGATGCAGAGATGTAGAGATGGGGACAACCCAAAGAACACCTAAGGCCGAGAAAGACGCTGGGGAAGAATGAAACTCTCAGGAAGAAGGAGGGACTGAAGAAACTCTTAGGCAAAGTAAGACCCCTAAAGAAGGAAGGCGGATTTAAATAGGTGACGAGGTTCGGTGCAATGATGATTGCGGATCTCCTCTGGCCGATCTACAACCGTCATGTGTCCCACTTATCATGGCAGGCAGTTAAAAGTGGGTGACAACTGACAGAATCATTATTGCACCATACCTAGAGCAACGCTCCAGCAGGAATTTTGAAAAAATCTTTTCGGATCACCTCGATTTGAAAAGACTCTAGCACCAGCACGCCAAATGCCAAAATATCTGGAAACAATCGAGTACGAAAATTGAGGAGGGCAACTTCGGTTGTAAAAATTTTTCTATACTTCCTTCATTTGAAACTTGAACTTGAAAGTAGGGGGACTGGTGTTGGGTATAAAATAACCCCAGTCGAAGTTCATAAAAGGCCGACCCTCCCAGGGCTCTTCCGGCTTCTGACCTTATGTGGCATCTTTTTGAACTCCCCCGACCGTTCGAGCTTCCATAATACCTTCCGAACTTCTCTGATAATGAGCTCCTCCATTCATCTATCGGACTGCTCCAAATGCTCTCTGGACTTCATTATCAGCTGACTTTCTACAGTGATTGGCTACCCTTTGAATCTCTTCCAGACTTTTTTTTGCCACCAGTCGGATCTCTACTCCGAACTTCTTTCAAGCTTCATCAATGTCCGAGCTTCTCTAACAGCAGGACTTCTACAATAACCAGACTCCATCCAAGTTTCTACGACAGTCGACTACCTTCTGAATTTCATCTGAGCTCCTACAAGAGCCGAATCCCAGTCGAACTTCTACAGCGGATGGATCCCAGATAAATTTCTACAACAGACGAGCTCCACCAGCCGGATCTCTACTCCAAACTTCTTTCAGACCTCGTCAATGATCGAGCTTCTCCAGCAGTGGGACTTTGACAATAAGAAGTCTCCATTCGAACTTCCATGACAACTGATCTTCGTCCGAGCTTCTACAATAATCAGACTTCATCTAGACTCCAACAAGAGCCTGGCTCCATCCAAACTTTTACAACAGAATTGAATTTCGAAATCTTCCAACGTTCGACCTTCCCCAGTATCTTCAAGACTCCTCCAGCGGACGAGCCTCCCTAGCGCCATCTGAACTCCACTACCGGATGACTCTCTGTCAGATTCCTCATGAAATTGGATCTCTCCGATGGACAATCTTCAGACGAGCTTCCACATCAGGCAAATCTCAGACGGACTTCTCTAGCAATCGGACTCCTACCAGATTTTTCCAACAAAAAGTCTCCGACTGAGCTTCTACAGCAGATGACTTCCGCCTGCAGCATCGACACCCAAGGCACCCGACAACAGTGGACTCGTTAGCAACCTCAAAAATATCTGAGCTTCTCTTAGATTACTGAGATAGAGAGCCATTCCGCTCCACCAGACATCCCAGTTGAGCTTCAGCCGTCAGGCCCAAACTATTCGATAAGTCACGATAACGGACACCACTCCACTTCCCATAACAAACTCCATGTGGCCCTGATCGGCCCCCTGATGCCACTACTCTCTATAACAAACTTCGCATGGCCCCGAACGGCACACTACCAGGCAGTTACAGATGTCACTGTCAATCAGTTACACTCTCTGTCTATAAAAAGAGACCTCTAGATATGTTCTTTTCTAATCTCTAGACTCTATCTCGAAACTCTGCTAAAATCCCATTCGAATGCTCCATTTCTGTTGAGGCAGAGTACTGACTTGAGCATCGGAGGATCTTGTCGGAGCACCCCCAACTTCAGTTTAAACTTCCCTTACAGGTTCCGATGGCGGCCGCGATCCCCTCAACTCCAGCTTCTCTGACATCGGTGAAATTCTACACCAACAGTCATATATCGAAAGACAGGGTTAACAAATTGGAGAAATCCAAGCTATTAAGTCTATTGACTTTCGAGTCATATCCAATTTGTTAATCATGCCTTCAAGGCAAAATGACCAAGCTCCTTTTTGTGGGACATGGGGAAAGGGCCACAGACCTACTTGCCCTAGTACATACAGATGTGTGCGGTCCATTTGATGTGTCAGCTAGAGGCAACTATGTCTACTTCATTACCTTTATCGATGATATGTCTAGGTACAGGTATGTGTTTCTAATGAAACACAAGTCTGAAGCCTTTGAAAAATTCAAAGAATTCAGACATGAGGTAGAAAAATAAATAAAAAAACCCATTAAGATTCTTCGATTAGATCGAGGAGGTGAATACCTTAGTCGGGAGTTCTTAGACTATCTTAAGAACAATGGTATAGTCTCTCAATGGACTCCACTTGGAACGCCACAACTCAACGAGGTTTCAGAACAGAGGAATCAGACCCTATTAGATATGGTTCGTTCCATGATGGGCTTCACAGACCTCCCTGAGTTTCTTTGGGGATATTGTCTCATGACAGCAATTTATGTATTGAATAGGATTTTCTCTAAAATCGTTCCTACCACACCGTATAAGATATGGCATGGTAAGAAGCCAAGTCTGAGTCATCTCAGAATTTGGGGTTGTCCGGCTCATGTCAAGAGACAGCAGGCGAACAAGTTAGAGTTCAGGTCTTTTAGAGCTCGGTTCATAGGATATCCTAAAGAGTCATTAGGATACTATTTCTATATTTTGGAAGATTCAATGTGATTGTGAATCGACATACTATTTTTCTTGAAGAATAGTTTATTCAAGATAGTGACATCGGAAGAATAATTAATCTCAAGGAGAATGTCCCCCAAGAGCAACGAGCTAAAGAAGCTGAGGAACCCAATCAATTAGAACTAGTCCTAATACAACCTCTTCCATCTCGTAGATCGACTAGGATTTTTTGTCCTCCTGAAAGATACTTAGGTACCATACAAGAAAATGTAGAGGAAATATTCCTCACGAGAGATGGGGCTTATGGTGATGATCCCAAGACCTATGATGAGGCGATATCAGATATCGACTCCGAGAAATGGTTAGAGGCAATGAGATCAGAAATTGACTCGATGCACTCAAACCATGTCTGAACCTTGGTAGATCCACTTGAAGGTATTGTACCTATTAGCTGTAAATGGATCTTCAAGAGAAAGATAGGTGCAGATGAGAATGTGGAGACATTCAAGGCTAGGCTCGTAGTGAAAGGTTATAGTCAGTGCGAAGGCATTGACTATCAGGATACCTTCTCGCCCGTAGCCATGCTAAAATCCATCCACATATTACTTGCTGTTGCAACCTATTTTGATTATGAAATATGACAGATGGGCATGAAAACGGCATTCTTAAATGGATATCTTAAGAAAGATATCTATATGGAATAGCCGTTTGGTTTCACATCCAGTGATAATGATCACAAGGTCTGCAAGCTGCAAAGGTCTATTTATGGACTTAAGCAAGCATCTCGGAGCTGGAATACTCATTTCAATGATGTGATCAAAATATTTGGTTTTATCAAGAATGAGAAGAACCATGTGTGTTCAAGAAGGTCAGTGGGAGTGCAGTTGTCTTCCTCGTACTGTATGTAGATGACATCCTTCTAATTGAGAATGATATTTCCATGTTGACCTCAGTCAAAATATGGTTATCTAAGGAGTTCTCTATGAAAGATCTAGGTGAGGCATCCTTTATACTGGGTATTAAGGTCTATAGAGATAGATCAAATAGGATGCTGGGACTTTCACAGAAGACATATATAGAGGAGGTGCTAAAAAGGTTTAGCATGAAAAACTCCAAAAGAGGTTTAGTACCCTTTAGACATGGCATTCATCTCTCCAAGAAAATGTGCCCTAGCACACCTGAGGAGATTGAACGCATGAGCAAGATCCCTTATGCTTCCATAATAGAGAGCCTCATGTATGCCATGCTATGTACATGACCTGATATAGCCCATGCTGTGAGTGTCACAAGAAGATATCAATCGAATCCAGGCGAAAAATACTGGACTTCTGTGAAATGTATCCTTAAGTACTTGAGAAGGACTAAAGATATGTTTCTAGTCTTTGGGAATGGAGAACTCTAGGTTCAAAAATTTACAGACTCAGACTTTATGTCTAATATAGATGATTGAAAGTTGACATCTGGGAGTCTGTTCATTTGCAATGGTGGTGCAGTTAGCTGGAAGAGTTCCAAGCAAACGGTGATTGCTGATTCCACCATGGAGGCAGAGTATATTGCTGCATCGAAAGCTGCGAAGGAGGCATTCTGATACAAAAAGTTTGCCGCGAAGCTTGGAGTGATGTCATCAGATGCCATCCCTCTTTACTGTGGCAATAATGGTGCCATAGCTCCAGTTAAGGAGCCAAGGTCTTACCAGAAGTCCAAGCACATCGAGCGGCGATTCCATCTGATCCGTGATTACCTCAAAAAAAGTTATATCGAGGTTAAGAGAGTCGACTCCATAGACAATGTGGCAGACCCGCTGACAAAGCCATTAGGCCAGCAAAAGATCGAAGCCCACCTTGAGAAGATAGGACTTAGATATGTGGCCAATTGGCATTAGGTCAAGTTGGAATTTGTTAGATGTGTGCCCTAGATGCCAGATTGGCTGACACATTCCTGTACAAATCTAAAGGCAAATTTATAATTTTGACTATAAATCAATAAATGGGTTATTCTTCTATCACATTATGTACATTGTGTCTGTGATACATCTTTTGAGTTAGTACGAATGTCAATTCATATTTTTAAGAGTTGAAAATTTAAGGTATGAATTTACATAACTAACTCATAAACAACTCCTAACCATAGGATCATCACAAGGATGGTAATCGATCCGAAAGGTTGGTGTACGATCTCTTTCTTAGGGTAGATGAGTCTTGAGTCTACGGTGTGGAGACACCGGAGTGAGAGTACAGGTATTCATTGAGAATGAGAGTACTGAGCGTGATCATATCGAGCAGTCATAAGGAAGTCTACCTTCTCATCGATGACTAGCTCGATGTTGTAGTTGTGTGTCTAGTTTTTTGACTTGAGGTGCATCGACAGTTCATCTTGAGGTGTTATAGTTTGACTATACCATAACTCAATTTTCTAGCCATTCGGAACCTTGAGGTGTATGTTGGCTGTAGCATATTCATTGTAGGAACTAGGTCGCACCAAGATGGAATCTATCAACCTCGGTAGATGAGAGGAGCAGTCTTATGGTGATCGAAAGATCAAGTCCTTAAGTCCATGGCCATGGCATAGTCAAATAATGGAAAAGAGTTTTCCATTAGGATTTTACATCAGACTCGGATCGATCAACTAACTCATATGACTATGTTGGGTTTGACGAGTTCACCTTAACCCTAATTCAGTCGGGACTCATGATAGACGAACTCAATCACACAGGTAGCTGCACTGAGAGGTTCATTTTCAGTTCTGATGGGTTGCCACCATATATTTCTAGGTATCACTGATGGATTTTGAGAGCAATTAGAATGATCTTGATGATCGATCATTCTAATTGTATGAATCAGAAGAGTTCTAATCCATCGAAAGGAGTTTCGATGATGTCGATGATGAGATCATGACATGTCTCATTACCATATGGAATTGAACCTAACTGGGTCACACTAACAAGGGTTAGGATCTGTATGTCATCAATTGGGCTAGTCCAATTGATTTGGATTAGATCCAATTAGGTTCAAGGAAATCGTGCTAGCACACGATTGAGCCTAATTTTCTCCTCATGTAATCTTTTCTATCTCGACTGAGCCAAATATGATTTGACTCATCCAGAGAATCTTGAGAAGGTTTTTCTCAGTCTAAATGAAGCTTGTCCAGCTCAGAAAAGGCTTGTCTTAATTCATGAGATGAATTTAAGACAAGCACCTGCTAATTCCTGTCACCTGCCAATTTTATTTTAGGACATTAGTCAAAAGTTGACATATGGGTCTTAAATTGAAGGCCACTTAGCAAGAGCTCATTGGAGAATTTTTGTGGAGTGTCCACATGCCAAATCAGCATCAAATTAGGCACCATAATCAAATTGTGGCATGAGCCCAATTGGATAAAGAGGGCACCCCAAGTGGATAAGGATGGAAGTTGATTTGATCAACTTGGACTCTTTGGCGCCAACATGATTGTGCTTATCCAATGTTGGTGCCAACTCTTGGAGAGAGGTTTGGGTTCTTATCTGATGTGATCAAATGACATCACTCCATCAATCAAATTTTTTTCAGATTTATTGAAATTTTTTGATTGATTGAATGATGTGGCACTGTGCAGCACAGCAGGGTCTATATAAACCCTGTCTGCGCCTAGGGTTTCTAGTGATTGCACCAAACCCATCAAAGCTGCCACCCCCCTTCCTCTTCTCCACATCCCATCTGAAGTCCTCTTTCCCCTCTTCACACCCAAGGAGTTGGGCATCCATCTGGTGCAAGATCAAGGTGTGGTGACGCCTTGAACAGGAAGGCTGCAGGAGTTCTTCGACAAGCTGCTGCTCCAACTTCAGGAAGACCTTTGAAGATCTTCCTAATCAGATTTAGTTCTAATTTTTGGAGCAAAGATTTGTGAGGAGAAGATGATCCAGGTCCTACCCAAGTGGATCTAGTAGAGGCCAGACGATTGCATGGCTAAATCAGAACCTCAGGCTTGCTGCGATCATCTACAGGGTAATTAGATTACCCTTGAGGTATTTCATATTTCTTCATACTTTTAGATTTATTTTAGAATTAATATTAGATAATAAAATTAGATCTAGAGATTGAGATCTAAAATAAATAAGGATAAATTTTTTTTTAAATTATTCCACCCCAGATTTGATGAAATCTGGAAGATCCTACAAGGAAAAAGGCAGTTTTTCCTTCAAGATACTCCTTGCAATTTTTCTTCCAGTGGCCCTCCTTGCCACAGTGATAATAAGTACCTTTGGCGGAGACCTTCTTTGCCTTCTTTTTGGAGATGCTAGCCTTAGGGTTCAGCTTTTTTTTAAAACCCTTCTTCGTCTTATTCTTGCTAATCTTATCAACATAAAGAACCTGAGCCTTTTCACCCTTGAAATGGCTCTCTGCTATTTTTAGCATATTCAGCAGCTCAGACAAGCTGATGTTTAATTTGTTCATATGATAATTAATGACAAACTGAGAAAAAAAATTAAAAAAAAATTACAGGATCAAATTCTAGCTTAGTTCACCATCCATGGCAAAACTCAGCTATCCCAGATGAGTGATCAAATCAATCATCTTTAGGACATACGTTTGCACGGAAGAGCCTTCAATCATATGGGCATGGAACAACTACTTCGATATCTTATATCGAGCAATTTGACTTTGCTCCTCATATAACTCCTGAAGATTAAAGAAAATAGAGAGAACGTCTATGTCCTCATACTGCTTTTGGAGCTCATTGCTCATGGAGGCAAGCATGATACATTTGACAGTTACACTGTCATCTTTCCACATCTTATATGTGGCCCTTTCCTCTTCGAAAGCATCTTCCTCAAGAGAATTGATACGACCGTGATGTTGTCGTTAGGACACCATGATTATCAATCAAATTTTGACTTCAATAAAAATTAAAAATATTTAGAAAGTAGTGAGTCAGGTCGAATCCATAGAGAAGGCAAGATTTTGATTTGAAATCTTTGATTTTACAAAAAAAATAAAATTTTGAAGAAAGTAATTTAAGTCAGAAAATAAAATTGAAAGTGTGAAAAATAAATTCAATACTAAGATCTACTAACTAGATCCTAGCATCTACTTGCAATAAAAATAAATAATAAAAATTTAAAAAGTATAAAATAAATTGATACTAAGATCTACTAATTAGATCCTAGCATCTAATTGCAATAAAAATAAAAGACAAAAATTTAAAGTGCAAGAAAATAAATTTTGCATTAGTTGAAATTGAAATTCAAGTATAAAAAATTTAAAAAAATAAAAATGTAACAAGAATCTGAAGTTGGTCAACCAAATCTTGTCGAAAAGATGGTTGATGACCTCTCCATCTTCTGTCGTACTCCGTAGGGCGAACTGGCTTCTCTCCTTCTTTTTCTTGGATTTCTAGAGCTATTTAATTTTTTTTCTATTTTTTTCCTCATTTTTTAATAATTTTTTCTTCTTCCAAAGCTTATTCCCAGATCTCCTATTTATAGATGAATTTTTCATAATTTTTTGATTGGAAAAAGAGTCCTAAAATCCTTAGAAATCATATTAATCTCCTTAAGAATATTCCTGACTGTCGGATGGAGCTTGAACCACCCAGATCTGCCCAGAAAATCCTCATTTTAATCCAAATCAAAGTCAAATCAAACCACAGCCGTTCGATTTGGGTTCTATTGGTTTTGGGCCATTGGATCATGCAAAAGAGTCCTATTCAAAGTCAACAACGAGTCTAGACCGTCGAATCTGATGATGGATGCATTTTCGACCGTTGGATCCTGCAAAACTTCTCCTTATAAATCGACAGCGAACAGCAGTCTTTCGATTTTCCTTAGTTTGAATCCTGACCGTCCATTCACAAAAAATACCTTCCGCCCATTGTGAGCCGTGACTGTGGACTACGTGAAATTTTTGATGGACCGCACCCTGATTTTATGGACCGATCGATCGGTCCACCATGCATCAGAGGTCTTTTTTAAGCTTTTTTAAGGGTACTTTGGTTCATTTTTGCTTCGATTTTTGCTTGAAATTTTGAAAAAGCATTAAATTTTGAAAAATTTTTCATCATTTTGGTGCTTAAATTGCTCAATTGAATTAACATCTATTTTTTATAAATATTCTCTAATTTTATTTTTTTTTTAAATTATTTATTTTTTTTTTAAAAATTAATTTATTTATGAAATTAGATTTTTAAGAAGATGTTAGCACCATAAATTATCAAAAATATCTTCAATAAATATAAAAATATACCACTTATTACACTCTCCAACTTGAACTTTGCTCGTCTGCGAGTAAAAAAAAATTAGAATCAAGTACCATTTAACTTAAAATCTCAAATTTCATCAAATAATTTTTAAAAGGCCACTGATATTCAGTAGAGTGTAAATGAGGTATGTCATTAGGGTATTAATACTAGTCAATATAAGAGTTAAACTAAGAACACTAAATTTTTTCTGAACTTTTCTAAATTATCCCTACCTTTATCTCCAAATCATTAACCTTCATATTGATAAGTATATTATTACTTCCATCCTTCATTTATTGATTGATTTTTTTTTTCTTTTTTTTTTAACATTGTATTGCTATTGAATGTCTTAACCCCTTAAGCTTTCTGTTTGACTCATGTAGCAAGTTTTCAATCAATAACTCCCAAACCAGATGACTTTAGGGCACTAGGCATAGAATACTCCTTAGACCTACTTGCTTGAATCAAACAGGCTACTAGTTAAAACTAACTTTACAACAAAGCTTCTTTGCCCTTCATACCTTTTGACGCGAAACTCAATGCTTGCTTAGGTAAAGAGGCCCGGTTACTCAGCATGAAGTACTTGAAATTTTTTTTTTTAATATGAAAAAATATATAGTTACCCTACACAAGCCCATAAAAAGTTAACTCTTCTTTGATGCTAGTAGAAAAATTTAAAAATACTCAAAGAAAACTGTTTAAGTTCTAAACTTAACTCTTTATTGAGTTTTCTTAATACTTGATCCCTTAATATCTCATAAACTCTTTGATCTGTGCATCAATTTTCTTTTTAAAAATACTTGGTTTAACTTGATTCTTAAGTATAATCAGGTGCTTAAATACTAAATACTAACTTACTTGAAGACTTTAAAAATTTAAAAATTTTTATTATCCCCCCCAACTTAATTGACATTATCCTCAATGGAGTAGAAAAAATGAAGGGTGCAGCAAAGAGAAAGAAAGGAGAGATGTCACCTGATCCAGAAGTCTTTTCAAAATTGATTCTCCCCCCAACTTAGCCAAGATTATCTTTAGATCCATACAAAAGAAACTAAGTAAGACTTCATTAACCTAAACAAAATACAAAAGATAGTAAAAAGTATAAAATTGGGTTGTCTCCCAGGAAGCATTAAGTTTACCATCTTCAGCCAGACCATACTGATTCTCTCACCTATCCCGTGTCAAATATTGGATTGACAAATTTTAATGATTTTGAATTGCTAATCTCAGGAAGATGGTCTATAATAATTTTAATATTTTATTACCAATCTTCAAAAAATAGTTCACATTTTTATTTTTAATTTTAGAAAGATAGTTCACAAACCCATTTACAGACTCTTATTTATCGAGAATTTCTTCTGTTTGTTCTTCTAAAATGCTCATGAATTGAGTTTTTAGGTTAGGAGTTGAGTTTGAAGTAATGGGTACTAAAAGAGTATCAGTTGATTTTAAACATGTGTACTTAAATGTAACCAAGGGTAATTTCAGTTTTGGAGGAGGTGATTTTAAAGTGGAAGAATTGACTTCTGGGGTTGAAGGGAATGAAACTTTTGGTGAATATATCTCGGATAACTCATCCACTCTCTTCTCTTTAGTACTTAGATCAGTAATAATTTCAGACTCAGGTTCTTCTATCGGGTTAGTCTCAGTACTAATCTCCTCTTCTAAATTTTTTTTTTGGCTAGCATCAATACTAGCCTCTTTTATTTGGTCTTGGTATGGATCTTTAAGAATTCTATCATTTTTAAGCTTAGAAATTACATTATCACTTTCAAATTGGGGATTCTTAGGTGGGACATTGGATTGATGACTAGGTCCAGGTGATTGGTGGATGGGTGGATCATTTTTAAAATTCGATATTGGTTCATTTGGTAATTGATCTAGTTCTCTCCTCATGATAGATTCAGTTAATTGATCTATTTGTACTTCTAGCCTAGTGAGAGATTGCTGTTCGATCATGATCATTTGTTGAAGTTGGTTGAATCTATTGTCGGCTACATTGATCTGTTAAGGAGGTAGGTATGATAGCTGATTGTAATAGGATGGTTGAGTAGGCTGACTAGGCTAACCTCTTTTATAAGCATAATTTTGGTATTGGGGCCTATTGTGAAAGTTTTGCACAAAAAAAATTTGGATCTGAGCCTGAGTCTGTTGGGGTCTCCAAGAAAAATTAGGGTGGTTCCTCCAATCTTGGTTATATGTGTTTAAGAATGAATCATTGATAGGATTAGAGTAACCTTGAGCAGCTTGAACTTGTTCTTGGATGAAAGGTAAAAATTGTGCAGCCATAGGACATTCACTAACATGATGGGTTGGGCTAGCATAGATAGAATAAATCTCCTGATAATTGGAAGGTGGTGTATATTGTGTAGGAGATTGTTGACCTAGAGCTAAGCATTTATCTATAAGAAGGTCAACTTTATCTAATTTTTAGGCTAGCAGGTTCAAATCGACCTCAGGACTAGAGTCAGAATATTTGATCCCATAGAATGATGGGAACATCTATGGATTATAGGTGGAAGGAATAAAATATTCTTTTATTTGCCTAGGTGGTTCTTAGAATTTCTAGCCATTTGATTTTCAGGTTTAACATAGATCAGTCATTTAATTTCAGGATTAAGTTCAACTAGGTCGGGGTAAAAAAAATTATACCGTGCATGTATCAGTGCAAACCCTAATATATGAATGAGTTTTTTTTTTAAAGGAGAAAGAAAAGAGAAGAGAAAGAAAGAGAGAAGTTCTAAAGGTGAGATCCTTAAAGAAAGCTCTAGACCTAAAGACGAAAGGTGGGAAGAATTAGTTGTGGTTGAGTGTTAATTGTAATCAAGTTAGCAGATAATTAAACCTAGACACCTACGGATTTCATAAACCTAACAGTTCTATGTAGAGTGGCTTAGCCTAAATGCAAATTGAGTTTATTCTCACTTCCTTCAACTAGCCAGGTAAGAGATGGGGTCGTGGGGGTCCCCCTATTGCTTACCTTAGAAACTAATTGAATTGGTTAGGTATGCTAACGAAACCAATTAGACAACCACGAGTCTACTTAGGCTGAGCCCTTGTAATCTCTAACCTTAGACACCAGTTTTAGGGGTGAGTTTGAACTTACTTTGTACTTGACTTCACCACCATACTCAAACTGAACTCAATTGATCCTAGGGGTCAACGTCTACTTGATTTTAGTTAGATTTGGATTAATGTGGGATGCTGGTTGGTTGTTTTTGGGCTATGAAAGGGTGATAAAATCTCCACTTTATCTTGTTATGGGTGTTGCCCTAAAATTGATTTGAGATGAATATGCACAACCAAAAGCAAATCTAAGATGATGAATGCTTCTAAACAATTAAATTTTTACTCTTGTCATATGATTTTTATTAGATTTATGTGGATGAATTTTAGGTTAATTTGAAAAAAAATAGTAATTAATACTAAAAAAAATAGTTAGGATTAGGGTTAGGATTGATCTCACCAAGCAAAAGTGGAAGCTTTCTATCTCTTTTCTTTTCAAAATTTTTTTCTATAAAAAGAAAAAAATCAAAAAAATTAGTAAGCTATATTTTCAAGAAAATCAAAAAATTCACATATTAAAATTGGTGCCTTCCCCGACAATGATGCCAAAAATTTGATACGATCGCGATGTTATCATTAGAACATCATGATTATCAATCAAATTTTGACTTCAACAAAAATTAAAAACATGTAGAAAGTTTTGAGCCGGATCGAATCTACAGAGAAGGTAGAATTTTGATTTGAAATCTCTGATTTTGTAAAAAGAAAATAAAATTTTGAAGAAAGTAATTTAAGTTGGAAAATAAAAATTAAAAGTATAAAAAATAAATCTGGTACTAAGATCTACTAACTAGATCCTAGCATCTACTTACAATAAAAATAAATAATAAAAATTTAAAAAGTATAAAATAAATTGGTACTAAGATCTACTAATTAGATCCTAGCATCTAATTGCAATAAAAATAAAAGACAAGAATTTAAAATGCAAGAAAATAAATTTTACATTAATTGAAATTAAAATTCAAGTATAAAGAATTTAAAAAAATAAAACTATAACAAGGATCTGAAGTTGATCAGTCAAGCCTCATCGGAGAGATGGTTGATGACCTCTCCATCTTTCGTCATACTCCGTAGAGCGAACTGGCTTCTCTCCTTTTCTTTGGGTTTTTAAAGCTATTTTACTTTTTTTCTATTTTTTTCTTCACTTTCTACTGATTTTTTCTTCTCCCAAAGTTTATTCCCAGACCTCCTATTTATAGATAAATTTTTTATAATTTTTTGGTAGGAAAAAGAGTCCTAAAATCCTTAGAAATCATATTAATCTTCTTAGGAATATTCCTGACCGTCGAATGGAGCTTGAACTACCCAGATCTTCCCAGAAAATCCTCATTTTAATCCAAATCAAAGTCGGATCAAACCACAACTGTCTGATTTGGATTTGGATTGGTTCTAGGCAGTCGGATCATCCAAAAGAGTCCTATTCAAAGTCGGCAATGAGTTTGGACCGTCGGATCTGATGATGGATGCATTTTTGATCATTGGATCGCACAAAACTTCTCCCTATAAATTGACAGCGAACAGCAGTTGTTCGATCTCCCTTAGTTTGAATCCTGATCATCCTTTCATGAAAAATACCTTCTGCTTGCTGTGAGCCACGACTGTGGACTGCGTGAAAATTCTGATGGACTGTGCCCTGATTCTGTGGACCGATCGATCGGTCCGTCGTGCATCAGAGGTCTTTTTTAAGCTTTTTTAAGGATATTTTAGCTCATTTTTGCTCTAATTTTTACCTAAAAAATTGAAAAAAATATACATTAAATTTTTAAAAATTTCTTATCATTTTGGTCCTTAAATTGCTCAATTGAATTAACATCTATTTTTCATAAATATTATCTAATTTTTTTTTTAAATTATTTATTTTTCAAAAAAAATTAATTTATTCATGAAATTAGATTTTTAAGAAGATGTTAGCATCATAAATTATGAAAAATATCTTCAAAAAATATAAAAATATACCACTTATCAAGAATCTGGAGAAGGTATATCCAGAATGTAGGAGACTTTCTCTTGAGTGAGAATAATTCTCAAGTTTCTTAACCAATCAACATAGTTAGGTTCAATCAACTTGTTAGTATCTAGGATACCTCTAAGGGATAGTGAGAATGTCATAAGTGTAGTTAATTTATAATGACAAGAACACAATATAAGCAGACAACTCATGAAGACATTCACAACTAGACTAGGATTTTTATCTAATTGTGTCTCCCACTATTTTATCAAACTTATAGCCCTCAAATATGATAATTGAGAAACATACTAATATTTCTTAGTGGGGTTGAGATCCTTATTCCTCACAAACACTTTGTGGATAGCATAACAAGTATTCATGAGTTCAAAAGTAGGTAACTCTTTACCAATTATACCTTTACAATTTTCAACATCTTTCATTCGGATCTCTAGATCACATATAGTCTTGTGAATAACACAACAACCTATAGTATTCTAGTTAAGTTGACCTTTCAATCTCATATAGTCATATTTAAACAATGCTGTCCTTGTAGATAGCACAACAAAGCAATACTATTCAAATATGCCATAAGCATCAATATGCACTTGATCAACATCATGTCAATTTCTATAGTAAGCCTTGTAGATAGCACAACAAGCTCACTTAGATCTTGACATACTTTATCAACCAAGTTTGAAGGAAGGCCCTTGTAGTGTCTATATCACTAATCAATCTAAGTCCGAAATTCAAGAAGTTCAAATTAGCCAGATAAGTAGGTGGGAGGCTCTCCGTAGCTTTTCTTGACACCAACAGAGTTAGCCAAGCCAGTATATGGATCTAATTAGAAAATCATCTTTTACATTTTTCTCAACATCAATTGATCTTAAGAATTTGACTTTTGATTTAAAAGTGAATCCTGACATTACAACTTAATATAATTTTATGAGAGACTTTAAACTGATCTCGACACATCATAACTATATAAGTGCATAAAATGTATACTACAAATTATGCAAATTTGCATGCTTCTGCTATTCAAAATAGCAATCACATTATCATGCCAAAAAATATATAAGGGTGCAATCAAAGTCATAACATATGACTAACAAATTCATATAATATAACATACTCTAATTTAATTAGGCATGCATAACACCCTTATTAGCTATACATCGATTTAATCATCATGCAACCATGATAATAAAATTCTAAATTATCATAAATTTACAATTTAATAATTAAAATTTAGAATTATAGTTCACAAAAACTCAAAAATATATTTTTGAGTTTGAAGAATCAATGAAAAAATAATGCTATATTTTTTGCAGGATATGAACAAGAATAATTCTAAGCTATTATATTGTACTTGTTTGATCGAATCAGACAAGGATGGCTTTGATACCACTATTGGATTCTATCCACATAATAGAAAATAATTTTCAATTTTTTTTAAAACACTCAAATCAATAGTTTTATCAAATAAAGCTATCGAGCTGAACCCAAAACCTTAGAATCACCTTACCGAACATGATCAAAGCAAATTCAAGCATGCAAAGACATAGAATATTATACTTTAACCAAAATAAAAAAGTGGCATATTGGTGTTCTTCATAAGACCCCAAGGTATAAGTCCTCCAATGGTGATCCACACAGAAGTTAGCCAAGGTCCTTCCCAATCGATGCGCAGCTGCGGCCTTATCTTCTCAAGAACACTACCAACTTCAAACTTGCATCATGATCGCACCAAAGCCCAGATGCTTTGGATATTACTACCAAAATGATACCAAGAAGACACTCTTCAGATATCATATAGTTTAGGATTTAATTTTTAACTCTAACATATAGAAAAACCAAATCCTAGGGCACTCCAGCAATACTTGCTGAAAATCTTACCACCCTTGTAGCAACTTTTGCCGCTCAGATTCCCCTCTCTTTTTTTTAATTTTTTTTTTTTAGATTTTTTATTATAATTTTTGCATCCTTTCTCTCTAGCTCACCCAAAAATCTTAGTCAAAAGCCACCTAGGGCATCCCTTATAAATAGAGGACCAGGCAATGTTACATGGGATGAAGGGGCACCAACTTTTGGTGTTCCAACTTCCCACATGCCAAATAAATTCACTGAGTAAATTTTTGGCAATTCAAATACTTGGAGTAGAAGGACTCTTCCTTCTCTATGTGACATAAAAATTTTATTAATTTTTAGCATAAAACATAGGATTTTTGATTTATCTTATAAGGCAACATGTTTAATAAAGAGCCTTCTTTAAGAAAGACTCTTTATTTCTCATGCTAATTTGAGGTGGGCGACAATTATATTTTTACATGAATTTTGGTGAACATAGTGGAGTCCTTCTCCACTTAAAACTAGTCTAAGTTGGATAAGGATCTAATCCAAATTGATCCAATCCCATTAGGTCAAAGCCAACTGGTCTAGGTTAGCTCAAATACTTTGAACCAAACCAATTTGGGAACTTGGGTTAATACAATATGTTAGTATATCAAATTAACCCATAGAATTTATATTAAACTCTAATTAAATCAAACCAAAGCTAAAATCCAAAGTGTGACCTATTGAGTTCCAAATCTAGCCCACAGTAGATACAGACTTTCGACGTAACCCTAATCCGATGAGATTAGGTCATCCGAAGAGTCTCAATCAACTTGTACTCTTCCAAATTGATTTTAGAATCAAATTTTTTCAATTTTTATCAAGCTCATAAGTCAAGATTTATGTCTAGCAACATATCATGACTACCTAGAAGATTTAAAATTTTGATAAAAAATTACCAAAATACCCTTCAATGGCAAGTTTCCATGTAATTCAATCCTTCAGTCAAACAATATCCCAAATAAGCTGTGGGCATAGAAACATATCAAACCCAATCACTTATCTTTATGTATCTCGATCTAAAAGTGATGATTCAATTGATGATTAATTAGAAATTCTTTTCTAATTATCATCCTATTTTGACCAAAGACTTCTAGAATCACCGTCCTATGAGATCACATTGGATGTTCACTCCCCTTATTAGGAGTGACTGATCCCTTATTGATCACTCACAACCTTCATGCATACTTCACCATATTCAGAACACCCTATACAAGGATCAGAGAATCAAGTTAGGTAGTGAACCAAAACATAGATCCATATGCATAAGGAACCATGGTGGCCCCAAGTCAAAGGATCACTTACACAACTCCCACCAGAGAATTATCAATTGATATGTAAATAAGACTCCATCTGATTATTCTCACACAGGTCAATTCAGTAAACTCATTCTCTAATGAGCACCCATATCCTTGTATTAGTATCACCACATAGGTGGTTGTGAGATCAACCACTCTCATTTCTGATCATACATAGAACAGTCTTACTGGTATCATTAATCTCCGACTCAATGTACCAACGACTAGGATTATTTTAGATCAGGACTATCAAGGATTTAGATCTCACTAACGTGATCTCATCACGGTCCTAAAATTATTATTCAGACCAATGGGATTCATTATAATATTAAAATTAATAAGATGCAGCATATAATGAATCAAAAATATCAATTTTATTAATAATATTAATTTCAATTACATGAGTTTGAAAGATAAATTATAATAAATACCCTATTGTATCCCATATGTGATTGGCTTGTAAGGCATAATTCTTTCACGGACCATATTTAATAGGATCCAATTTCTCCTTTCAGATACCCCATTGAGCTGAGGCATCCCTAGAGGTGTCCACTATGAGACTATGCCATTATCCTTGAGATAGGTCCAAAATTTTTTACTATTGTATTTTCTTCCTTGATCTGATTGAAGAACCATTATGGGTTTTTTAGTTTATTTTTCTGCTTCATGTCTGAACTCTATAAACTTTTCAAAGGCTTCAGACTTATGATGCATCAAATACATAAATCAATATCATGAATAATCATTGATAAAAATTATGAAGTAGACATATGTTAGATGTATATCCTAGAAGCTAATATGGCTGACACATTATAATAACTTTAGGACATAATTTTATACTTAATATATTGATCTGATCAATAAAAGGATAAGTTTATTTTTTATTCAAGTGAGATGTATCCTTGAATCATCTATGGAATTAATTTTTGATACATATTCTCAAGGTGTTGAGAATTAGAGATATGTATTTAATTCCTAAATACTCTCGATTATAGAATTATCATGAGGATAGTGATCAATTTGGATAGACTGGCACACAGATCGCTTTCTTCGAGATAGATGGATCTCTAATCTACAATGTAGAGATACTGGATGATGAGTGCAGATAGTTCTTAGAGAACAACTAGTATTAAGCGTGACCATACGAGAGATCACTTGAATTTTTATTCGATCATCAGTGATTGTCTCGATGCTGTAGTTGTGTGTCTAGTCCTTTGACCTAAGATGGTATTACTACTCATAGTGAGACTACTGAGTTTGATTGACACATTAACATGGATCTCAATGAGCCCTTGTAGTAGATATTGACGATAGTTAGTCCACTGTAGGAGTAGAATGTGCATCAAGATAGGTTCTATCGATCTTGATAAAAAGAAGTAGTCCTATGAGATTTTAGAGGCTAAGTTTGAGAATCTATGATCACAGTAGTGTGATTGATGGAAAAAAATTTCTATAGAAATCACATGTGAACTTGTGTTGATCGAATCTATTATATGACTGATGTTGAGGTTTGACGATTTATCCATGACCTACCATCTAGTCGAAACTCATGATAGAGTGACTAAGTCACACATTAACTACACCTAGAGATTCATTTTAGTTCTACTGGATTGCCACTACATACTACTAGGTATCACTAGTAGATTGTGAGAGCTCACTAGGATTATTCTGGATCAACAATCTTTGATGAGTTAGAGTGGAATTGTTCTGACCCAGTGAAAAGAGTTTCAATGATACTTTGATAGAGATCATTGTATATCTCACTACTAGATAGAATTGAATCTATGGGATCATACAACAAAGAGATTAGGTCTGAAATTAGTAATTGAGCTTATGAAGTGTCAATTGGGTTTAGAAAAATCTAATTGGGTTCAAGATAACCTTGCTAGCACATGGTTGGACCCAATTTTCTCTTTATATTTGGATTTCTTATTTGATAAGATAATTAAAACTTAATTACTTGCTAATAAACTTTATGAATTAAATTTTTTGGACTCCAATTGTTGGGTGTCTAAGGTTTTGAATCATATGAATTAAGGGTGAAAGTTCTTAATTAATTTTCTTCATAGTTATTATGGGGTGCCACCCTGATTTGATTAAGTTGGGCGTGTCCCATGATTAGAGAGCTTATGGATCTCATATGAGGCATTCCTTGGGTGCATTTTAGGATGTATTTATGTGGGTGCAAGGGCTCCAAGAATTGGTGCCTAAAAGGATTCCTAATGGAAGTTAAATAACTAAGTTATTAGAAAACCTAATGCAAGTAGGACTTGTATTATGTGATTGAATAGAATTCAATCCTTATGCCTATTTAAAGGGACCTCTCCTAAGGTCTCTAGAGCATCCAACCAGCAGCCCACACCCATCTTTGGAGACTCCCCATGCCCTCTCTTCCTCTCTCCCTCTCTTCTCCCTTGGCATCCCACACGCCCCACCTTTTGGGGCATCCTAAGTTCTTCCACACCCAAGCTATTGGGCATCCCCTCCTTTGTTGGTTCTTGGTATTTGGTAGCAGCACAAAGTAAGAAAAAAAAGATAAAAAAAGAAGAGAAGAAGAAGATCAAGGAAAGAGATCAAGAGTTGATCGCGATCCAGGCTTCGTTCAGATTCAGCAGGCTAAATTTTCTTAGAGAAAAAAATTTAACTTGAAGAGGGCTATTCCAGGATGATTCTGAGTGGATACTCATAGAGGTTGAATACTTATGTAGCTAAAGAAAATCTCTTCTCTTTCAGATCCAGATTTGAAGAAAGAGATTGCATAATAGGCATGCGATTTGATCACAATCTGAATTCAGCATATATCAATTTCAGCACATGAACTAGATCCTTATAGTTTTATATTTTTATGCATGCATGATTTAGATTAAAAATATTTTAATCTTATATTTCACTGTGGTATTTAGAAAATAAAAATTTTAAAACACACATGCATGCTCCAAACCTCAAAATACAATAGTGGTATCAGAGCCATAAGTTTCATATGCTAAAAATTGACATCTATGTTTTGACAAAGATTTCAAAATCTAATTTTTTCTTGATATATGAGATGTATAGATAAATTTTTAAATATAAAATTTAATTTTAAATTTAATTTTAGAATATATAATTGATATGTGAAGGTATGCATAGATCTGAATTTTTATCTAGAATGATTTCTAGTTCATATTCACATGATATGTAGATGTATGCATAAACCTAAAATTTTATATGACTTGATTCATGATTTATGTATGAGATATATTATTATATATTTAGGTCATAAAATTACTTTTAATATAATCCATGATTAGTATATGAGATATATGAAATCATATTATTTATCTGAATTTTATTTAGATCTGAATTTTACATGCATATATGAGATATATATTTGTATGTAAAATCTAAAAATTATTTTTATGATTTAAAAACTTACTTTCATACAAAGAATTTAGATATAAAATTTAATTTTAAAATCTAAAATTTGTATTTGTGCATGAATATTTTGGTCATGAAAAAATCAAAATTAGATCATGTAATAGGATTGCATCTAAGGTTTTTGATTTGAGTCATATGGGTCTAATTCAATTAAGTAATTGATCGAACCGAGTCAAGTATTGATTAGAATCAAATCAATTAAGTTAAATGATTATACAATTATTATTGATCAAATCGATTGAGTCTCATATGTAGAATCGATTAACCTAAGGATCTAATTTGACTCGATGGTTTAAGTCTGATTCATTTGAGCTAACCTATTTGGATCAATTGATCTATTGGTGTCTAAGGCAAATAATTGAGGTGTGGTTATTTAATTGGTTCTGTTCGCTTATCTAGATAATTTATTGGTGTCTAAGGAAAGCAACGGGAGGATCCTTACCGATCTCCACTTACCTAATCAATTTGAAAGATTGTGTCATGAATAAGGTTGCTCAACGATTTGGTTTAGCCCATGCCAATTAGATCGGTTATATGATGATGATTAGATGAGACCTAAACCTAAATCACCCTACAAATATTAAGTTCATAGGTCTTCCACCATTGTAGATATGCGGGTGTGCTACCGGTGTTGATTGTTCTCAGTTGGTCACAGTTATTCAATTGCATCAGGAACACACAACCACTCTATTAGCAAAGAGTTACTCCAGGATAAGAATGGGGTTAGGCCCAATAACTGTTAGGTGAGAGACCCAATGACAGCCTTGCACCTGCTTGTGAATAGTGGGTTGGGCTTAACTAAGGAGTGTGGACAATAACTGTTAGGTGAGCCCACATGACTTAGAGACCAAGTCGCTACAATATGCTTAAAGAAGCATCTGGACAAAGAGTTGCCTACACATCGATGTACATATTACCAATAACTATTAGATGAGGTGCATGATATCGATGGGACCACAGCACCCACTAGAAATCCTTTATCGCATTAGGGTTTTCATTTTCTTTTAAAAAGTGGAAGGATCCCAAAAATTAGTGAGAATCATTGTTTGCATCTTAAAGTCTCTAGAAGCAAATATAACATTAAGTATAAAAGTCTAATTTGAATCTCTACTCTCGCAGTCAAACATGTCAGCCTCAAACCCTCTAATCCGTATCTTTGAAACCAATCATTTGACCAGTACTAATTACAAAGACTAGCTCAAAAATCTCAAGATTGTTCTGACCTCAGAAAAACTAGATCATATACTCGATCAAGAACCCATGGTGCTACCAAATCATCCTACTGTTGAGCAAAGAGTTGCTTTTGAGAAGTGGACAGTGTTAGATGTGTGCCCTAGATGCCAGATTGGCTGACACATTCCTGTACAAATGTAAGGACAAATTTATAATTTTGATTATAAATGAATAAAAAGGTTATTCTACTATCACATTATGTACATTATGTCTGTGATACATCCTTTGAGTTAGTAGGAATGTTAATTCATATTTTCAAGAATTGAAAATTTAAGGCATGAATTTACATAACTAACTCATAAACAGCTCCTGACCATAGGATCATCACGAGGATGGTGATCGATCTGAAAGGTTGGTGTACGATCGCTTTCTTAGAGTAGATGTGTCTTGAGTCTACAGTGTGGAGACACCGGAGTGAGAGTATAGGTATTTGTTAAGAATGAGAGTACTGAGCGTGACCACCTCGAGCAGTCATAAGGAAGTCTACCTTCTCATCGATGACTAGCTCGATGCTGCAGCTGTGTGTCTAGTTCTTTGATTTGAGGTACATCGATAGTTCACCTTGAGTGTGTTATAGTTTGACTACACCATAACTCGATCTTCTAGCCATTCGAAACCCTGAGGTGTATGTTGGCTGTAGCATATTCATTGTAGGAATCAGATTGCACCAAGATGGGATCTATTAACCTCGGTAGATAAGAGGAGTAGTCCTATGATGATTGAAAGATCGAGTCCTTAAGCCCATGGCCATGGCAGAGTGAAATAATGAAAAAAAAATTTTCATTGGGGTTTCACATCGGACTTGGATCCATCGATTGATTCATATGACTGATGTTGGGTTTGACGAGTTCACATTAGCCCTAATTCAGTCGGGACTCATGATAGAAGAACTCAATCACACAGGTAGCTGCACTGAGAGGTTCATCTTCATTTCTGATGGATTGCCACCATATACTATTAGGTGTCACTGGTAGATTTTGGGAGCAATTAGAATGATCTTGATGATCGATCATTCTAATTATCTGAATTAGAAGAGTTCTGGTTCATCGAAAGGAGTTTCGATGATGTCGATGATGAGATCATGACATGTCTCATTACCATACAGAAATGAACCTAACTGGATCACACAAACAAGAGTTAGGATCTGGATGTCATCAATTGAGCTAGCTCAGTTCGATTGATTTGGATTAGATCCAATTAGGTTCAAGAAAATCGTGCTAGCACACAATTAAGCCTAACTTTCTCCTCATGCAATCTTTTTCATCTCGACTGAGCCAAATATGATTTGGCTTACTCAAAGAATCTTGAGAAGGTTTCTCTCAGTCTGACTGGAGCCAGTCTAGCTCAAAAAAATTTTATCTTAATTCATGAGATGAATTTAAGACAACACCTGTCAATTCCTGTCACCTGTCATTTTCATTTTAGGACATCGATCAAACATTGACTTATGGATCTTGAACTGAAGGCCACTTGGCAAGAGATTATTGGAGAGTTTTTATAGAGTGTCCACTTGCTAAATTAGGCATCAAAGTGGGTGCCAAGATCAGATTGGGCGTGTGCCCCAAGTGGATAAGGATAGAATCCCATGAGATGAGGACTCTATGCCTTGATCGACTCAAACTGTTGGGCGCCAATCTCACTGTGTTTATCCAGTGTTGGCACCAACAGTAAGAGGGTTTCATGGGATTTTTATATGATATGATCAAATAACATCACTCCATCAATCAAAATTTTTCCAAAATTAATTAAAATTTTTTGATGGGTCGAATGATGTGGCACTGCATGGCGTAGCAGGGTCTATTTAAACCCTGTCTGTGCCTAGGGTTTAGAGAATTTGCTCAATACCCAGCAAAAGCCTGATATCCCTCCACTTCTCCACATCCCCTCTAGTCCTCTTTCTCTTCTCTTCACGTCCAAGAAGTTGGGCATCCATCTGGTGCTTGTCCAAGGCGTGGTGGCTTCCCGATCAGAAGGCTGTAGGGATTTGTCGAGAAGCTACTGCTCCAGCGTCAGAAGATCTTTTGAAGATCTTTCAGATCAGATCCAGATCTAATTTTTGGAGAAAAGATTTGCAAGGAGAAGGTGATCCAGATCCTTCTTGAGTGGATACTAGTAGAGGCCAGACGACTGTGTGGCTATTTTTGAACCTCGGGCATTGCTGCGATCATCTACAGGATAATCTAGTTACCCTAGAGGTATTTCTCTAATCCTTAAGTTTTAGATTTAATTTTAGATTAAATATCAGATAATAAGAATTAGATTTAATAGATCTTAGATCTGAAATATCATAGAATAATTTTTTTTTTAAATATTTCATCCCAGATCTCATTAGATATGGAAGATCCTACAAGGAAAAAGCCGATTTTTCCTTCAAACGGATGAAGAAAGTCAGGTTAAGTGCTATATGCTGGCATCTATGTCAAACGAGTTGCAAAGCCAGCATGAGCATATACCCACTGTCAGAACTATGATCACTCACCTGCAAGAGTTGTATGGTGAGCAGAGCCGTACAGCGCACTTCAAAATATCCAAGAGACTCTTTAACTTGAAGATACATGAAAGACAGTTGGTCCATGAGCACTGTATGACAGTGACCAAAGATATTGAGGAGCTTGTGAAGCTCGGGCTTGAAATGCAAAAGGAATGATAGATGAATTTGATCCTTCAATCTCTTACAAGTTCATATAGCCAATTTATTGTAATTTTCATAGGAACAAACTTGATTGCACTATACCCAAACTTATCAACATGTTGGTCACTTCTGAAGGAACCTTGAAGAGTTCAAGGGGTATTATTCTCGCTGTGGAGCAGACTTCTTCCAAGAGAAAGTCTATTGGGAAGAAGAAGGTTAAATTTACTAAGAAGCAGAAGAAGGAGAATAGGCCAAAAAAGAAAGTTCCTAGGAAAGTCGAAGCAAAGGGAAAGTATTTCTACTGTGATGCTGAAGGTTACTGGAGAAGGAACTGTCCACTATATCTGGAGAGCCTAAAGATCAAAAAAGGTGATAAATCTTTTGAAGGTATGCTCGTAGTTGAATCTAATCTTACAGTTTCTTTTACTTTTAGTTAGGTATTAGACTCTGACTCTAGTGCTCATATATGTACGTTAATGCAGGATCTAATAGAAAATAGGAGGTTGAGGGTGAAGTAAAATTTGAGTGCAGGGGTAAAATGATAATTTTAAAACTTTTTCAAAATTACAATTTTATAATAAAAAATATTAATTAATCTAATTAATTAACATATGTTTACCCTACACTAGGATCTAAATATGATATATAGCATGCATTTGAATTTGAAATTCAAACTTCTACAGTAAATAATTTACTGTTATGTGTTCAGAACACATTACCTTCGTGCAGGTAGTCGATTGCTGCAATCTAATCACCGTCTGAAAGGTCTGATCATTGCAACATAGCCACACAGTGGTCTGACCTACACGAATCATCCACACGAAGCTTCCGATCTGATCGGCTCCTCACGAATGCTAGTTCGTTGTAGAGCCCTTTCGACGATCGATGCTGATCGAACTCTTTCGATTGATGTTTGCCGACTCCTTGGATGCTCTGGATCATCAAAAAAGATGGTAGAGAGATTGATGAAGCTCTCTGTGAAGTTTGGTGGGCTCACAACACTGGTAGCTCACCTTCTCACTTCTCGAACCCCAAGCAAAAACCCTAGGTTACTCATTGAAAACCCTACGCCCACTCTTGTTTTTTTTCTTTCTTTTTCTCTCGGAAGTTTTTGAACTTCCTACTTGTGCACAAGGCTTCCTCATGGCCACTATTCTCTCTTAGAAAATTTTTTATGCATGCCCCACCTCCCTTTCTCTTTTAAAATAGTGCAAGATGTGTGTTATCCACGTGAAAGGATAAAGATAAGTGGTTGCACACTTAAATTCAAATCGAATTTGAATTCAAATGCAGACCAACTCATCCTCATCCACTCTGGGCATGAGAAGAGAGGAGACATGGCTTCTTTGTGCATGGAGAGTTTATATGAGAAACTCTTTCTCGTGTAAAGCAAGGGGCGCACAAAATGGATAAGGACATGGCACATGGGATTAGTTATCCATTTAAATTCAAACACCCTTTAAATTTGAATGGCTAACAAATCATGTTTATCCAAATAATTGGCACATAAGTGTGGGCGTGGAAAGGCCTTTGAATGGGAAAAAATTTATGAGAAGTTATTTCTCGTGAATTCAAATGGGCACAGAGAAGTGAGGTGGCGCAGGGAGTTGAATTCAAAAGGTGGTTTGATCATAATTGAACCAACCTAATCAAAATAGGTTAAGCACAATTAAACTAAGTTAAACCCAACTTAATTAAGTTTATTTAAGATCAATAAAATCTTAATCAAATCAGGAATTGACTAAGCCCAACCCCTGATCAGATCAGGGACCAAAATACCTTAGCGATTAGGTGAACACTTAACCTAATCGGGTCAAACCCAACTGAATCCAATTCAATTGGACTTGATCCAAAAATAATTACTCAATTAAATTGAGTTAATTAATGATCAAATCACTAATTAAACCTCTCATAAATACTGAGTCCAAATCTGATGGGCAATCAGGCATCAGAATTCATCGATATGAAACCCTGATCGAAAAGTCCCAAACCAGTGGGACTTTTGACCTCGGTACCCAAAATGTGTGGAACTCATGATCAGAGAATCCTGATTCTCGATCATAGAATCTTAGACACTTAGGACTCTTCACTAGCCATCAGATCAGATAAGAACCTCTAATGTGTGTGACCTTGCAGGTTTGATCCTAAGCCGGTAGCACAGGAACCAATTCCTGTACTAATCGAAGTGACTATCTAGCAATGGTACCCGATGTTCGGATAGGTCAAATAGTCGCAATCGCAACACTCAGAACCTACGTGAATATGGTTACTATATAATTCATCTTTTTGACCCCTGTGTTTAGGATGACTCAGGGTTAAACTGTCAACCCTGATCAGATCATCCGAATCATGCTCAATTCAAACAGTCCTGTGACTCCTCACTAGGACTATCCTGACCAAAGTTTTGCTAAATTGAAACATGACTGTACACAGCTCCTGAGCTGGAGTGATCAATCCCATCTTGACACACGTACTGACAAGTCAAGTACTTGACTACACCCAGCATCCTTCCGTCACTGAATTAGAAATTCAGGTAGTCCAGTACCTAAGTGCAGTGAGTTGCTTGCAAGTCACCGTGACGGTCTCAGGTCGGAGGGACAGTTATACCCATATCCCATCGAAGCAAATCTTGATAGCAGAAATAGCTCCGGAGTCGGTCATGTTCAGTGCAGATGTACCCTTACATCTCACCTGTATGCCATACCAGTGTCTCCACACTCCTTGGTTAAGAGGACAACCAACCCATATGGCACACAACGACCTATGCTTGATAAACATTATCGTCCTTGGTAACAACGTATCATTTGGTCGCGAACAGGTTTAAGGACTAAACGATAAATCCTCCTTTGTCGAGTCTAAAAAGTCCTAAGGACTTCACCACAACACAGGAGTTCATTAGAAGATGAAACAATTTGTGATGAAAAATATCAAAATAATTTTTATTAATTTATAATTCATATACTAATACAAGAAAGAGCACAACCGTCAACAGGCTGACGATTGGCTTTGGGGTACTATTCCCAACAATCTCTCATGTGGCCTAAAGCCAATCGGTGCAGTATCTAATATCCATCTTGGACTTGAAGTCGTCGAACTCCTTCATCGCAATGGCTTTAGTGAATGGGTCGGTTAGGTTCTCCTTCCCATCGATCTTCTGAAGGTTGACGTCACCTCGATCCATGATTTCTCGGATGAGATGGTAGCGGTGCAGAATATGCTTCATCCACTGGTGTGCCTTTGGTTCCTTCACCTGAGCAATAGCTCCAGAGCTGTCACAGTAGAGCAGAATCGGACCAATAAGGGAGGGTGCTACTCTGAGCTCGGTGATGAATTTTCTCAGCACACTGCTTTTTTGGCAGCATCTGATGCAGCGACATACTCTGCATCGCAAACTGAATCAGCCACTATGTGCTGCTTGGAACTCTTCCAGCAGACAGTCCCACCATTAAGGGTAAAAATAAATTCTAACACACTCTTGCTGTCATCATGATCAGACTGGAAACTAAAGTCTGTAAACCCTATAAGTCTCAAGTCCGATTCATCATAAACAAGCCACTGGTCCTTAGTATTTCTTAAATACTTCAAGATGGTTTTAACAACTTTTCAGTGATTCTCTTCTGGATCAGATTGGTATCTACTCACTATCCCTAGTGAGTATGCAACATCTGGTCGTGTACATGTCATGGCATACATGATAGATCCCACTGTCGAAGTATATGGAATTCTACCCATAGCTCTCTCTTTTGAGGCATTGTCGGACAATCCCTTTTCGAGAGAGAAATTTCATGGCCTATCGGTAGATAGCCTTTCTTGAAATTCTCTATGCTGAACCTCTTCAGCATAGTATCAATGTACGTGGACTGGGATAAGCCAAGCAACCTTTTAGATCTATCCCTATAGATCCTCATCCCTAGGATGTAGGAAGCTTCTCCCAGATCCTTCATGGAGAACTGTGATGACAGTCAAATCTTTATTCCCTGTAATACAGGGACATCATTTTCGATTAAGAGAATGTCATCCACATACAATACACGAAATACCACTACTGGACCATTAGCCCACTTATAAATGCAGGGCTCTTCTCCATTCTTAACGAAGCCATACGTCTTGATCATCCTATCAAAATGTATGTTCCAACTCCAGGATGCCTGCTTAAGTCTATAAATAGACCTCTGTAGCCTGCACACCTTAGACTCATCTGTGGATGTGAATCCTTCAGGTTGTATCATATACACCTCTTCGTCCAGCTCTCCATTTAGGAGAGCTGTCTTCACATCCATCTGCCAGATTTTATAGTCCAGATGGGCAGCTATCGCAAGCATAATCTGAATGGATTTGAGCATTGCCACAGGAAAAAATATCTCATCATAGTCTATACCATAACGTTGACGAAATCCCTTGGCAACCAAACGGGCTTTATAGGTTTCCACCTTTCCATCTGCGCCCCTCTTCCTCTTGAAGACCCACTTACACCCTATGGGTTTTACTCCTTCAGATGGGTCAACCAATGTCCACACATCGTTAACCTTCATGGACTCCATTTTGAATTTCATGGCCTCTAGCCATTTCTCAGAGTCAGATCTTTGCATTGCATACATGTAGGTGATCGGATCCTTATCATTTTCATCAAGTTCGACAGGATCGCCGTTCCGGACCAAGAAACCATAGTATTTGTCCAGTTGACGTGGTACTCTACCAGACCGCCTTAAGGGTGCATGAACAATGGGCTCCGGATCTGATCTAACCAAATCCGGTTCAGGTTCAGCTACTTGTGTCAGTTTTTCAATCTGTCGAGCTTCCTCAAGTTCGACCTTAGAGGCAACAGTTCCTTCACCAAGGAACTTCTTTTCCAAAAAGATTACCTTAAGGCTGACAAACACCTTTTGCTCATTAGCTCGATAGAAATAATACCTTTTGGTCTCTTTTGGGTACCCTATGAAATAACACTTGTCAGACCTAGGTCCAAGCTTGTCCATAATTAAACATTTAACATAAGCCGGACACCTCCAAACCCTAAGGTGCGAGAGTACTGGCTTACGTCCTATCCATGTCTCATATGGCGTTTTGGTTACAGACTTACTCGGAACCCTATTTAGAAGGTAACAAGCTGATTCGAGTGCATATCCCCAGAGGGAGATCGATAGACCAGCAAACCCCATCATGGATAGAACCATGTCCAACAAAGTCCGATTCCTTCTTTCAGACACACCATTATGCTGTGGTGTTCCAGAAAGAGTCCACTGAGAGAGAATCCCATTCTCCCCAAGATATGTCAGAAACTCATTGGAAAGGTATTCACCTCCTCGATCAGATCAAAGAGTTTTAATACACTTTCCAGTTTGTTTTTCTACCTCATTTCGAAATAGTTTGAACATTTCAAATGACTCCGACTTATGCTTCATTAAGTAGACATAACCATACCTCGATAGGTCGTCTGTGAAGGTTATGAAGTAAAAATATCCACCTCTTGCACTTGAGCTCATAGGTCCACATACATCAGAATGTACCAAACCCAAGAGTTCACTGGCTCGCTCACCTTTTCCAGTAAAAGGTGACTTGGTCATCTTCCCAAGAAGATAGGACTCACAGGTTGGAAGTGATTCACAATCACCAACTTCAAAAATTTTTTCTTGAGCCAACCTATTTATCCTGTTCTTATTGATATGACCTAGACTACAGTATCAAAGGTAGACTTCTGACACATTATCTATTCTAGGGTATTTACCGAAGGTTTGAACCACATTTATAGGCTGTGATAGTAAGTAAATTCTATTATTTAGTTATCCAACAAATATTGTACCACCATTCAAAATGATATTGTAAATATTTTTTTTTATTAAAAATTCATAACCGTACATGGCCAAAAGGCCTACAGAAATAATATTTAATAAAAAGCTTGGACAATAGTGACATTCATTCAGAATTACATTACGAGAGTTGATTACAAGGTTCATGATTCCTAAAGCTAGAACTGGAATTTTGCTTCCATCTCCAACATTCAGGAACCTCTCGCCTTCATCAAATCTCCTACTAACCTGCAGACCCTGCATCGAATTACAAATATGATAAGGGCTTCCAGTATCCAATACCCAGGCAGTAGTATCATAAATGAAAAAGTTGCAAGGTGTTATCATATAATTACTTTGCTTCTTCTTCGGCCTGTTCGGGTCCAACGAGGCAATGTATAGAGGACAGTTCCTCTTCCAGAGCCCCTGCTTCTTGCAAAAGAAGCACTCCACCTAGCTCTGGTTGGGCTTGAGCTTCTTGGTCTGATCCTGTGCAGACATCCCAGCATGCGACTGCACCTTCTTATTCTTCTTCTTCTTGTTCTTCTTCCCTTTTTTAAAGGGTCGACAATCAGAAGAAGACCCTCCCACAATATTCATCGACTCCTTATGGAGCTGGTGGTCCTTCTCAAAGTTCTGCAGCAACCCCAACAAGCCGTGGTAGTTCACTGCAGGCTTTATCATCCGAAAATGAGTAAGGAAAGAGAGGAAGGACTTGGGCAAAGAATTAAGGATCGCATCCTTACCGAGCTGCTCGTGCAAGGAAAATCCCAGTTTACTTAGGCACTCAATCATTTCGATCATGTACAGTACATGATCGATGATTGAGGCCCTATTCCTCATCTGAGCATTGAAAATGGCACAACTAGTTTTGCGCCTTTCAACATCGTCAGGCGTGCCAAAGGAGTCGTTCAATATTTGAAGCATCTCCTGTGGCTGGGTGTTCTCGAACCTACGGCTGAACTCATCATTCATTGCCGCCAGCATTATGCACCGAACGGTGGTGCGGTCATTGAGCCACTTCAGGTAAGTGTCTCTGACCGTCCCTCTAGCGTTCGGGGCTGGCTCCTCAGGTGCCAGATCCGTTACTACATAAAGGATCCGCTCATGCTCAAGGATAATTTTTAATTTTCGATACCAGCTATCGAAATTAGATCCCATGAGCTTGTCATTATCTAATAATGACCGGAGCGACAGGGTAGTGGCCATAGCTGCATAAAGAAAAATCAGACCTTTATTAGTATATAAATTATTAATACTAAAGACTTGGACTTTAGTCTAAAGTTTCTCCCAGTATTTTTACGAACTGGTAGCCTCAACTTTCAATTCGAAAAATTACTTTAATTCCTTAATGGGTACTAGAATCCACACAAACTACACACGAGCCCAAATTTGGTTGGTCAACCCATGTGCATCTATGGGTAGGTTCATAACCAGTTGTTTCTCTAAACAACTTCTAGTAATTAATTTTGCCCCAGAACCTAATCAGTAGGCTTTGGCCTCCACTGAAAAGATCTGGTTAGGTCCAACTATTAACATGACTTGATTTGATGAATTAGACCAATAAATGATCAAGCCCGACTTTGGCCGGCCAACCTGACCACCATCAAAAAGACTCAACCAAATGATCATACTATGAATGATAATTCCATTAGTCAATAAGCACCAGGCCTTTGGGCCTCCAATGATTATTAAACTAATGGACTCATTATCACTCACTTAATGGGAGGCAATGACTTAGTTATCACTATAACTTAATCATTTTTAGGGACCTAATAATTTTTGAGAATTTTATTAAAGGATAGATGAGAAGAAATTAACCAGCCAATTTCATTCCTCCCACTGACTTCACCAAGTCAGATTAAAAAAGATTTAATTAAAGCCGACATTAGGAGCACCTAAATCAGTCACACTGATTTACCTAATGACATGGGTGAGCCCTAATCACCAAGTGATCTAATCAAAACCTAACTCACCAGGTTGGCCAGGTAAGTGAGATCAGTGGTGAGGATATGCCATTAACTCATCATAGATCGAATCAATACGAGTAGCTCCCACTTAAAAACCACTGGTCAAACTACCGAACTTACCTTAGACACCAATCGGTTCATTAGTTTTAATTTGATCAACTTAGTAAATAGGGTTCCACTGCGTAGCCATGAATTAAGTCCATCTTGGTCTAGTTAAAGACATGGACCCATTTAACTACAACTATTGGAGTTGAGTCTAGAGTGTCCTTGACCTAATCTAATTTAACTTTTGATTAGATTTGACCAATTACTCTAATTTAGTCTATTTTTTTAAGCTAATCTTAGGTCTAACCCAATTATGGACCTAATCCATCTAACCCATTGACCCACAAGTTTATGCAATTGTCTTAGGTCTTAATTCATAATTCTAGACCAACTTGACAACATTTAATTCTTTTAATTAAGTATTTGGGCTCATGGATTAGGGTTTGGTATTTCAAAAAAAAATTTTAAATTTGAAAGATTTTATTTTTTGTTCACCAAATATGTTGACTCATTTCACAAACAGATCAGCACATTTTATAAACAACAATCCTATTGCTAATAACAGAAAATAACTCAATCAAAATAAATCATGAATATTCTTTTAGATCTAATCTAACACATTCATGATAAATTTTACAATTGAACCTTTACAATTAATTTCTTTCACTGCTTCGTTTGCATGGGATATAATTACAACGGCACCCCTACCGCCATAGGAGAATCCCATCGAATGGGAGGAGAGGGCCTTTAAACGCTACTTTTCTCTTATGACCGGACGACCATGGCAACCAATCCAATTAGACTACTTACTACTTGGATCAAGTATATCTAAATATATCAATTTTAAAATTTAAATTTTAAATTTCAAATTTCAAATTTTGAATTTCAAATTTCAAATTTTTGAATTTCAAATTTTGAATTTTAAAATTTGAATTTCAAATTTGAAATTTCAAACAAATTTCAAATTTCAAATTTTGAATCTCAAAATTTCAAAATTTTGAATTTTGAATTTTGAATTTCAATTTTTAAAATTTGAATTTTCAATTTTAAATTTTTAAATTTTAAATTTTGAACAAATTTCAAAATTCAAAATTCAAATTTTAAATTTTAAATTTAAACTTTTAGATTACAACTTAATCTATGCATGCAAATATATATCATATTTTAGAACATGGCTCTGATACCATTTGAAGTGAAATTTGAGTGCAGGGGTAAAATGATAATTTTAAAACTTTTTCAAAATTATAATTTTATAATAAAAAATATTAATTAATCTAATTAATTAACATGTGTTTACCCTACACTAGGATCTAAATAAGATATATAGTATGCATTTGAATTTAAAATTTAAATTTCTATAGTAAATAATTTACTATTATGTGTTCAGAACACATTACCTTCGTGCAGGTAGTCGATCGCTGCAATCTGATCACCATCTGGAAGATCTGATCATTGCAACGAAGCCACACAATATGTCTAGCCTTCGTGGATCGTCCACATGAAGCTTTCGGTCTGATCGGCTCCTCATGAATGCTAGTTCGTTGTAGAGCCCTTTTGACGGCCAATGCTGATTAAACTCCTTCGATCGATATTTGCCAACTCTTCGGATGCTCCAGATCATCACAAAGATGGTAGAGAGATTGATGAAGCTCTTCCTGAAGTTTGGTGGGCTCACGACACTCGTAGCTCACCTTCTCACTTCTCGAACCTCAAGCAAAAACCCTAGGTTACTCACTGAAAACCCTGCACCCACTCTTGTTTCTTTTCTTTTTTTTTTCTCTTGGAAGTTTTTGAACTTCCTACTTGCACACAAGGCTTCCTCACGCCCACTATTCTCTCTCAAAAAAATTTCTACGCATGCCCCACCTCCCTTTCTCTTTTAAAACAGTGCAAGATGTGTCTTATCCACGTGAAAGGATAAAGATAAATGGTTGCACACTTGAATTCAAACTGTTGGGATAAGGATAAGGATAAGGATAGAGTCCCATGAGATGAGGACTCTATGCCTTGATCGACTCAAACTGTTGGGCACCAATCTCACTGTGTTTATCCAGTGTTGGTGCCAACAGTAAGAGGGTTTGGTGGGATTCTTATCTGATATGATCAGATGACATCACTCCACCAATCAAATTTTTTTCAAAATTAATTGGAATTTTTTGATTGATCGAATGATGTGGCACTGCATGGCACAACAGGGTCTATTTAAACCCTGTCTGTGCCTAGGGTTTAGAGAATTTGCTCAATACCCAGCAAAAGCCTGATATCCCTCCACTTCTCCACACCCCCTCTGGTCCTCTCTCTCTCCTCTTCACATCCAAGAAGTTGGGCATCCATCTGGTGCTTGTCCAAGGCGTGGTGGCTCCCTGATCAGAAGGCTATAGGGATTTATCGAGAAGCTACTGCTCCAGCTTCAGAAGATCTTTTGAAGATCTTTCAGATTAGATCCAGATCTAATTTTTGGAGCAAAGATTCATAAGGAGAAGGCAATCCAGATCCTACTTAAGTGGATACTAGTAGAGGCCAGGCGACTGTGTGGCTATTTTTGAACCTCGGGCATTGCTGCGATCATCTACAGGGTAATCTAGTTACCCTAGAGGTATTTCTCTAATCCTTAAATTTTAGATTTAATTTTAGATTAAATATTAGATAATAAGAATCAGATTTAATAGATCTTAAATCTAAAATATCATAGGATAATTTTTTTTAAATATTTCATCCTAGATCTCATTAGATCTGGAAGATCCTACAAGGAAAAAGCCAATTTTTTCTTCAGACAGATGAAGACAGTCGGGTTAAGTACTATATGCTGGCATCTATGTCAAACGAGTTGCAAAGCCAGCATGAGCATATACCCACTATCAGAACTATGATCACTCACCTGTAAGAGTTGTATGGTAAGCAGAGCCATACAGCGCACTTCAAAATATCCAAGAGACTCTTTAACTTGAAGATGCATGAAAGACAGTCGGTCCATGAGCACTGTATGACAGTGATCAAAGATATTGAGGAGCTTGTGAAGATCGGGCTTGAAATGCAAAAGGAATGACAGATGGATTTGATCCTTCAATCTCTTACAAGTTCATATAGTCAATTTTTTGTAATTTTCATATGAACAAACTTGATTGCACTATACCCAAACTTATCAACATGTTGGTCACTACTGAAGGAACCTTGAAGAGTTCAAGGGGTATTGTTCTCGCTGTGGAGCAGACTTCTTTCAAGAGAAAGTCTATTGGGAAGTAGAAGGTTAAATCTACTAAGAAGCAGAAGAAAGAGAATAAGCCAAAAAAGAAAGTTCCTAGGAAAGCTGAAGCAAAGGGAAAGTATTTCTATTGTGATGCTGAAGGTTACTGGAGAAGAAACTGTCCACTATATCTGGAGAGCCTAAAGATCAAAAAAGGTGATAAATCTTTCGAAGGTATGCTCGTAGTTGAATCTAACCTTACAGTTTCTTTTACTTCTACTTAGGTATTAGACTTTGACTTGAGTGCTCATATATGTATGTTAATGCAGGGTCTAATAGAAAATAGGAGGTTGAGGGTGAAGTGAAATTTGAGTGCAGGGGTAAAATGGTAATTTTAAATTTTTTTCAAAATTATAATTTTACAATAGAAAATATTAATTAATTTAATTAATTAATATGTGTTTACCCTACACTTGGATCTAAATATGATATATAGCATGTATTTGAATTTGAAATTCAAACTTCTACAGTAAACAATTTACTGTTATGTGTTCTGAACACATTACCTTCATGCAGGTAGTCGATCGCTACAATCTGATCACCATCTAAAAGGTCTGATCATTGCAACACAGTCACACAGTGTGTCTGACCTCCATAGATCGTCCACACGTAGCTTCTGATCTGATCGGCTCCTCACGAATGCTAGTTCATTGTAGAGCCCTTTCGATGGCCAATGCTGATCGAACTCCTTCGATCGATGTTTGCTGACTCTTTGGATGCTCCAGATCATCAACAAAGATGGTAGAGAGGTTGATGAAGCTCTCCCTAAAGTTTGGTGGGCTCACGACACTCGTAGCTCACCTTCTCACTTCCCAAACACCAGGCAAAAACCCTAGGTTACTCACTGAAAACCTTGCGCCCACTCTTGTTTCTTTTCTTTCTTTTTCTCTCAAAAGTTTTTGAACTTTCTACTTGTGCACAAGGCTTCCTCATGCCTACTATTCTCTCTCAAAAAAATTTCTACACATGCCCCACCTCCTTTTCTCTTTTAAAACAGTGCAAGACGTGTCTTATCCACGTGAAAGGATAAAGATAAGTGGTTGCACACTTAAATTCAAATCAAATTTGAATTCAAATGCAAACCAACTCATCCTTATCCACTCTGGGTGTGAGAAGAGAGGAGGCATGGCTTCTTTGTGCATGGAGAGTTTATATAAGAAACTCTTTCTTGTGTAAAGCAAGGGGTGCACAAAATGGATAAGGACATGGTGTGTGGGATTAGTTATCCATTTAAATTCAAACACCCTTTGAATTTGAATGGATAACAAATCATGTTTATCCAAATAATTGGCACACAAGTGTGGGCATGGAAAGGCCTTTGCATGGGAGAAAATTCATGAGAAGTTATTTCTCATGAATTCAAATGGGCGCAGAGAAGTGGGGTGGCGCAGGGAGTTGAATTCAAAAGGTGGTTTGATCATAATTGAACCAACCTAATCAAAATAGGTTAAGCACAATTAAACTAAGTTAAACCTAACTTAATTAAGTTTATTTAAGCTCAAAAAAATCCTAATCAAATCAGAAATTGACTAAGCCCAACCCCTGATCAGATTAGGGACCAAAATACCTTAGCGATTAGGTCAACACTTAACCTAATCGGGTCAAACCCAACTGAATCCAATTCAATTGGACTTGATCCAAAAATAATTACTCAATCAAATTGAGTTAATTAGTGATCAAATCACTAATTAAATCTCTCATAAATACTGAGTCCAAATCTGATGGGCAATCAGGCATCAGAATTCATCGATATGAAACCCTGATCGAAAAGTCCCAAACCAGTGGGACTTTTGACCCCGGTACCCAAAATGTGTGGAACTCATGATCAGAGAATCTTGATTCTCGATCACAGAATCCCAGACACTTATGACTCTTCACTAGCCATCAGATCAGATAAGAACCTCTAATGTATGTGACCCCGCAAGTTCGATCCTAAGCCGGTAGCACAGGAACCAATTCCTGTACTAATTGAAGTGACCATCTAGCAATGGTACCCGACGTCCGTATAGGTCGAATAGTCGTAATTGTAATACTCAGAACCTACATGAATATGGTTACTGTATAGTTCATCCTTTTGACCCCAATGTTTAGGATGACTCAGGGTTAAACTGTCAACCCTGATCAGATCATCCGAATCGTGCTCAATTCAAACAGTCCTGTGACACCTCACTAAGACTACCTTGGCCAAGGTTTTGCTCACTTGAAACATTACTGTACACAGCTCCTGAATTGGAGTGGTCAATCTCATCTTGATACACGCACCGACAAGTCAAGTACTTGACTACACCCAGCATCCTTCCATCACTTAATTAGAAATTCAGGTAGTCCAGTCCCTAAGTGCAGTGAGTTGCTTGCAAGTCAACATGGCGGTCTCAGGTTGGAGGGACAGTTATACCTATATCCCATCGGAGTAAATTTTGACAGCAGAAATAGCTCCGGAGTCAGTCACATTCAGTATAGATGTACCCTTATATCTCACCTGTATGTCATACCAGTATCTCCACACTCCTTGGTTAAGAGGACAACCAACCCATATGACACACAACGACCTATGCTTGATAAACGTTGTCGTCCTTGGTAACAACATATCATTTGGTTGCGAACAGGTTTAAGGACTAAACGACAAATCCTCCTTTGTCAAGTCTAAATAGTCTTAAGGACTTCACCACAACACAGGACTTCATTAGAAGATGAAACAATTTGTGATGAAAAATATCAAAATAACTTTTATTAATTTATAATTCATATACTAATACAATAAAGAGTACAACCGTCAACAGGCTAATGATTGGCTTTGGGACACTATTCCCAACAGAGGGAAGGTGACAGATCCTTCAAGTCAGCAATGGAACAAAAGTTGCTACAAAAGTCATTAGCACTTATCCTCTTCGATTATCATCTAGTTTTAGATTAGATTTGAAAGATTGTTATTATGTTCCTGTAGCTAGTTGAAATTTGATTTTCGTGTCCGTGCTAGCATAGAAAGATTTTAAAATTAGTTTGAATAAAGACTTTTATTTTATTTATTTATGAAATAAATTGGTTGCCAGTCTTTATTACTTGTATGTTGATGCGAATGTGAACTTAAATGAGCAAATAGTGAGTGCCATAGGCCAAAAGTGATCCAGTGATAAAATTAATCAGAAGTACTTATGGCACCATAGACTAGGCCATATTGGAGAGGACAGGATAAACAGATTGGAGAAAGATGAGATCCTTAGCTCTCTTGACTTAGAGTTGCATCCAGCTTGTGAATCTTGCCTTCGAGAAAAAATGGCCAAGTTATCCTTTATAGGATATGGAAAAAGAGCTACTGAGTTGCCCTGGTACACATCGATGTGTGTGGGCCATTTGATGTGCAGGCCAGGGGTGGTTATGCCTACTTCATTACCTTTATCAATGATCTGTCTAGGTATGGATATGTGTATATGATGAAATACAAGTCTAAAACTTTTGAAAAGTTCAAAAAATTTAGACATGAAGTAGAAAAGTAAATAGGCAAACCCATTAAAGTTCTTCGATCTGATCGAGGAGGTGAATACCTTAGTCGAAAATTTTTCAGATATCTCAAAGACAACGGTATAGTCTCTCAATGGACTCCTCCTAGAATACCTCAGCTCAATGGGGTATCCAAAAGGAGAAATAAGATCCTATTGGATATGGTCAGGTCCATGATGAGCTTCACTGATCTACCCTTATATCTTTCGAGACATACCTTATTAACCACCATTCACCTGTTGAATAAGGTTCCATCAAAGTCCGTTCCAACCACACCATATGAGATATGGTATGGTAAGAGTCGAGTCTAGGTTATCTTAAGACTTGAGGATGTTTGGCCTATATCAAAAGATAGATGGCTAATAAACTAGAGGATAGATTTATAATAGCTCATTTTATAGAGTATTCTAAAGAATCTATGAGATACTACTTCTACTTTCTACAAGATCACAATGTGATTGTGAGTTGGAACATTATATTCTTAAAAAAATAGTTTATCCAGGATGGTAGCAGTAGGAGATTAGTTGAGCTCAAAGAGAAAGTCTCTGAAGAGCAAAGAGCTATTGATCCTCAGGAATCCATTATTCATGAGGCAGTAGTTGACGTTCTTCAACCACCTCATAGATCTAGCAGGGTCTCCCAACCTTCTGAAAGGTACATGGGTATACTTACAGAGGAAATAAAGAAAATATTCCTTATGGGAGATAGGGGTCATGATGATGATCCTAATATCATTGACGAGGCGATGTTTGACATCGATTTCGAGAAATGATTAGATGCGATGAAGTCAGAAATTGACTCAAAGTGAATTCAAGGGTAGCAAGTTTATACTTTTTTATCTCAAAATAGTCTTGACATTCAAAGACCTTCTCCACACATAGCACCCACTCCAGATACTCTTTAGGTGAAATAATTGCTTTAAAGGGTGGAATCTTCATCTTAATATTGTCTCCTGAACCCCTTTGCTGTCACTTTTGTCGTGGGTGTTCCTCCATGCCATCATCAACTCCAGGCTCACACAATCCTCCTCATCATCATGATCAACTTGCCATGATACTGGATGGCCCCGCCATGGTGGTGGTGGCGTAGGCATTACCTGTTGGGAATAGTGTCCCAAAGCCAATCGTCAGCCTGTTGACGGTTGTGCTCCTTTTGTATTAGTACATGAATTATAAATAAATAAAAGTTATTTTGGTATTTTTTCATCACAAATGTTTTATCTTCTAATGAACTCCTGTGTTGTGGTGAAGTCCTTAGGACTATTTAGACTCGACAAAGGAGGATTTGTCGTTTAGTCCTTAAACATGTTCGCGACCAAATGATACGTTGTTACCAAGGACGACAATATTTATCGAGCATAGGTCATTGTGTGCCATATGGGTTGGTTATCCTCATAACCAAAGAGTGTGGAGACACTGGTATGGCATACAGGTGAGATGTAATGGTACATCTGCACTGAACGTGACCAACTCCAGAGCTATTTCTGCTGTCAAGATTTGCTCCGATGGGATATGGGTATAAATGTCCCTCCGACCTGAGATCGCCACGGTGACTTGCAAGCAACTCACTGCACTTAGGCACTGGACTACCTGAATTTCTAATTCAGTGACGGAAGGTTGCTGGGTGTAGTCAAGTACTTGACTTGTCGGTGCGTGTGTCAAGATGGGATTGACCACTCCAGTTTAGGAGCTGTGTACAGTCATGTTTTAATTTAGCAAAACCTTGGCCAGGGTAGTCCTAGTGAGGAGTCACAGGACTAATTGAGTTGAGCACGATTCGGATGATATCATCAGGGTTGACAGTTTAACCCTGAGTCATCCTAAACACAGGGGTCAAAAGGGATGAATTATACGGTAACCATATTCACGTAGGTTCTGAATGTTGCGATTGCGATTATTCGACCTATCCGGTCATCGGGTACCATTGCTAGATGGTCACTTCGATTAGTACAGAAATTGGTTCCTGTGCTACCGACTTAGGTTCGAACCTGCAGGGTCACACACATTAGAGGTTCCTTTCTGATCTGATGGCTGATTATGAGTCTTATCAATCTAGAACTCTATGATTGAGAATTAAGATTCTCTAATCATGAGTTCCACACATTTTGGGTACCGGGGTCAAAATTTTGAATTTTGAATTTTGAATTTGAAATTTGAACTCTTTGATCAGGGTTTCATATCGATGGTCTCTGATGCCTGATTGCCCATCGGATTTGGACTCAACATTTATGAGAGATTTAATTAGTAATTTAATCACTAATTAACTCAATTTGATTGGGTAATTATTTTTGGATCAAGTCCAATTGAATTGGATTCAGTTTGGATTGACCCGATTAGGTTAAATGTTGACCTAATCGCTAAGGTGGTTTAGTCCCTGATTTGATCAGGGGTTAGGTTTAGTTAATTTCTGATTTGATTAGGATTTTATTAAGCCTAATTAAGCCAAATTATGTTGGGTTTAATTTGGTCTAATTGTGCTCAACCTATTTTAAACTAGGTTGGCTCAATTTGAATCAAACCACCTTGTTTTAAATTCCCTACGTCACCCAACTTCCTTGCACCCATTTGAATTCACGAGAAGAAACTTCTCGTGAAATTTTTCTCACGTAAAACCCTTCCCCACGTCCTCATTTGTGCACCATATGAATGGATAAATTAATTAGTTAGCCATTCAAATTCAAAGCATGTTTGAATTTGAATGGATAACTTATCACTTGCCCTTTCATCCTTATCCATTTTGTGCGCCACATTACTTACACGAGAAAAGGTTTCTCGTAAAACTTTTCCACGCACAAAGAGCCATGCCCCTTCTCTTCTCACGCCCAAAAGGATAGGGATAAGTTGGTTTTCGTTTGAATTCAAATTTGATTTGAATTCAAATGTGTAACCTCTTGTCTTTATCCTCTCACGCGGATAAGACACGTTCGATGTTGTTTTAAAAAGAGGAGAAAGGTGGGACGTGTGCAGAAAAATTAGGAGAGAAACTTTGGGGCGTGAGGAAGGCTTTTGCACAAGGTGAAGGTCCAAAACCTTCCGAGAGAAAAAGAAAAAAAAGAGAGAAAATTGGGCGCAGGGTTTTTGGTGTGTACCCTAGGGTTTCTACCTAGGGTTCGGGAAGTGAGATTGGTGTGCCACGAGTGTCGTGAGTCCACCAAATTTTAGAGAGAGATCCATCAGCCTCTCAAGTAATTGTGCAGATGATCCGAAGCATCCGAGAAGTCAGCACACATCGATCGAAGGAGTTCGATCAACATCTGCCATCAAAAGGGTGAAATCACGAACTAGCATTCGTGAGGAGCTGATCAGACGGGAGCTTCGTGTGGATGATCCGCAGAGGCCAGACAGTTGGGTGGCTGTGACGTGACGATCAGAGCCCTCTGACGGTGATCAGATTGCGGTGATCGACTACCCGCAAAAGGTGATGTGTTCTGAACACAGTACTGTAAAACGTTTACTGATTCAAATTTGAATTTCAAATTTAAATGCATGCTGTTGTATCATATTTAGATCCTAGTGTAGGGTTAATTAGTATTAATTAATGAGATTAATTAATAATTTCACTATAAAATAGTAATTTTGAAAAAGTTTTAAAATTACCATTTTGCCCCTGCACTAAATTTTCGCTTCAATTGGTATCAGAGCAGGTTCTAGAATATGATATACATATGCATGCGTAGATTAAGGTGTAATCTATAAGTTTAAATTTAAAATTCAAAATTCGAAATTCGAAATTCAAAAAGATTTGAAATTTGAAATTTGAAATTTGATAGAAGTTTCAAATTTGAAATTCAAAATTTGAAATTTGAAATTTGGTTGAAATCTCAAATTTGAAATTTGAAATTTGAAATTCAAAATTTGAAATTTGAAATTCAAAATTCAAAATTTGAAATTTGAAATTTGGTTGAAATCTCAAATTTGAAATTTGAAATTTGAAATTTGAAATTTGAAATTTAAAATTCAAAGATTGAAAATTCAAAATTTGAAATTTGGTTGAAATCTTAAATTTGAAATTTAAAATTTGAAATTTGAAATTTGAAATTCAAAATTTAAATTTTGAAATTTGTATATTTAGATATACATGATCCAAGTAGCAAGTAATCTAATTGGGTTGGTTGCCATGGCCGTCCGGTCATAGGAGAAAAGTAGGGTTTAAAGGCCCTCTCTTCCCATTCGATGGGGTCTCCTATGGCGGTAGGGGTGCCGATGCAATTATATCCCATGTCGATGAAGCAGCGAAAGGACTTAATTAAGAAATTTATCATGAATGTGTTAGATTAGATCTAAAAGAAAATTTATGATTTATTTTGAGTTATTTTCTGTTATGAAATGAGCAATAGAATTGCTGTTTATGAAATGTGCTGACCCGTTTGTGAAATGAGTTAACACATTTGGTGAACAGAAAATAAAATCTTTCAAATTTGAAAATTATTTTCGAAATGCCAAACCCTGACCCATCAGCCCAAGTACTTAATTAAAAGAATTAAGTGTTGTCTAGTAGGTCTAGAATTGTGAATTAAGACCTAAGACAATTGCATAAACTTTTGGGTCAATGGGTTAGATGAATTAGGTCCATAATTGGGTTAGACCTAAGGTTAGTTTAAAAAATGGATGAATTGGAGTAATTGATCAAATCTAATCAAAAGTTGAATTAGATTAGGTCAAGGATACTCTAGACTCAACTTCAATAGTTGTAGTTGAATGGGTCCATGTCTTTAACTAGACCAAGATGGACTTAATTCATGGCTACGCGGTGGAGCTCTATTTACTAAGTTGATCAAAATTAAAACTAATGAACCGGTTGGTGTCTAAGGTAAGTTCGGCAGTTTTGACCAGTGGTTCTTAAGCAGGAGCTACTCGCATTGATTCGATCATTGATGAGTTAATGGCAAATCCCCACCACTGATCTCACTTACCTGGCCAATCTGGTAAGTTAGATTTTGATTAGATCACTTGGTGATTAGAGCTCACCCATGTCATTAGGTAAATCAGTATGACTGATTTAGGTGCTCCTAATGCCAACTTTAATTAAATCTTTTTTAATCTGACTTCGTGAAGTCAGTGGGAGGATTGAAATTGGCTGGATGATTTCTTCTCTACTATTCTTTAAAAAAAAAATCCTCAAAATTATTAGGTCCCTAAAATGATTAAGTTATAATGATAACTAAGTCATAGCCTCCCATTAAGTGAATGATAATGAGTCCATTAGTTCAATGATCATTGGAGGCCCAAAGGCCTGGTGCTCATTGGCTAATGGAATTATTATTCTTAATATGATAATTTGATTGAGTCTTTCTGATGGTGGTTAGGTTGGCCGGCCAAAGTCGGGCCTGATCATTTATTGGTCCGATTCACTAAATTAAGTCATGTTAATGGTTGGACCTAACCAGATCTTTTCAGTGGAGGCCAAAGCCTACTGATTAGGTTCTGGGGCAAAATAAATTACTAGAAGTTGTTTAGAGAAACAACTGGTTAAGAACCTACCCATAGATGCACATGGGTTGACCAACCAAAGTTGGGCTCATGTGTAGTCTGTGTGGATTCTAGTACCCATTAAGGAATTAATGTAATTCCTCGAATTGGAGGATGAGGCTACCAGTTCGTAAAAATATTGGAAAAAACTTTAGACTAAAGTCCAAGTCTTTAGTATTAATTTATGTACTAATAGAGGTCTCGTTTTCCTTTAAGCAGCTATGGCCACTACCCTGTCGCTCCGGTCATTATTAGATAATGACAAGCTCATGGGACCCAATTTCGATAGCTGGTATCGAAAATTGAAAATCATCCTTGAGCATGAGCGGATCCTTTATGTAGTAACGGATCCAGCACCTGAGGAGCCAGCTCCGAACGCTAGTAAGGCGATCCGAGACACTTACTTGAAGTGGCTCAATGACCGGACCACCGTTCGATGTATTATGCTGGCAGCAATGAATGACGAGTTCAGCCGAAGGTTTGAGAACGCCCAGCCACAGGAGATGCTTCAAATATTGAACGACTCCTTTGGCACGCCTGACGACGTTGAAAGGCACAAAACTAGTTGTGCTATTTTCAATGCTCGGATGAGGGATGGGGCCTCAGTCACTGATCATGTACTGTATATGATCGAGATGATTGAGCGCCTAAGCAAATTGGGCTTTCTTCTGCACGAGCAGCTCGGTAAGGATGCGATCCTTAATTCCTTGCCCAAGTCCTTCCTCCCATTCCTTACTCATTTTCGAATGACAAAGCCTGCAGTAAACTACCACGGATTGTTGGGGTTGCTGCAGAACTTTGAGAAGGATCACCAACTCCATAAGGAGTCGGTGAATGTAGTGGGAGGGTCTTCTTCTCGTCGTCAACCCTTTGGGAAGGGGAAGAAGAACAAGAAGAAGAAAAATAAGAAGGTGCAATCTCATGCTGGGACAGTAGCACGGGGTCAGACCAAGAAGCGCAAGCATGACCAGAGCCAGGCGGAGTGCTTCTTTTGCAAGAAGCACGGGCATTGGAAGAGGAACTGTCCTCAATACATTGCCTCCCTGGACCCGAACAGGCCAAAGAAGAAGCAAGATAATTATATGATAACTCCTTGCAACTTTTGATTTGTGATACTACTGCCTGGGTATTGGATACCGGAAGCCCTTATCATATTTGTAATTCGATGCAGGGTCTGCAGGTCAGTAGGAGATTTGATGAAGGCGAGAGGTTCCTGAATATTGGAGATGGAAGCAAAGTTCCAGTTCTAGCTTTAGGAATCATGAGTCTTGTAATCAATTCTCGTAATGTAATTCTGAGTAAATGTCACTATTGTCCAAGTTTTTTATTAAATATTATTTCTGTAGGCCTTTTGGCCATGTACGGTTATGATTTTTTAATAAAAGAAAATATTTGCAATATCATTTTGAATGGTGTTACAATATTTGTTGGACAATTAAATAATGGAATTTACTTACTATCACAGCCTGTTAATATGGTTCAAAAATTCGGTAAACGCTCTAGAATAGATAATGTGTCAGAAGTCTACCTTTGGCACTGTAGGCTAGGTCATATCAATAAGAACAGGATAAACAGATTGGCTCAAGAAGGAATTCTTGAAGTTAGTGATTGTGAATCACTTCCAACCTGTGAGTCCTGTCTTCTTGGAAAGATGACCAAGTCACCTTTTACTGGAAAAGGTGAGCGAGCCAGTGAACTCTTAGGTCTGGTACATTCTGATGTATGTGGACCCATGAGCTCAAGTGCAAGAGGTGGATTTTTCTACTTCATAACCTTCACAGACGACCTATCTAGGTATGGGTATGTCTATTTAATGAAGCATAAGTCGGAATCATTTGAAATGTTCAAACTATTCCGAAATGAGGTAGAAAAACAAACTGGGAAGTGTATTAAAACTCTTCGATCTGATCGAGGAGGTGAATACCTTTCCAATGAGTTTCTGACGTATCTAGGGGAGAATGGGATTCTCTCTCAGTGGACTCCTCTTGGAATACCACAGCATAATGGTGTGTCTGAAAGGAGGAATCGGACCCTGTTAGACATGGTTCGATCCATGATGGGGTTTGCTGGTCTGCCGATCTCCCTCTGGGGATATGCACTCGAATCGGCTTGTTACCTTCTAAATAGAGTTCCGAGTAAGTCTGTAGCCAAAACGCCATATGAGATATGGATAGGACGTAAGCCAGTACTCTCGCACCTTAGGGTTTGGGGGTGTCCGACTTATGTTAAACGTTTAATTACAGACAAGCTTGGACCTAGGTCTGACAAGTGTAATTTTATAGGGTACCCAAAAGAGACCAAAGGGTATTATTTCTACCTTGCTGATGAGCAAAAGGTGTTTGTCAGCCTTAAGGCAATTTTTTTAGAAAAGGAGTTCCTTAGTGAAGGAACTGTTGCCTCTAAAGTCGAACTTGACGAAGTTCGACAGATGGAAAAACCGACACATGTTACTAAACCTGAACCGGATTTGATTAGATCAGATCCGGAGCCCATTGATTATGCACCCTTAAGGCGGTCTGGTAGAGTACCACATCAATCGGACAGATATTATGGTTTTTTAGTCTGGGATGGTGATCCTATCGAACTTGATGAAAACGATGAGGATCCGATCACCTACATGGATGCAATGCAGAGACCTGACTCTGAGAAATGGCTAGAGGCCATGAAATCCGAAATGGAGTCCATGAAGGTCAACGATGTGTGGACATTGGTTGACCCACCCGAAGGAGTAAAACCCATAGGGTGTAAGTGGGTCTTCAAAAGGAAGAGGGGCGCAGACGGAAAGGTGGAGACCTATAAAGCCCGTCTGGTTGCCAAGGGATATCGTCAACGTTATGGTATAGACTATGACGAGACGTTTTCTCCTGTGGCAATGCTCAAATCCATTCGGATTATGCTTGCAATAGCTGCCCATCTGGACTATGAAATCTGGCAGATGGATGTGAAGACAGCTTTCCTAAATGGAGAGCTGGACGAAGAGGTGTATATGATACAACCTGAAGGGTTCACATCCACAGATGAGTCTAAGGTGTGCAAGCTACAGAGGTCCATTTATGGACTTAAGCAGGCATCTCAGAGTTGGAACATACGTTTTGATAGGACGATCAAAACGTATGGCTTCGTTAAGAACGGAGAAGAACCCTGCATTTATAAGTGGGCTAATGGTCCAGCAGTAGTATTTCTTGTATTGTATGTGGATGACATTCTCTTAATCGGGAATGATGTCCCTGCATTACAGGGAATAAAGATTTGGCTATCGTCACAGTTCTCCATGAAGGATTTGGGAGAAGCTTCCTACATCCTAGGGATGAGGATCTATAGGGATAGATCCAAAAAGTTGCTTGGCTTATCCCAGTCCACGTACATTGATACTATGCTGAAAAGGTTCAGCATGGAAAATTCCAAGAAAGGCTATCTACCGATAGGCCATGGAATTTCTCTCTCGAAGAGGGATTGTCCGACAACACCTCAAGAGAGAGAGCGTATGGGTAGGATTCCATATGCTTCGGTAGTGGGATCTATCATGTACGCCATGACATGTACACGACCAGATGTGGCATACTCACTAGGGGTAGTGAGTAGATACCAATCTGATCCAGGAGAGAATCACTGGAAGGTTGTTAAAACCATCCTGAAGTATTTGAGAAATACTAAGGACCAGTGGCTTATATATGGTGAATCGAACTTGAGACTTATAGGGTTTACAGACTCTAGTTTCCAGTCTGATCAAGATGATAGCAAGAGTGTGTCAGGATTTATTTTTACCCTTAATGGTGGGGCTGTCTGCTGGAAGAGTTCCAAGCAGCACACTATGGCTGATTCAGTATGCGAGGCGGAGTATATTGCTGCATCAGATGCTACCAAAGAAGCGGTGTGGCTAAGAAAATTCATCACCGAGCTCGGAGTAGCACCCTCCCTTGTTGGTCCAGTTCTGCTCTACTGCGACAGCTCTGGAGCCATTGCTCAGGCGAAGAAACCAAAGGCACACCAGCGGACGAAGCATATTCTGCGCCGCTACCATCTCATCCGGGAGATCGTGGATCGAGGTGACGTCGACCTTCAGAAGATCGACGGGAAGGAGAACCTGGCCGACCCATTCACTAAAGCCATTGCGGTGAAAGAGTTCAACGACTACAAGTCAAAGATGGGTATTAGATACTGCACCGATAGGCTTTAGGCCAAGTGGGAGATTGTTGGGAATAGTGTCCCAAAGCCAATCGTCAGCCAGTTGACGGTTGTGCTCCTTTTGTATTAGTACATGAATTATAAATAAATAAAAATTATTTTGGTATTTTTTCATCACAAATGTTTCATCTTCTAATGAACTCCTGTGTTGTGGTGAAGTCCTTAGGACTATTTAGACTCGACAAAGGAGGATTTGTCGTTTAGTCCTTAAACATGTTCGCGACCAAATGATACGTTGTTACCAAGGACGACAATATTTATCGAGCATAGGTCGTTGTGTGCCATATGGGTTGGTTGTCCTCATAACCAAAGAGTGTGGAGACACTGGTATGGCATACAGGTGAGATGTAATGGTACATCTGCACTGAACGTGACCAACTCCGGAGCTATTTCTGCTGTCAAGATTTGCTCCGATGGGATATGGGTATAAATGTCCCTCCGACCTGAGACCGCCACAGTGACTTGCAAGCAACTCACTGCACTTAGGCACTGGACTACCTGAATTTCTAATTCAGTGACGGAAGGTTGCTGGGTGTAGTCAAGTACTTGACTTGTCGGTGCGTGTGTCAAGATGGGATTGACCACTCCAGTTTAGGAGCTGTGTACAGTCGTGTTTCAATTTAGCAAAACCTTGGCCAGGGTAGTCCTAGTGAGGAGTCACAGGACTAATTGAGTTGAGCACGATTCGGATGATATCATCAGGGTTGACAGTTTAACCCTGAGTCATCCTAAACACAGGGGTCAAAAGGGATGAATTATACGGTAACCATATTCACGTAGGTTCTGAATGTTGCGATTGCGATTATTCGACCTATCCGGTCGTCGGGTACCATTGCTAGATGGTCACTTCGATTAGTACAGAAATTGGTTCCTGTGCTACCGGCTTAGGTTCGAACCTGCGGGGTCACACACATTAGAGGTTCCTTTCTGATCTGATGGCTGATTATGAGTCTTATCTATCTGGAACTCTATGATTGAGAATTAGGATTCTCTAATCATGAGTTCCACACATTTTGGGTACCGGGGTCAAAATTTTGAATTTCGAATTTTGAATTTGAAATTTGAACTCTTTGATCAGGGTTTCATATCGATGGTCTCTGATGCCTGATTGCCCATCGGATTTGGACTCAACATTTATGAGAGGTTTAATTAGTAATTTAATCACTAATTAACTCAATTTGATTAAGTAATTATTTTTGGATCAAGTCCAATTGAATTGGATTCAGTTTGGATTGACCCGATTAGGTTAAATGTTGATCTAATCGCTAAGGTGGTTTAGTCCCTGATTTGATCAGGGGTTAGGTTTAGTTAATTTTTGATTTGATTAGGATTTTATTAAGCCTAATTAAGCCTAATTATGTTGGGTTTAATTTGGTCTAATTGTGCTTAACCTATTTTAAACTAGGTTGGCTCAATTTGAATCAAACCACCTTGTTTTAAATTCCCTGCGTCACCCAACTTCCTTGCACCCATTTGAATTCACGAGAAGAAACTTCTCATGAAATTTTTCTCACATAAAACCCTTCCCCACGTCCTCATTTGTGCACCATATGGATGGATAAATTAATTAGTTAGCCATTCAAATTCAAAGCATGTTTGAATTTGAATGGATAACTTATCACTTGCCCTTTCATCCTTATCCATTTTGTGCGCCACATTACTTACACGAGAAAAGGTTTCTCGTGAAACTTTTCCATGCACAAAGAGCCACGCCCCTTCTCTTCTCACGCCCAAAAGGATAGGGATAAGTTGGTTTTTGTTTGAATTCAAATTTGATTTGAATTCAAATGTGTAACCTCTTGTCTTTATCCTCTCACGCGGATAAGACACGTTCGACGTTGTTTTAAAAAGAGGAGAAAGGTGGGACGTGCGCAGAAAAATTAGGAGAGAAACTTTGGGGTGTGAGGAAGGCTTCTACGCAAGGTGAAGGTCCAAAACCTTTCGAGAGAAAAAGAAAGAAAAGAGAGAAAATTGGGCGCAGGGTTTTTGGTGTGTACCCTAGGGTTTCTACCTAGGGTTCGGGAAGTGAGATTGGTGTGCCATGAGTGTTGTGAGTCCACCAAATTTTAGAGAGAGATCCATCAGCCTCTCAAGTAACTGTGCAGACGATCTGGAGCATCCGGGAAGTCGGCACACATCGATCGAAGGAGTTCGATCAACATCTGCCATCAAAATGGTGAAATCATGAACTAGCATTCGTGAGGAGCTGATCAGACGGGAGCTTCGTGTGGATGATCCGTAGAGGCCAGACAGTTGGGTGGCTACGACGTGACGATCAGAGCCCTCCGACGGTGATCAGATTGCGGTGATCGACTACCCGCAAAAGGTGATGTGTTCTGAACACAGTACTGTAAAACGTTTACTGATTCAAATTTGAATTTCAAATTTAAATGCATGCTGTTGTATCATATTTAGATCCTAGTGTAGGGTTAATTAGTATTAATTAATGAGATTAATTAATAATTCCACTGTAAAATAGTAATTTTGAAAAAGTTTTAAAATTACCATTTTGCCCCTGCACTAAATTTTTGCTTCATTACCAACTACTCAAACACCTACATTAGGTGATTGAGTTACTTCATCATCTCTTCTTGACGTTACTGGATCCCCATGATTTGAGCTTATTCCAGAGAGAGTCCTCTTGGAACATTGGGAGGGTTGTCATTTATCATACTTTCGAATCTTTGGTTTAGGGCAGAAAAAAAAATCTCTCAACTCAACCTGAGCTCTGATACCAAACTAATGTGCCCAGGTCTGATTAAATGTTTTATGTATGTAAGGATAAAGGTTGATTTGCAAGAGAGTAAAAAAAAGAATCTTGAAAACCTGACTGATAAGAAAATCTCCACAATTAGATCACAAAGGGGTAGAATGCCATACTCAAGAAAAAGGAGAATGTGAGTGATATGTTCTAAGGTTTGTAATTCACTACTAACACACAAGGGTTAGATGAGAAAATTCAGCAGCACTTATTTGCATTCTACAAAGTCTGCCTAAAATACGTAGGCCACCTCTCTTTATATAGAATAGAGAACGAGTTTTTAGGGAAACCAAAATAGTAAAGGAAGTAAACTTGGCCACCAAATCAATTGACCAAGTCAAATCACCTCTCTGAATAAAACAACTCCTAATTGGAAACAAACTCCTAATGGGAAACAAACTTCCAATTAAAACAGCACCTAATTGGAAACAAACTTCCAATTAAAATAGAATTAGATCTTCTACTAAGGGTGGCTACTGAATACGAATTAATAACCTTCTAAACTCAGCCTTCACACCATGCAATAGCTCCCTCCATTCCCGCCAAGTCTAGCTCGCACCACCATCACTCTTCTATGCAAGTGAGCAAAGTCACCAATTTGGTTCTTGCTCACATAATTGGACCTATGCATGTCATCTGATCAACTCTTTCTTCATGATGGTGCACATCACTTGATAAGGCTAATTCTCTTACATACCCATCAAAGCATTTGTACCACTATCTCGGCTATTGCTTCAACCCATATAGTGACTTCTGTAGCAAACAGACCTTCCCTTCTGACCCTACTTCTCTGAACCCATTTGGCTATTGCATGTAGATCTTCTCCTCCAAATTCTTATGGAAGAAGATCATCTTCACATCCATCTACTCCAATTCTATATTTTGCTCAGTCACAAGTGATAGTAACATCCAAATTAAAGTGTGTTGCATAACAGGAGAGAAAACCTCGATGTAGTCCACTCCTTCGCTCCCTGTGAGTACCTCTTTAGCTACAAGCCTTACTTTGTACCTCCACCTTGCTCAGAAGGTGCCTCCTTTCTTGTGAATATCCATTTTGAGCCAATAGATCAAGCATCTTTAGGTAGATCCACTAGCTACCATGTTTGATCTTCCCCAATGACTCTATCTCCTCCATCATGGCTTGCATCCATGATTCTCGGTCTGAATTCTCCATGGCCTTTTCTTAACTCTCTAGATCTCCATTGGTAGTAATAAGAGCATATGAAATGATCTCATCAATGCCAAAGTGACCTGATGTGCAGATGATATGCTTAGATTTGTGTAGGAAAGGTTATCTTCACATCCATATACTCTAATTCCATGTTTTGCTTAGCCATAAGTGATAGCAACACCCGAATTAAAGTGTGGCACATAACAGGAGAGAAAACTTCGGTGTAGTCCACTCCTTCACTCTCTGTGAGTATCTCTTTGGAGATAAGCCTTGCCTTATACCTCACTCCACCTTGCTCAAAAGGTGCTTCCTTTCTTGTGAATACCCATTTTGAGCCAATAGGTTAAGCATCTTTAGGTAGATCCACTAGATACCATGTCTGATCTTCCCTAATAACTCCATCTCCTCCATCATGGCTTGCATCCATGATTCTCAATCTGAACTCTCCATGGCCTCTTCTTAACTCTCTAGATCGCCATTGGTAGTAATGAGAGCATATGAAACGGTCTCATTAATGCCAAAGTAAACTAGTTTGCAAATGATATGCTTAGATTTGTGCAAAGCCACTTCCAATGTGCTGTGTCCCATGTTTGGTGTGTGTGGCTCGGCTTGCACCACCTCTTGGATAGATGGCTCTCCTTTTTGGTCCACCACATGTGTGGGAGAGTTCCTTCCTAGCTCCACCTCAAAAGAAATACATTTAGAGGTAGAAGTTAAAGGTACATCATCTAATTGTGAAAGCTGTCCACTGCTATCCTGTTTTACTTTTTCAGCACCATCTGCACCCGTTTGACTCTTCAAGATGCTTGTTCCATCAAATATAACATCCTTACTGATTGTGAATTTTTGAGAATGAGGATCCCAAGTAGGTAGCCCTTGACTCCTTGTGGATACCTGATGAAAATCAGCTTTTGCGACTTTGGGTCCAATTTGCTCCTTTCGGTTGCGTCCACATGTGCACCGACTAGACAACCAAAAACTTTTAGGTGGCCAAGCTCCACCTTCTTCTCACTCTATATTTCCTCTAAAATTTTACCTTTGAGCTTTCTATGAGAGGATCTATTGACAAGAAAATAAGAAAATGTTATGGCATCACCCTAAAAGGACTTTGGAAGTGATGCTTGCAACCTCAAATTCTTGGCCTTCTCTGTGAGGATCCGATTTATTCATTCTACTACACCATTCTTTTGGAGAGTCATCCTTACTGTAAAATGGCATTTGATACTATTCTCCTCATAATAATTTCTGAACTCATTGCTTGTAAACTCCCCTCTATTATTAGACCTAAGGCACTTCACTGATTTTTCTGTCTCCTTTTCAACTTCAGCTCTCTAAGCTTTAAATCGGGCGAATATCTTAGACTTCTTCCTGATTAAATACACCCAAACTTTCCTTGAAAGGTCATCAATGAAGGTTAAAAAATATTTATCCCTACTTCTGGTTGAGATAGGGGCTGGTCCCCATACATTCGATTGCACTAACTCAAGCACTCCTGCACTATGCTTGGAACTGCTAGCAAATCTAACTCTGTGCTGTTTGTCATAGATATACATGGTTCATAAAAGTCATTTCTCTCCTTCTTCAATGCTAGAATCAGACCTTTCTTGTTTAATTTAGTGAGCCCTCTATCATGTATATAGCCCATTCGATAGTACCACAGTTGATAAAACAACTGCTCCTCTTATGCTGCTGCAAACATCGCTATATTGTCTGTCACAACTGAGCCCTCCATGCTAAAGATATTGTTACTCAATCTTCTACCTTTCATCACCACTAAAGTCTCCTTGGTTATCTTCAAACACTCACTGCCCGATTGGCTATTGAATGCATAACCCTGCTTCTTTAAGTAGTCCAGTGAAATCAAGTTCTTCTTCAACTTCAAGATATATTTGACATTTTGTAAGTATCCGCATGACTCTATCATACATTCCCACCCTTATGGTTCCTACTCTAGCAACCTTACAAGGGTGATCATCACCAAGGCTAACACTTTCTCCATCAATTTTGACAAAGGCTGCAAACCAGTCCTGATGCGAGGTATAATAATGTGAGCATGCTGAATCATGTTGGAAATTGTGTCCTAAAGCTAATTGGCTTATTGTAAATAATTAAATTTTGTATATAAATTATTGATCAATGGATAAAATTATTTTGACTTTTTCATCATAAGGTGAACATCTTCATTATTAGAACTCTTGTATTATGATGAAGTCCTTAGAACTATATTATGATAGATAAAGGAGGATTTATCGAATAGTTCTTAAATATATTTATGACTAAATGATATGCCATTAATAGAATGATGATGTTTATCGAGTGTAGGTCGTTGTATGCCATATAGATTGATTGTCCTCATAACCAAAGAGTATGGAGATACTGGTATGGCATACAAATGAGATGTAGGAGTATATCATCACTGAATAAGTGACTCACCTACTGAGCACTCTGCTATCAAGAGTAGCTCGCAAAATGTATGGGTATAAGTGTTCTTCAGACCTGAGATCACTATAGTGACTTGCAAGCAACTCACTGTGCTTAGGTACTAGACTATCTATATTTCTAATGTAGTGATGGAAGGCTACTGGGTATAATTAAGTATTTACGAAGTCTATATACGGATCAAGATAGTATTGACCCCTCCAAATTATAGGAGTTAATGCATCATTATATTTCAATTTAGTAAAGTCTTATCAGGATAATCTATATGATGGATTTGAAAGATTGAAATATGATGTGGATGACTGTTTCAAGATTGACAGTTAAACCCTAGGTCACCTTGAGTATTAAGGTTAAAAAGATGAATTATGCCATAACTATATGTCAAGATTCTTGAATATTATTTTATAAATATTCGACCTATCCAGATGTTGGGTATTATTGCTAGATGGTTACTTCAATTAGTATAGAAAGGAGTTTCTATGCTATTGACTTAGTGTTCGAACCAATGGAGTTGTGCATAAAAGTCAAACAATATTTGAAAGAATTGATCGGATATTTATATTTTTAATTTAGAAGTATGAGACTTGATTGAATATGTAGATTAACTTTATTGAAAATTAAGTTATAAGTTATACAAAATTAAACACTAACTATGTTCAGCTTGCACTGTGCATGAGATGCGGTTTTGATTTCAGGGATGAATTAAATCAAATCAATGATCCAAGTAATTATGGGAGAATAGATTGAGTCCTAATTACTTTAGATTAGATCTAATCTAATTACACTTAATTTTATTAAGACTTGATTGGGTTAATTTATCAAGTTGGACTTGGACAAGAATCTTAATTGGATTAGGATCTGCAGTCTTTTCAAAATTGGTTCAAATCAGATTCGAATTGATCCAAATCTGAATCAAATCTGATTTGATATAATTAATCATTTTTTTTAAATATTCTCTCTCTTTATGGACCAGTCAAGATGGTTGGAAAGGGGTTGGAAACAGCCCCCTCCCCTTGGGCGTGCACTGTAATGAACGGAGACACCTCTCCTACTTGGATTAAGATTCTTTGTACTTTAAAGAGTTTGGATTTGATTCAATAATGGAGAGTCCCTTTCCTAGCATCTAAAGGAGTTTGATTTAATCTAAGACTTCTTGTCTATATAAGGAGAGGTGTGGAGAAGAAGAAAAGCAATCAATTGTTGGGCTTGGCATGGAGATCCCTTGGTGTAGGCATCCCCTTTCTCTTGGGCGTCACCTAGCACTGGGCATCTCTCTCCTCTTGGCATCCTCCCTCCCTTTATGCAGTGTGTGGACTATTCCAAGGGCTTGAGATCATATCACAAGTGTTCTTCTCTTTTCTCTCTAAAAAAAGAGTTCATCCCTCTTTCTTACAATATTTGGCGTGCACGCGAAGTAAAGGATCCGTGCATCTGAATCTCATGAAGCATATTGATTGAGGAGCTTCTTCAACCTTGATCCTTTTCTACTATGAATCTTAAGATGAGAATTTATAAATATTATAAAAATTTTAATTGCTAATCTACTCTATCTTCTTGACATCCAATGTGATTGGACGAATATTTTCTTCAATTGGTATCAGAGCCAGCCCTGTATATTATGATCATATAGTCAAATTTTAAGATTTTTTTGATTTTTTCAATTGGTATCAGAGCCAACCCTGAATCAAAATTTCATATATGATTAAACCTTGGTCTATTAAGATATCTCTTGTATATTTTTTATTTGGTTTAGGTCAATGTATCGAATCAAAATCAGCTCCTGAATTCGGGCTACTTAAAATCTATTTTTGCAAAATTTTCTGTGTAAATTTTTATGTTGATTTAATATCTGATTATGCATGAATTTAAATTTATTTTAAAAATTTTTTATGATATAATTTGATTAAAGAATTAAAGTTTGAATTAGACTCAGATCTGAATTTGTTTGATAAAGTTTCATATCTGATTTCAGTATAATATCGATACATATTTGATCACATCTCTAATCAGAATTTTTATATGCAATCATACATATATTTGAAATAAATTTTAGATTATTTTAGATCTAAATTAATAATTTTATATGATGTATAAAAGTAGTTTCAAATCTAAAATAATGTATACGATGTGTTGATCTAATAAGATTAGATGTATAACTTGTATGATATGATCATATTCATATGTATGCCTAGTTTGTTTGACAATTTACATGTTCATGTAATTAATTTTTAAAATTAGATTTTAGATCTTGATAGTCTAGTACTTGAATTGAGAAGATCATCAAGCCATTCGATTATAAGAGCAAGTAGAATTTAAAGACCCTCTCTTCCTATTTGATGGGGTGCTCTTATGACATGTAGGGTTGCTATTATGATCAAGTCTCATGATAAAGAATAGCAAAAATAATTTTAAAATTATTTTGATTATAAATAATTTAGATTAGATCTAAAGTGATTTATGGTTAATTATAATTTTAATAAAATAAATTCAGATATAAAAATTAGATTTTATAATCTAAATTATATTATTGCATATGATGTAAAAATCTGAATTTCTATGATACATATGATGTATACATAAAATTGATACATATTTAATTATTAAACATAGTATTTAAAAATTAATTTTTGATTTGAAATATATGGTGTGCTTCACTTAAAATCTTAGTAGAATAGTTCTACAAATTGAAACACATATTTCACATACTTAATTTAAAATTAAGTTTTAAAAGGATCTAAATTTAAGAATTGAAGATCTTAAGACACCTCATAAATTAATGGGCAATGGGTTAGCATGAATTAGGTCATCTAACTAGGTCAAACTTAGGCTTAGAAATTGTTGGGTATAAAATACCCCCAGCCGAAGTTTGTAAAAGGCCGACCCTTCCAAGGCTTTTCCGGCTTCCGACCTTGTGTGGCATCTTTCTGAACTTCTTCGACCGTCCGAGCTTCCATAATACCATCCGGACTTCTCCGATAATGAGCTTCTCTATTCATCTACCAGACTGCTCCAAATGCTCTTTGGGCTTCACTATCAGTCGATTTTCTACAGTGATCGACTATTCTCCGAATCCCTTCCAGATTTCCTCCGACCACGGATGACTCTACTTCGAACTTCTTTCGGACTTCGTCAATGTCCGAGTTTCTCTGACAATGAGACTTCTACAGTAACCAGACTCCATCCAAGTTTCTACGACGGTCGACCACCTTCCAGATTCCATCCGAGCTCTTACGAGAACTGGATTTCAGCCGAGCTTCTACAGTGGACGGATCCTCCAAAAGGGCTCCAGCAGTTGGACTTCAACAACGCCAATTGGACTTCCACAGGATCCTCCAGACCCCTCCAGCAGACGAACCTCCCCAACACCATCCGAAGTCCACTACCGACTGACCCTCTATCAGATTCCTCATGAAAACGGACTTCCCCAACAGAAAGTCCCCATCCGAGCTTTTACAACAGATGACTCCACCTACAGCATCAGCGCTCTAGGCACCCAACAACAGTAGACCCGTCAGCAACCTCGAAAACATCCGAGCTTCTCCTGGATCGATGAGACAGAGAGCCATTCCGCTCCGTCAGACATCCCAGCCGAGCTTCAGCCGACAGATCTGAACTCTCTGGCAAGTCGTGACAATGGCCACTATCCTACTCCACTCTCTGTAACGGATTCTACGTGGCTCTACCACTCTCTGGTAAGTCGTGACAATGGACACCACTTCACTCTCCGTAACAAACTTCATGTGGCCCTGAATGGCCCCCTGACGCCACTACTCTCCATAACAAACTTCGTGTGGCCCTGAACGGCCGACTACCAGGCAGTTACAGATGTCGCTATCAATCAGTTACGCTCTCTGTCTATAAAAGAGACCCCCCAGATACGTTCCTCTCTAAGCTTTAAACTCTATCTCGAAACTCTGCCAAAATTCAATTTGAGCACTCCATTTCTATTGAAGCAGAGTACTGACTTGAGCATCGGAGGGTCTTACCGGAGTGCCCCCAACTCCGGTTTAGACTTCTCTTGCAGGTCCCGATGGCGGCCGCGGTCATCTCAACTCCAGCTTCTCCGACGTCGGTAAAATTCTGCGCCAACAAATTGGTGCTAGAAGAAGGGCGTGTCTTCGCAGTACCCTTATTCTTAAAGGAGTGCTCAATGGAACTGTCTCTGGTCATCCTCTCTGACATCTTCTTCTCCTTCTCCTGTCAGATCTTCACCTGATGCCTCTCCGGAAGGCATCCACCAGGCGATCCACGGCCTCCGCGGTCAAATCTCAGTGAGCTCCACAAGCTCTGACCTCGTCTCCAGTTTTTCAGGCTCCTCCTCCTCCGACAATGATAGTCGGTATGGAGCAGTTTGACTTGCTGGTTCAGCAGGTCAGGGGTCTCACCGAAGCAGTGCAGGCCATGCAGCAGCAACCGCAGGCATCAGTGCAGCTGGAAAGAGCATTGTCGGAGTTTCAGAATTTGGCGATCGGGCGGGCCACTTGGGCAAGTCGCCCCGTCTTCCCCAGAAAGGGGAAGCAGAAGGTGGAGAGCCCTCCGTCTGATCATGATTCCACCCCCGAAGGGTTCCTACCTTCGTTCTACTAGAAGACCCTCGAGACTCACAGTCGAGAGGACCTCCTGGATCAAAGACTCCAAGAAATGAACCGACGGATCGAGGAGCTCATCAGACGAGGTCAGCTCGACAGATTCATCCGACGCTGACTTGAAGGTAGGGAGGATCGATCGAGGGCCCAACCACGGCCAGAATCGCCAAGGAGGGAGGAACAGTCTGAAGATCGACCTCCATCCGGGATCGTCAACACCATCTCTGGAGGACACCGACGAGGAGCAGCCAATGGATCGGCCATACCGCCTGTTGGGTATAAAATACCCGCGGCCGAAATTCCCATCAGAAAGGCTCCGCCCGGACTCCTACGGGAGCCGGGCTCCACCTCCGACATCAGAAATGCTCCACCCGGACTCCTACGGGAGCCGGGCTCCACCGCCATCAGCAAGTGCAGCTCCGCCCGGACTCCTACGGGAGCCGGGCTCCACCGCCATCAGCAAGTGCAGCTCCGCCCGGACGCCTACGGGAGCCGGGCTCCACCGCCATCAGCAAGTGCAGCTCCGCCCGGACTCCTACGGGAGCCGGGCTCCGCCGCCAACATCAAAACAGCTCCGCCCGGACTCCTACGGGAGCCAGGCTCCGCTCTCGATATCAATCGCTGGTAAGCTCAATCCGGACTCCTATCAGAGCCGGACTTCACCCTTGACTTTGTTTGCAGCGCGGCTCCGCCCGGACTCCTACGGGAGCCGGGCTCCACCTCCGACACCAGAACGGCTCCGCCCGGACTCCTACGGGAGCCGGGCTCCACATCCGACATCAAAACGGCTCCGCCTGGACTCCTACGGGAGCCGGGCTCCACCTTCGACATCAGAGCGGCTCCGCCCGGACTCCTACGGGAGCCGGGCTCCACCTTCGACATCGGAGCGGCTCCGCCTGGACTCCTACGGGAGCCGGGCTCCACCTTCGACATCAGAGCGGCTCCGCCCGGAATCCTACGGGAGCTGGGCTCCACCTTTGACATCGGAGCGGTTCTGCCCGGGCTCCTACGGAGGCCGGACTCCAACCGCGGCCGAACCTCAATCGACAGATCCGCACCCCCTCGGCAGGTCGCGACAACAATCATGATCCTGTTCCAGGTCCTACAGCGGATTCTACGCGGCTCCAGCAGCGGACCCATTACTCCCTGACAGGCTGTAGCAAACGGCCACGATTCTGTCCCGCTCCCTGCGGCAGGTGCTGCACGATCCCACTACTCACTGACAGCTAGCGGCAACGGACGCCGCCCCACTATCCGCAACAGGCCATACGTGGTAGACTATGACAACAACCATGAGTCTACCCCACCACTCTCCGCAATTAATTTCCCTGACCGTGGGCGGCCCACTACCAGACAGTTGCAGGTGTCACCATCAATCCGTTGCCCCCTCTGCCTATAAAAGGGGATCCAGATACGTTATTCTCTAAGCTCATTTTTTTTATCTCAAAACTCTGCTAAATTCTCCGTTCGAGCACTCCATTCTTGTTGGGGCAGAGAACTGACTTGAGCGTCGGAGGGTCTTGCCGGAGCAACCCCACCTCCGGTTTAGACTTCCCTTGCAGGTCCCGGCGGCGACTGCGGCTTCCTTAACTCCAGCTTCTCCGGCGCAGGCGGATTTTTGCACCAACAGGATTGGCGCTAGAGGAAGGGGGCGAATCTTCGCAGCACCCTTGTTCTTAAAGGAGCGCTCAACGGATCCGCTCCCGGCCATCTTTTCCGGCACCCAAGCCTCCTTTCCCTGTCCGATGCCTTCTCGCGGGGTTTCTGCATAACTACCTCTGGCTATGACCGCCGATAAAGGGTGGTCGGGCGACCAGTCTCCGCGGGATTCCGTTAATGTCGTCTCGGGGGAATCCCAGCAGGAGGCGATCGGCAAATCAGCTGCACCCCCCAAGCGGCAAAAAGTCGAGGAACCCATAGCCTTCACTGAAGAAGACACCCAGGGAGTCCAATTCCCTCACAACGATGCGGTCGTAGTTTCCTTGAACATGGCAAATTATGATGTCCGTCGTATTCTCGTCGACAACGGAAGTTCGGCTGACATCTTGTTCTACAACGCCTTTTCAAGAATGACCACTCTTGGCGGTCATCTAAGGCCGATGTGCTCCCCCTTGATAGGGTTTACTGGTGACGCCGTTCCTATGGAAGGAACGATAGCTCTAACTGTGACCGCGGGTCAGCATCCAAGGCAGTCCAGGGCTCTGGTGAATTTCCTGGTGGTAAAGGCGCCATCTGCCTACAATGCAATTCTTGGCCGACCCGGCCTCAATGCCCTCAGAGCCGTTGTTTCAACCTATCATTTGAAGTTGAAGTTCCCCACTGACAAAGGGATTGGAGAAGTTCGGGGAGACCAGGCGCTGGCCAGGCACTGCTACAATATTGCCCTGCAAAGAAGCGATCAAGCGGACCTTTGTCCAGTCGACGGGTTGGATGCGCGCGACGACCTCATTGAAGAGAGGGGCGGCCCGATCGAGGACCTAATACCAATTCCTTTGAATGATGGGAATGCGGAGCACGTGGTGTTGATTGGCTCCAACCTGGAGGAGGAGGTGCGGACGCATCTCGTGGACTTTCTCCGAAGGAATGCGGACGTTTTCGCATGGGTCCCGACGGATATGCCGGGGATCGAGACAGAAGTCATGGAACATCATCTGGCGGTCGACCCTAAACATCGGCCAACAAAAGAAAAAATCCGGAGTCATGCCCCAGAGAGGCAGAAGGCGATAGCCGAGGAAGTGGATAAACTTCTCAAGGCCGGATTCATCAGGGAGGTCAATTATCCAGAATGGATCTCCAATGTTGTCTTGGTCAAGAAAGCAAACGGCAAGTGGAGGATGTGTATCGACTTCAAAAAGCTGAATAAAGCTTGCCCAAAGGACAGCTACCCCCTGCCCAGGATTGACCAACTGGTGGATGCTACCTCGGGCCACGAGCTTCTCACTTTTATGGACGCATTCTCCGGCTATAACCAGATTAGGATGGCATCGGAAGATGAAGAAAAGACTGCTTTTATCACTAGTCGGGCCTTTACTGCTACAGGGTTATGCCGTTCGGCCTCAAGAACGCAGGCGCAACCTATCAGCGGTTGGTAAATAAAATCTTCAAAGAACAAATCGGCCGAAACATGGAGGTGTACGTGGACGATATGCTCGTGAAAAGTAGATCTTCCGAAAATCATGTTGCCGACCTCGAGGAGGCTTTTGGCGCTCTTCGAAAATACAGAATGAAGCTGAACCCGACCAAATGTGCTTTTGGGGTAACCTCAGGAAAGTTCCTGGGCTTCATGGTGTCGGGGCATGGGATTGAGGCCAATCCGGAGAAAATTCGCGCCATCCAGGAGATGGCCGCCCCACGGTCGATCAAGGAGGTTCAGTGCCTCACTGGGAGGATCGCAGCTCTTAATCGCTTTGTCGCGAGGTCGGCTGAGCGATGTTTGCCCTTCTTCCAAACCCTCAAACAGCCGAAGAACTTCTGTTGGACCCCTGAATGTCAACAGGCATTCGAGGAATTAAAGAGCTACCTTAGCTCACCTCCACTACTGGCAAAGCCCGAACCTGGGGAGGAGTTATTTTTGTACCTGGCAGTCTCTCCCACATCCCTCGTGGCAGTCCTTGTCAAAGAAGAAATAAAAATCCAGCGGCCGGTCTACTACATTAGCCGCGTGCTAAGGGACACCGAGACCAGGTATACTAAATTAGAAAAACTGACCTACGCTTTGTTGGTTGCAGCTCGGAGACTCCGACCTTACTTTCAAGGGCACACGGTGACGTTGCTCACCGACCAACCGATCAAAGCGATTTTGCACCGAGCTGATATTTCTGGGAGAATGGCAAAATGGGCAATAGAGCTCACAGAATTCGACATCAACTACCAGCCTAGGCCGGCAATAAAGGCCCAGGTATTGGCGGATTTCATAGTAGAATGCACCGTCCCTGAGGAGGCCGAACCTGAGCAAAGCAAAATTGACGACCTGAAGACTCGACCGGACTCCTCCGACGAAGAAGCCAGTTCCTTCGATGGCTTTTGGACCCTCCATGTGGACGGATCTTCCAACATGGCGGGCGCTGGTGCAGGCCTGATCTTGACCAGCCCGGAGGGAGTCGTCGTGGAGTACGCTCTGCGTTTCGGATTCCCCGCAACAAACAATGGAGCAGAATATGAAGCTCTAATCGCAGGATTGAGGGTCGCTAAGGAGCTTGGAATAGACCAACTCCGGGTGCACAGCGATTCCCAACTTGTAGTGGGATAAGTCAGCGGGAGCTTTGAAGCGCGGGAGGACAGTATGGCCAAATATCTTGAGAAGGTGAAGGAATTCACCCCCGCTTTCAACAATTTCGACATCAAGCAAATTCCAAGATCGGAGAATGCCAGAGCCGATTTTCTCTCCAAGCTGGCAACATCGGCTCCGGCCGAATTGCCCAAAGGCATCCTCTTTGAAGTTTTAAAGCACCCAAGTACGGAAGAACCGCAGCTCGTAATGGATATTGACCACGAGCCCAGCTGGGTCGACCCGCTGATAACCTATCTTAGAGATGGGATTCTCCCCCAAGACGCGAAAGAGGCCCGAAAACTCCGAAATCAAGCATCCCGGTACATCCTCTATGAGGGCAAATTGTACAAGAGATCGTACTCCTTGCCTCTCTTGAGATGTCTCCGACCCTCAGAAGCCGACTACGCTTTATGGGAAGTGCACGAGGGAGTTTGCGGAAGCCATTTGGGTGCCAGATCTCTATCCCACAAACTACTCCACCAAGGGTACTACTGGACAACAATGCATCATGATTCAATCGAATATGTCAAAAAATGCGATCGATGCCAAAGGTACGCCAACGTCCAGAGACAACCTGCTACCGAGCTCACACCCCTGAGTGCCCCATGGCCTTTCGCGCAATGGGGGATGGATATTCTTGGCCCCTTTCCCATGGCGTCCGGTCAAAGGAAATTCCTCCTTGTAGCAATCGACTACTTCACCAAATGGGTCGAGGCCGAACCACTAGCCAAAATCACAGAAGCGAAAGTGCAGGACTTCGTCTGGAAATCAATAGTGTGCAGGTTCGGTTTACCTCGAACACTGATCACTGATAATGGACGGCAATTCGCGGGAGCCAAATTTGCTGAATTCTGTGAAGACCTAAACATCTCCCACAAGTTCACATCAGTGGCCCATCCCCAGGCAAACGGTGAAGCCGAGGTAACGAACAGAACCCTTTTACAGGGAATCAAGACAAGGCTTGAAAAAGCGAAAGGAACTTGAGCGGACGAGCTTTACCATGTGCTATGGGCGTACCGAACTACCCAGAGGTTGCCTACAGGAGAGACTCCCTTTGCTCTAGCCTTTGGTACAGAAGCCATCATCCCGATCGAACTCAAACTCCCATCGGCACGAGTCGTGGCGTTCGACGAACCCCAGAATGCACAAAATCTCAGGGCCAACCTCGACCTACTGGAAGAAAGGCGGGAGATCGCTCAGGTCCGAATGGCGGCCTACAGACAGAAGGTTGCCCGATATTATAACGCCCGAGTCAAGAACAGGACATTTAGAGCGGGGGATCTTGTACTCCGACGAGCTGCTGTCTCACAGCCGCAGGCCCAGGGGAAGCTAGCCCCAAATTGGGAAGGACCTTATGAGATCAAAGAAGTAGTCCGACCTGGGACTTATTATCTTAAGGAGCTCGGAGGGGCCGACCTCCCGCGACCATGGAACTCAGAAAACTTACGGGTATACTACCAGTGATTTCATCCTAATCGAAAAATGTGTGCCCACTTGTCTAGGGACAATTCAAGCAGACGGTATCAAAAACGAGAACGCAATCTTACAAAAGTCGAAGGCCCGGTTCCTTTAGACCGGATGGGGGGAGAGGCCCCACAACGCCCATATGTGCCCCCACAGCCCTGTTAGGGACAGGAGGAGAACCTCGCCCTAACTTGAGCAAAGTTGAAGGCCCGATTCCTTTAGACCGGATGGGGGGAGAGGCCTCACAACGCCCATATGTGCCCCCACAGCCCTGTTAGGGACAGGAGGAGAACCTCGCCCTAACTTGAGCAAAGTCGAAGGCCCGGTTTCTTTAGACCGGATGGGGGGAGAGGCCTCACAACACCCATATGTGCCCCCACAGCCCTGTTAGGGACAGGAGGAGAACCTCGCCCTAACTTGAGCAAAGTCGAAGGCCCGGTTCCTTTAGACCGGATGGGGGGAGAGGCCTCACAACGCCCATATGTGCCCCCACAGCCCTGTTAGGGACAGGAGGAGAACCTCGCCCTAACTTGAGCAAAGTCGAAGGCCCGGTCCCTTTAGACCAGATGGGGGGAGAGGCCTCACAACGCCCATATGTGCCCCCACAGCCCTGTTAGGGACAGGAGGAGAACCTCGCCCTAACTTGAGCAAAGTCGAAGGCCCGGTTCCTTTAGACCGGAAGGGGGGAGAGGCCTCGCAGCGCCCATACGTGCCCCTGTAGCCCTGTCAGGAACAGGAGGAGAACCTCGTCCTGACATGAGCGGGGAGTAAGGCCCGGACTCCTACGGGAGCCGGGTTCCGCCACCAAAAGGTTTCGCCCGGACTCCTACGGGAGCCGGTTTCCGCCACCAAAAGGTTTTGCCCGGACTCCTACGGGAGCCGGGTTCCGCCACCAAAAGGCTTCGCCCGGACTCCTACGGGAGCCGGGCTCCACCTTCGACATCAGAGCGGCTCCGCCCGGACTTCTACGGAAGCTGGACTTTACTTACGAGTTTGATTACAGAAAGACTTTGCCCTACTTCTTATGAAAACTATGCTGCTTCAACTTCCAGGAGCTTCTTCGAACCTAGCCCCAACTCCAGCGGAGAAAGATCCCAGCAAACCTAACAAGTGGATATCTCCCAACGGCAGGAAAAACCGAAAAGAAGCCCAGCGAAGGACGACCCCACATGAACTGAAAAGGTCATCGACGGTCTTGGAACGGCATGACACAGGCAAAGAGAAAGAAAGAAGTTCGGCAGACAATTATTTGACACGAGAGGTAAACAAGGTACTGAAATCACTATTTTATTTGATAGAAGCACACGTTACAGGACCCGGCGGGTCAGGAAAAAGAGAAAAAGAAAATACATGTCTCGCAAAGCACGGTTCGGGCAGGATGAACCGGAGGCCGATCCAAGCTGCAAATTCCTCTTCCCGTCTCTGTTCTTCTCAGTCGCATTCTCCAGTGCGTGTAACATCTCTCGCCCCATCTCTCTTCATTCTGTCCCCAAAGTTCCGACCTTAGCGAGAAAGGGGTGGGATTGATCTCCGAAGGCGGCGGGGGTAACAACGGCAGTAACGAAGACCTGTTTCAAGAAGAGCCGTAGCCATGACGGCGCCACCTGAGACGCTCCGGCAAGGTCGGCATGCGCTACTTCCACCGTCTCCGCAACAAGTTCTACCACCCCGACCGTCGACCGTCTCTGGTCCCTTGGCCCCGACGGCGTCAAGGATCCCGTCATGACTTGTGACGTCTATTCTGCCCTCTTGACCGGTATTGCCCCGCCTTACTGCTCCGAAATTCGCGGGCAGAATAGCTTCTACAACAGCCCCCGATATTAAACCCCTGTTGTTGAAGAAATTCTTCCTTGGGCCCCCTCTGAGATGACAGAGATTCTCACCGACCGTCGTCCTCCTCCTCACCTACCTCCGAGCCCTAACAATCCCCTCAAGAACAGCCTCCAGAGTTGAGGACATGGTGTGGAAACCCTCAGAGAAGGATTGATGGGCAAAAGGCGGCGAGAATTGGCACGAGGGGAGCAAGACTCTCAGGGGAAAAGAAGAACGCCAGGATGAGACCGTGAATGGATCGAAGGGTTTAAATAGCCGGCGGATCCCGGCGCAGTTATGACGGCGAGAATTCCTGGGCCAGATGGTGTGTGCCGCGTGTCGCGCTTATCCGCTTCGTTGCTATCGAGGGTTGACCGCTCACAGATTCCCACAGAGCGACGCCTGGGATCGCGTTTCAATGAGGGTTTCGAAAAGACTTTTCAAGTCGCCTTTGCCAAAAAAAAAAAAAAACGGATTCTGACACGCGCACATTAAGTGGGGGCAGCTGCGCACAGGGATCGAGGGGGCAATTTCGGCTGCGCATCTCTCTCTCTGTGTACTTCCTTCGCTTGAAATTCAAACTTGGAAGTAGGGGGACTGGTGTTGGGTATAAAATACCCGCGGCCGAAATTCCCATCAGAAAGGCTCCGCCCGGACTCCTACGGGAGCCGGGCTCCACCTCCGACATCAGAAAGGCTCCGCCCGGACTCCTACGGGAGCCGGGCTCCACCGCCATCAGCAAGTGCAGCTCCGCCCGGACTCCTACGGGAGCCGGGCTCCACCGCCATCAGCAAGTGCAGCTCCGCCCGGACTCCTACGGGAGCCGGGCTCCACCGCCATCAGCAAGTGCAGCTCCGCCCGGACTCCTACGGGAGCCGGGCTCCACCGCCATCAGCAAGTGCAGCTCCGCCCGGACTCCTACGGGAGCCGGGCTCCGCCGCCAACATCAAAATAGCTCCGCCCGGACTCCTACGGGAGCCGGGCTCCGCTCTCGATATCAATCGCTGGTAAGCTCAATCCGGACTCCTATCAGAGCCGGACTTCACCCTTGACTTTGTTTGCAGCGCGGCTCCGCCCGGACTCCTACGGGAGCCGGGCTCCACCTCCGACACCAGAACGGCTCCGCCCGGACTCCTACGGAAGCCGGGCTCCACCTCCGACATCAGAACGGCTCCGCCGGACTCCTACGGGAGCCGGGCTCCACCTTCGACATCAGAGCGGCTCCGCCCGGACTCCTATGGGAGCCGGGCTCCACCTTCGACATCGGAGCGGCTCCGCCTGGACTCCTACGGGAGCCGGGCTCCACCTTCGACATCAGAGCGGCTCCGCCCGGACTCCTATGGGAGCCGGGCTCCACCTTCGACATCGGAGCGGTTCCGCCCGGGCTCCTACGGAGGCCGGACTCCAACCGCGGCCGAACCTCAATCGACAGATCCGCACCCCCTCGGCAGGTCGCGACAACAATCATGATCCTGTTCCAGGTCCTACAGCGGATTCTACGCGGCTCCAGCAGCGAACCCATTACTCCCTGACAGGCTGTAGCAAACGGCCACGATTCTGTCCCGCTCCCTGCGGCAGGTGCTGCACGATCCCACTACTCACTGACAGCTAGCGGCAACGGATGCCGCCCCACTATCCGCAACAGGCCATACGTGGCAGACTATGACAACAGCCACGAGTCTACCCCACCACTCTCCGCAATTAATTTCCCTGACCGTGGGCGGCCCACTACCAGACGGTTGCAGGTGTCACCATCAATCCGTTGCCCCCTCTGCCTATAAAAGGGGATCCAGATACGTTATTCTCTAAGCTCATTTTTTTTATCTCAAAACTCTGCTAAATTCTCCGTTCGAGCACTCCATTCTTGTTGGGGCAGAGAACTGACTTGAGTGTCGGAGGGTCTTGCCGGAGCAACCCCACCTCCGGTTTAGACTTCCCTTGCAGGTCCCGGCGGCGACTGCGGCTTCCTTAACTCCAGCTTCTCCGGCGCAGGCGGATTTTTGCACCAACAGGATTGGCGCTAGAGGAAGGGGGCGAATCTTCGCAGCACCCTTGTTCTTAAAGGAGCGCTCAACGGATCCGCTCCCGACCATCTTTTCCGGCACCCAAGCCTCCTTTCCCTGTCCGATGCCTTCTCGCGGGGTTTCTGCACAACTACCTCTGGCTATGACCGCCGATAAAGGGTGGTCGGGCGACCAGTCTCCGCGGGATTCCGTTAATGTCGTCTCGGGGGAATCCCAGCAGGAGGCGATCGGCAAATCAGCTGCACCCCCCAAACGGCAAAAAGTCGAGGAACCCATAGCCTTCACTGAAGAAGACGCCCAGGGAGTCCAATTCCCTCACAACGACGCGGTCGTAGTTTCCTTGAACATGGCAAATTATGATGTCCGTCGTATTCTCGTCGACAACGAAAGTTCGGCTGACATCTTGTTCTACAACGCCTTTTCAAGAATGACCACTCTTGGCGGTCATCTAAGGCCGATGTGCTCCCCCTTGATAGGGTTTACTGGTGACGCCGTTCCTATGGAAGGAACGATAGCTCTAACTGTGACCGCGGGTCAGCATCCAAGGCAGTCCAGGGCTCTGGTGAATTTTCTGGTGGTAAAGGCGCCATCTGCCTACAATGCAATTCTTGGCCGACCCGGCCTCAATGCCCTCAGAGCCGTTGTTTCAACCTATCATTTGAAGTTGAAGTTCCCCACTGACAAAGGGATTGGAGAAGTTCGGGGAGACCAGGCGCTGGCCAGGCACTGCTACAATATTGCCCTGCAAAGAAGCGATCAAGCGGACCTTTGTCCAGTCGACGGGTTGGATGCGCGCGACGACCTCATTGAAGAGAGGGGCGGCCCGATCGAGGACCTAATACCAATTCCTTTGAATGATGGGAATGCGGAGCACGTGGTGTTGATTGGCTCCAACCTGGAGGAGGAGGTGCGGACGCATCTCGTGGACTTTCTCCGAAGGAATGCGGACGTTTTCGCATGGGTCCCGGTGGATATGCCGGGGATCGAGACAGAAGTCATGGAACATCATCTGGCGGTCGACCCTAAACATCGGCCAACAAAAGAAAAAATCCGGAGTCATGCCCCAGAGAGGCAGAAGGCGATAGCCGAGGAAGTGGATAAACTTCTCAAGGCCGGATTCATCAGGGAGGTCAATTATCCAGAATGGATCTCCAATGTTGTCTTGGTCAAGAAAGCAAACGGCAAGTGGAGGATGTGTATCGACTTCAAAAAGCTGAATAAAGCTTGCCCAAAGGACAGCTACCCCCTGCCCAGGATCGACCAACTGGTGGACGCTACCTCGGGCCACGAGCTTCTCACTTTTATGGAGCATTCTCCGGCTATAACCAGATTAGGATGGCATCGGAAGATGAAGAAAAGACTGCTTTTATCACTAGTCGCGGCCTTTACTGCTACAGGGTTATGCCGTTCGGCCTCAAGAACGCAGGCGCAACCTATCAGCGGTTGGTAAATAAAATCTTCAAAGAACAAATCGGCCGAAACATGGAGGTGTACGTGGACGATATGCTCGTGAAAAGTAGATCTTCCGGAAATCATGTTGCCGACCTCGAGGAGCTTTTGGCGCTCTTCGAAAATACAGAATGAAGCTGAACCCGACCAAATGTGCTTTTGGGGTAACCTCAGGAAAGTTCCTGGGCTTCATGGTGTCGGGGCATGGGATTGAGGCCAATCCGGAGAAAATTCGCGCCATCCAGGAGATGGCCGCCCCGCGGTCGATCAAGGAGGTTCAGTGCCTCACTGGGAGGATCGCAGCTCTTAATCGCTTTGTCGCGAGGTCGGCTGAGCGATGTTTGCCCTTCTTCCAAACCCTCAAACAGCCGAAGAACTTCTGTTGGACCCCTGAATGTCAACAGGCATTCGAGGAATTAAAGAGCTACCTTAGCTCACCTCCACTACTGGCAAAGCCCGAACCTGGGAGGAGTTATTTTTGTACCTGGCAGTCTCTCCCACATCCCTCGTGGCAGTCCTTGTCAAAGAAGAAATAAAAATCCAGCGGCCGGTCTACTACATTAGCCGCGTGCTAAGGGACGCCGAGACCAGGTATACTAAATTAGAAAAACTGACCTACGCTTTGTTGGTTGCAGCTCGGAGACTCCGACCTTACTTTCAAGGGCACACGGTGACGTTGCTCACCGACCAACCGATCAAAGCGATTTTGCACCGAGCTGATATTTCTGGGAGAATGGCAAAATGGGCAATCGAGCTCACAGAATTCGACATCAACTACCAGCCTAGGCCGGCAATAAAGGCCCAGGTATTGGCGGATTTCATAGTAGAATGCACCGTCCCTGAGGAGGCCGAACCTGAGCAAAGCAAAATTGACGACCTGAAGACTCGACCGGACTCCTCCGACGAAGAAGCCAGTTCCTTCGATGGCTTTTGGACCCTCCATGTGGACGGATCTTCCAACATGGCGGGCGCTGGTGCAGGCCTGATCTTGACCAGCCCGGAGGGAGTCGTCGTGGAGTACGCTCTGCGTTTCGGATTCCCCGCAACAAACAATGGAGCAGAATATGAAGCTCTAATCGCAGGATTGAGGGTCGCTAAGGAGCTTGGAATAGACCAACTCCGGGTGCACAGCGATTCCCAACTTGTAGTGGGATAAGTCAGCGGGAGCTTTGAAGCGCGGGAGGACAGTATGGCCAAATATCTTGAGAAGGTGAAGGAATTCACCCCCGCTTTCAACAATTTCGACATCAAGCAAATTCCAAGATCGGAGAATGCCAGAGCCGATTTTCTCTCCAAGCTAGCAACATCGGCTCCGGCCGAATTGCCCAAAGGCATCCTCTTTGAAGTTTTAAAGCACCCAAGTACGGAAGAACCGCAGCTCGTAATGGATATTGACCACGAGCCCAGCTGGGTCGACCCGCTGATAACCTATCTTAGAGATGGGATTCTCCCCCAAGACGCGAAAGAGGCCCGGAAACTCCGAAATCAAGCATCCCGGTACATCCTCTATGAGGGCAAATTGTACAAGAGATCGTACTCCTTGCCTCTCTTGAGATGTCTCCGACCCTCAGAAGCCGACTACGCTTTATGGGAAGTGCACGAGGGAGTTTGCGGAAGCCATTTGGGTGCCAGATCTCTATCCCACAAACTACTCCGCCAAGGGTACTACTGGCCAACAATGCATCATGATTCAATCGAATATGTCAAAAAATGCGATCGATGCCAAAGGTACGCCAACGTCCAGAGACAACCTGCTACCGAGCTCACACCCCTGAGTGCCCCATGGCCTTTCGCGCAATGGGGGATGGATATTCTTGGCCCCTTTCCCATGGCGTCCGGTCAAAGGAAATTCCTCCTTGTAGCAATCGACTACTTCACCAAATGGGTCGAGGCCGAACCACTAGCCAAAATCACAGAAGCGAAAGTGCAGGACTTCGTCTGGAAATCAATAGTGTGCAGGTTCGGTTTACCTCGAACACTGATCACTGATAATGGACGGCAATTCGCGGGAGCCAAATTTGCTGAATTCTGTGAAGACCTAAACATCTCCCACAAGTTCACATCAGTGGCCCATCCCCAGGCAAACGGTGAAGCCGAGGTAACGAACAGAACCCTTTTGCAGGGAATCAAGACAAGGCTTGAAAAAGCGAAAGGAACTTGGGCGGACGAGCTTTACCATGTGCTATGGGCGTACCGAACTACCCAGAGGTTGCCTACAGGAGAGACTCCCTTTGCTCTAGCCTTTGGTACAGAAGCCGTCATCCCGATCGAACTCAAACTCCCGTCGGCACGAGTCGTGGCGTTCGACGAACCCCAGAATGCACAAAATCTCAGGGCCAACCTCGACCTACTGGAAGAAAGGCGGGAGATCGCTCAGGTCCGAATGGCGGCCTACAGACAGAAGGTTGCCCGATATTATAACGCCCGAGTCAAGAACAGGACATTTAGAGCGGGGGATCTTGTACTCCGACGAGCTGCTGTCTCACAGCCGCAGGCCCAGGGGAAGCTAGCCCCAAATTGGGAAGGACCTTATGAGATCAAAGAAGTAGTCCGACCTGGGACTTATTATCTTAAGGAGCTCGGAGGGGCCGACCTCCCGCGACCATGGAACTCAGAAAACTTACGGGTATACTACCAGTGATTTCATCCTAATCGAAAAATGTGTGCCCACTTGTCTAGGGACAATTCAAGCAGACGGTATCAAAAACGAGAACGCAATCTTACAAAAGTCGAAGGCCCGGTTCCTTTAGACCGGATGGGGGGAGAGGCCCCACAACGCCCATATGTGCCCCCACAGCCCTGTTAGGGACAGGAGGAGAACCTCGCCCTAACTTGAGCAAAGTTGAAGGCCCGATTCCTTTAGACGGATGGGGGGAGAGGCCTCACAACGCCCATATGTGCCCCCACAGCCCTGTTAGGGACAGGAGGAGAACCTCGCCCTAACTTGAGCAAAGTCGAAGGCCCGGTTCCTTTAGACCGGATGGGGGGAGAGGCCTCACAACCCCATATGTGCCCCCACAGCCCTGTTAGGGACAGGAGGAGAACCTCGCCCTAACTTGAGCAAAGTCGAAGGCCCGGTTCCTTTAGACCGGATGGGGGGAGAGGCCTCACAACGCCCATATGTGCCCCCACAGCCCTGTTAGGGACAGGAGGAGAACCTCGCCCTAACTTGAGCAAAGTCGAAGGCCCGGTCCCTTTAGACCAGATGGGGGGAGAGGCCTCACAACGCCCATATGTGCCCCCACAGCCCTGTTAGGGACAGGAGGAGAACCTCGCCCTAACTTGAGCAAAGTCGAAGGCCCGGTTCCTTTAGACCGGAAGGGGGGAGAGGCCTCGCAGCGCCCATACGTGCCCCGTAGCCCTGTCAGGAACAGGAGGAGAACCTCGTCCTGACATGAGCGGGGAGTAAGGCCCGGACTCCTACGGGAGCCGGGTTCCGCCACCAAAAGGTTTCGCCCGGACTCCTACGGGAGCCGGGTTCCGCCACCAAAAGGTTTTGCCCGGACTCCTACGGGAGCCGGGTTCCGCCACCAAAAGGCTTCGCCCGGACTCCTACGGGAGCCGGGCTCCACCTTCGACATCAGAGCGGCTCCGCCCGGACTTCTACGGAAGCTGGACTTTACTTACGAGTTTGATTACAGAAAGACTTTGCCCTACTTCTTATGAAAACTATGCTGCTTCAACTTCCAGGAGCTTCTTCGAACCTAGCCCCAACTCCAGCGGAGAAAGATCCCAGCAAACCTAACAAGTGGATATCTCCCAACGGCAGGAAAAACCGAAAAGAAGCCCAGCGAAGGACGACCCCACATGAACTGAAAAGGTCATCGACGGTCTTGGAACGGCATGACACAGGCAAAGAGAAAGAAAGAAGTTCGGCAGACAATTATTTGACACGAGAGGTAAACAAGGTACTGAAATCACTATTTTATTTGATAGAAGCACACGTTACAGGACCCGGCGGGTCAGGAAAAAGAGAAAAAGAAAATACATGTCTCGCAAAGCACGGTTCGGGCAGGATGAACCGGAGGCCGATCCAAGCTGCAAATTCCTCTTCCCGTCTCTGTTCTTCTCAGTCGCATTCTCCAGTGCGTGTAACATCTCTCGCCCCATCTCTCTTCATTCTGTCCCCAAAGTTCCGACCTTAGCGAGAAAGGGGTGGGATTGATCTCCGAAGGCGGCGGGGGTAACAACGGCAGTAACGAAGACCTGTTTCAAGAAGAGCCGTAGCCATGACGGCGCCACCTGAGACGCTCCGGCAAGGTCGGCATGCGCTACTTCCACCGTCTCCGCAACAAGTTCTACCACCCCGACCGTCGACCGTCTCTGGTCCCTTGGCCCCGACGGCGTCAAGGATCCCGTCATGACTTGTGACGTCTATTCTGCCCTCTTGACCGGTATTGCCCCGCCTTACTGCTCCGAAATTCGCGGGCAGAATAGCTTCTACAACAGCCCCCGATATTAAACCCCTGTTGTTGAAGGAATTCTTCCTTGGGCCCCCTCTGAGATGACAGAGATTCTCACCGACCGTCGTCCTCCTCCTCACCTACCTCCGAGCCCTAACAATCCCCTCAAGAACAGCCTCCAGAGTTGAGGACATGGTGTGGAAACCCTCAGAGAAGGATTGATGGGCAAAAGGCGGCGAGAATTGGCACGAGGGGAGCAAGACTCTCAGGGGAAAAGAAGAACGCCAGGATGAGACCGTGAATGGATCGAAGGGTTTAAATAGCCGGCGGATCCCGGCGCAGTTATGACGGCGAGAATTCCTGGGCCAGATGGTGTGTGCCGCGTGTCGCGCTTATCCGCTTCGTTGCTATCGAGGGTTGACCGCTCACAGATTCCCACAGAGCGACGCCTGGGATCGCGTTTCAACGAGGGTTTCGAAAAGACTTTTCAAGTCGCCTTTGCCAAAAAAAAAAAAAACGGATTCTGACACGCGCACATTAAGTGGGGGCAGCTGCGCACAGGGATCGAGGGGGCAATTTCGGCTGCGCATCTCTCTCTCTGTGTACTTCCTTCGCTTGAAATTCAAACTTGGAAGTAGGGGGACTGGTGTTGGGTATAAAATACCCGCGGCCGAAAATTCCCATCAGAAAGGCTCCGCCCGGACTCCTACGGGAGCCGGGCTCCACCTCCGACATCAGAAAGGCTCCGCCCGGACTCCTACGGGAGCCGGGCTCCACCGCCATCAGCAAGTGCAGCTCCGCCCGGACTCCTACGGGAGCCGGGCTCCACCGCCATCAGCAAGTGCAGCTCCGCCCGGACTCCTACGGGAGCCGGGCTCCACCGCCATCAGCAAGTGCAGCTCCGCCCGGACTCCTACGGGAGCCGGGCTCCACCGCCATCAGCAAGTGCAGCTCCGCCCGGACTCCTACGGGAGCCGGGCTCCACCGCCACATCAAAATAGCTCCGCCCGGACTCCTACGGGAGCCGGGCTCCGCTCTCGATATCAATCGCTGGTAAGCTCAATCCGGACTCCTATCAGAGCCGGACTTCACCCTTGACTTTGTTTGCAGCGCGGCTCCGCCCGGACTCCTACGGGAGCCGGGCTCCACCTCCGACACCAGAACGGCTCCGCCCGGACTCCTACGGAGCCGGGCTCCACCTCCGACATCAGAACGGCTCCGCCTGGACTCCTACGGGAGCCGGGCTCCACCTTCGACATCAGAGCGGCTCCGCCCGGACTCCTATGGGAGCCGGGCTCCACCTTCCGACATCGGAGCGGCTCCGCCTGGACTCCTACGGGAGCCGGGCTCCACCTTCGACATCAGAGCGGCTCCGCCCGGACTCCTACGGGAGCCGGCTCCACCTTCGACATCGGAGCGGTTCCGCCCGGGCTCCTACGGAGGCCGGACTCCAACCGCGGCCGAACCTCAATCGACAGATCCGCACCCCCTCGGCAGGTCGCGACAACAATCATGATCCTGTTCCAGGTCCTACAGCGGATTCTACGCGGCTCCAGCAGCGGACCCATTACTCCCTGACAGGCTGTAGCAAACGGCCACGATTCTGTCCCGCTCCCTGCGGCAGGTGCTGCACGATCCCACTACTCACTGACAGCTAGCGGCAACGGACGCCGCCCCACTATCCGCAACAGGCCATACGTGGCAGACTATGACAACAGCCACGAGTCTACCCCACCACTCTCCGCAATTAATTTCCCTGACCGTGGGCGGCCCACTACCAGACGGTTGCAGGTGTCACCATCAATCCGTTGCCCCCTCTGCCTATAAAAGGGGATCCAGATACGTTATTCTCTAAGCTCATTTTTCTTATCTCAAAACTCTGCTAAATTCTCCGTTCGAGCACTCCATTCTTGTTGAGGCAGAGAACTGACTTGAGCGTCGGAGGGTCTTGCCGGAGCAACCCCACCTCCGGTTTAGACTTCCCTTGCAGGTCCCGGCGGCGACCGCGGCTCCTCAACTCCAGCTTCTCCGGCGCAGGCGGATTTTTGCACCAACAGGATTGGCGCTAGAGGAAGGGGCGAATCTTCGCAGCACCCTTGTTCTTAAAGGAGCGCTCAACGGATCCGCTCCCGCCATCTTTTCCGGCACCCAAGCCTCCTTTCCCTGTCCGATGCCTTCTCGCGGGGTTTCTGCACAACTACCTCTGGCTATGACCGCCGATAAAGGGTGGTCGGGCGACCAGTCTCCGCGGGATTCCGTTAATGTCGTCTCGGGGGAATCCCAGCAGGAGGCGATCGGCAAATCAGCTGCACCCCCCAAGCGGCAAAAAGTCGAGGAACCCATAGCCTTCACTGAAGAAGACGCCCAGGGAGTCCAATTCCCTCACAACGACGCGGTCGTAGTTTCCTTGAACATGGCAAATTATGATGTCCGTCGATTCTCGTCGACAACGAAAGTTCGGCTGACATCTTGTTCTACAACGCCTTTTCAAGAATGACCACTCTTGGCGGTCATCTAAGGCCGATGTGCTCCCCCTTGATAGGGTTTACTGGTGACGCCGTTCCTATGGAAGGAACGATAGCTCTAACTGTGACCGCGGGTCAGCATCCAAGGCAGTCCAGGGCTCTGGTGAATTTTCTGGTGGTAAAGGCGCCATCTGCCTACAATGCAATTCTTGGCCGACCCGGCCTCAATGCCCTCAGAGCCGTTGTTTCAACCTATCATTTGAAGTTGAAGTTCCCCACTGACAAAGGGATTGGAGAAGTTCGGGGAGACCAGGCGCTGGCCAGGCACTGCTACAATATTGCCCTGCAAAGAAGCGATCAAGCGGACCTTTGTCCAGTCGACGGGTTGGATGCGCGCGACGACCTCATTGAAGAGAGGGGCGGCCCGATCGAGGACCTAATACCAATTCCTTTGAATGATGGGAATGCGGAGCACGTGGTGTTGATTGGCTCCAACCTGGAGGAGGAGGTGCGGACGCATCTCGTGGACTTTCTCCGAAGGAATGCGGACGTTTTCGCATGGGTCCGGCGGATATGCCGGGGATCGAGACAGAGTCATGGAACATCATCTGGCGGTCGACCCTAAACATCGGCCAACAAAAGAAAAAATCCGGAGTCATGCCCCAGAGAGGCAGAAGGCGATAGCCGAGGAAGTGGATAAACTTCTCAAGGCCGGATTCATCAGGGAGGTCAATTATCCAGAATGGATCTCCAATGTTGTCTTGGTCAAGAAAGCAAACGGCAAGTGGAGGATGTGTATCGACTTCAAAAAGCTGAATAAAGCTTGCCCAAAGGACAGCTACCCCCTGCCCAGGATCGACCAACTGGTGGACGCTACCTCGGGCCACGAGCTTCTCACTTTTATGGATGCATTCTCCGGCTATAACCAGATTAGGATGGCATCGGAAGATGAAGAAAAGACTGCTTTTATCACTAGTCGCGGCCTTTACTGCTACAGGGTTATGCCGTTCGGCCTCAAGAACGCAGGCGCAACCTATCAGCGGTTGGTAAATAAAATCTTCAAAGAACAAATCGGCCGAAACATGGAGGTGTACGTGGACGATATGCTCGTGAAAAGTAGATCTTCCGGAAATCATGTTGCCGACCTCGAGGAGGCTTTTGGCGCTCTTCGAAAATACAGAATGAAGCTGAACCCGACCAAATGTGCTTTTGGGGTAACCTCAGAAAGTTCCTGGGCTTCATGGTGTCGGGGCTGGGATTGAGGCCAATCCGGAGAAAATTCGCGCCATCCAGGAGATGGCCGCCCCGCGGTCGATCAAGGAGGTTCAGTGCCTCACTGGGAGGATCGCAGCTCTTAATCGCTTTGTCGCGAGGTCGGCTGAGCGATGTTTGCCCTTCTTCCAAACCCTCAAACAGCCGAAGAACTTCTGTTGGACCCCTGAATGTCAACAGGCATTCGAGGAATTAAAGAGCTACCTTAGCTCACCTCCACTACTGGCAAAGCCCGAACCTGGGAGGAGTTATTTTTGTACCTGGCAGTCTCTCCCACATCCCTCGTGGCAGTCCTTGTCAAAGAAGAAATAAAAATCCAGCGGCCGGTCTACTACATTAGCCGCGTGCTAAGGGACGCCGAGACCAGGTATACTAAATTAGAAAACTGACCTACGCTTTGTTGGTTGCAGCTCGGAGACTCCGACCTTACTTTCAAGGGCACACGGTGACGTTGCTCACCGACCAACCGATCAAAGCGTTTTGCACCGAGCTGATATTTCTGGGAGAATGGCAAAATGGGCAATCGAGCTCACAGAATTCGACATCAACTACCAGCCTAGGCCGGCAATAAAGGCCCAGGTATTGGCGGATTTCATAGTAGAATGCACCGTCCCTGAGGAGGCCGAACCTGAGCAAAGCAAAATTGACGACCTGAAGACTCGACCGGACTCCTCCGACGAAGAAGCCAGTTCCTTCGATGGCTTTTGGACCCTCCATGTGGACGGATCTTCCAACATGGCGGGCGCTGGTGCAGGCCTGATCTTGACCAGCCCGGAGGGAGTCGTCGTGGAGTACGCTCTGCGTTTCGGATTCCCCGCAACAAACAATGGAGCAGAATATGAAGCTCTAATCGCAGGATTGAGGGTCGCTAAGGAGCTTGGAATAGACCAACTCCGGGTGCACAGCGATTCCCAACTTGTAGTGGGATAAGTCAGCGGGAGCTTTGAAGCGCGGGAGGACAGTATGGCGAAATATCTTGAGAAGGTGAAGGAATTCACCCCCGCTTTCAACAATTTCGACATCAAGCAAATTCCAAGATCGGAGAATGCCAGAGCCGATTTTCTCTCCAAGCTAGCAACATCGGCTCCGGCCGAATTGCCCAAAGGCATCCTCTTTGAAGTTTTAAAGCACCCAAGTACGGAAGAACCGCAGCTCGTAATGGATATTGACCACGAGCCCAGCTGGGTCGACCCGCTGATAACCTATCTTAGAGATGGGATTCTCCCCCAAGACGCGAAAGAGGCTCGGAAACTCCGAAATCAAGCATCCCAGTACATCCTCTATGAGGGCAAATTGTACAAGAGATCGTACTCCTTGCCTCTCTTGAGATGTCTCCGACCCTCAGAAGCCGACTACGCTTTATGGGAAGTGCACGAGGGAGTTTGCGGAAGCCATTTGGGTGCCAGATCTCTATCCCACAAACTACTCCGCCAAGGGTACTACTGGCCAACAATGCATCATGATTCAATCGAATATGTCAAAAAATGCGATCGATGCCAAAGGTACGCCAACGTCCAGAGACAACCTGCTACCGAGCTCACACCCCTGAGTGCCCCATGGCCTTTCGCGCAATGGGGGATGGATATTCTTGGCCCCTTTCCCATGGCGTCCGGTCAAAGGAAATTCCTCCTTGTAGCAATCGACTACTTCACCAAATGGGTCGAGGCCGAACCACTAGCCAAAATCACAGAAGCGAAAGTGCAGGACTTCATCTGGAAATCAATAGTGTGCAGGTTCGGTTTACCTCGAACACTGATCACTGATAATGGACGGCAATTCGCGGGAGCCAAATTTGCTGAATTCTATGAAGACCTAAACATCTCCCACAAGTTCACATCAGTGGCCCATCCCCAGGCAAACGGTGAAGCCGAGGTAACGAACAGAACCCTTTTGCAGGGAATCAAGACAAGGCTTGAAAAAGCGAAAGGAACTTGGGCGGACGAGCTTTACCATGTGCTATGGGCGTACCGAACTACCCAGAGGTTGCCTACAGGAGAGACTCCCTTTGCTCTAGCCTTTGGTACAGAAGCTGTCATCCCGATCGAACTCAAACTCCCGTCGGCACGAGTCGTGGCGTTCGACGAACCCCAGAATGCACAAAATCTCAGGGCCAACCTCGACCTACTGGAAGAAAGGCGGGAGATCGCTCAGGTCCGAATGGCGGCCTACAGACAGAAGGTTGCCCGATATTATAACGCCCGAGTCAAGAACAGGACATTTAGAGCGGGGGATCTTGTACTCCGACGAGCTGCTGTCTCACAGCCGCAGGCCCAGGGGAAGCTAGCCCCAAATTGGGAAGGACCTTATGAGATCAAAGAAGTAGTCCGACCTGGGACTTATTATCTTAAGGAGCTCGGAGGGGCCGACCTCCCGCGACCATGGAACTCAGAAAACTTACGGGTATACTACCAGTGATTTCATCCTAATCGAAAAATGTGTGCCCACTTGTCTAGGGACAATTCAAGCAGACGGTATCAAAAACGAGAACGCAATCTTACAAAAGTCGAAGGCCCGGTTCCTTTAGACCGGATGGGGGAGAGGCCCCACAACGCCCATATGTGCCCCCACAGCCCTGTTAGGGACAGGAGGAGAACCTCGCCCTAACTTGAGCAAAGTTGAAGGCCCGATTCCTTTAGACCGGATGGGGGAGAGGCCTCACAACGCCCATATGTGCCCCCACAACCCTGTTAGGGACAGGAGGAGAACCTCGCCCTAACTTGAGCAAAGTTGAAGGCCGGTTCCTTTAGACCGGATGGGGGGAGAGGCCTCACAACGCCCATATGTGCCCCCACAGCCCTGTTAGGGACAGGAGGAGAACCTCGCCCTAACTTGAGCAAAGTCGAAGGCCCGGTTCCTTTAGACCGGATGGGGGGAGAGGCCTCACAACGCCCATATGTGCCCCCACAGCCCTGTTAGGGACAGGAGGAGAACCTCGCCCTAGCTTGAGCAAAGTCGAAGGCCCGGTCCCTTTAGACCAGATGGGGGGAGAGGCCTCACAACGCCCATATGTGCCCCCACAGCCCTGTTAGGGACAGGAGGAGAACCTCGCCCTAACTTGAGCAAAGTCGAAGGCCCGGTTCCTTTAGACCGGAAGGGGGAGAGGCCTCGCAGCGCCCATACATGCCCCCGTAGCCCTGTCAGGAACAGGAGGAGAACCTCGTCCTGACATGAGCGGGGAGTAAGGCCCGGACTCCTACGGGAGTCGGGTTCCGCCACCAAAAGGTTTCGCCCGGACTCCTACGGGAGCCGGGTTCCGCCACCAAAAGGTTTCGCCCGGACTCCTACGGGAGCCGGGTTCCGCCACCAAAAGGCTTCGCCGGACTCCTACGGGAGCCGGGCTCCACCTTCGACATCAGAGCGGCTCCGCCCGGACTTCTACGGAAGCTGGACTTTACTTACGAGTTTGATTACAGAAAGACTTTGCCCTACTTCTTATGAAAACTATGCTGCTTCAACTTCCAGGAGCTTCTTCGAACCTAGCCCCAACTCCAGCGGAGAAAGATCCCAGCAAACCTAACAAGTGGATATCTCCCAACGCAGGAAAAACCGAAAAGAAGCCCAGCGAAGGACGACCCCACATGAACTGAAAAGGTCATCGACGGTCTTGGAACGGCATGACACAGGCAAAGAGAAAGAAAGAAGTTCGGCAGACAATTATTTGACACGAGAGGTAAACAAGGTACTGAAATCACTATTTTATTTGATAGAAGCACACGTTACAGGACCCGGCGGGTCAGGAAAAAGAGAAAAAGAAAATACATGTCTCGCAAAGCACGGTTCGGGCAGGATGAACCGGAGGCCGATCCAAGCTGCAAATTCCTCTTCCCGTCTCTGTTCTTCTCAGTCGCATTCTCCAGTGCGTGTAACATCTCTCGCCCCATCTCTCTTCATTCTGTCCCCAAAGTTCCGACCTTAGCGAGAAAGGGGTGGGATTGATCTCCGAAGGCGGCGGGGGTAACAACGGCAGTAACGAAGACCTGTTTCAAGAAGAGCCGTAGCCATGACGGCCGCCACCTGAGACGCTCCGGCAAGGTCGGCATGCGCTACTTCCACCGTCTCCGCAACAAGTTCTACCACCCCGACCGTCGACCGTCTCTGGTCCCTTGGCCCCGACGGCGTCAAGGATCCCGTCATGACTTGTGACGTCTATTCTGCCCTCTTGACCGGTATTGCCCCGCCTTACTGCTCCGAAATTCGCGGGCAGAATAGCTTCTACAACAGCCCCCGATATTAAACCCCTGTTGTTGAAGGAATTCTTCCTTGGGCCCCCTCTGAGATGACAGAGATTCTCACCGACCGTCGTCCTCCTCCTCACCTTCCTCCGAGCCCTAACAATCCCCTCAAGAACAGCCTCCAGAGTTGAGGACATGGTGTGGAAACCCTCAGAGAAGGATTGATGGGCAAAAGGCGGCGAGAATTGGCACGAGGGGAGCAAGACTCTCAGGGGAAAAGAAGAACGCCAGGATGAGACCGTGAATGGATCGAAGGGTTTAAATAGCCGGCGGATCCCGGCGCAGTTATGACGGTGAGAATTCCTGGGCCAGATGGTGTGTGCCGCGTGTCGCGCTTATCCGCTTCGTTGCTATCGAGGGTTGACCGCTCACAGATTCCCACAGAGCGACGCCTGGGATCGCGTTTCAACGAGGGTTTCGAAAAGACTTTTCAAGTTGCCTTTGCCAAAAAAAAAAAAAAAAACGGATTCTGACACGCGCACATTAAGTGGGGGCAGCTGCGCACAGGGATCGAGGGGGCAATTTCGGCTGCGCATCTCTCTCTCTGTGTACTTCCTTCGCTTGAAATTCAAACTTGGAAGTAGGGGGACTGGTGTTGGGTATAAAATACCCCGGCCGAAATTCCCATCAGAAAGGCTCCGCCCGGACTCCTACGGGAGCCGGGCTCCACCTCCGACATCAGAAAGGCTCCGCCCGGACTCCTACGGGAGCCGGGCTCCACCGCCATCAGCAAGTGCAGCTCCGCCCGGACTCCTACGGGAGCCGGGCTCCACCGCCATCAGCAAGTGCAGCTCCGCCCGGACTCCTACGGGAGCGGGCTCCACCGCCATCAGCAAGTGCAGCTCCGCCCGGACTCCTACGGGAGCCGGGCTCCACCGCCATCAGCAAGTGCAGCTCCGCCCGGACTCCTACGGGAGCCGGGCTCCGCCGCCAACATCAAAACAGCTCCGCCCGGACTCCTACGGGAGCCGGGCTCCGCTCTCGATATCAATCGCTGGTAAGCTCAATCCGGACTCCTATCAGAGCCGGACTTCACCCTTGACTTTGTTTGCAGCGCGGCTCCGCCCGGACTCCTACGGGAGCCGGGCTCCACCTCCGACACCAGAACGGCTCCGCCCGGACTCCTACGGGAGCCGGGCTCCACCTCCGACATCAGAACGGCTCCGCCTGGACTCCTACGGGAGCCGGGCTCCACCTTCGACATCAGAGCGGCTCGCCGGACTCCTATGGGAGTCGGGCTCCACCTTCGACATCGGAGCGGCTCCGCCTGGACTCCTACGGGAGTCGGGCTCCTCCTTCGACATCAGAGCGGCTCCGCCCGGACTCCTACGGGAGTGGGCTCCACCTTCGACATCAGAGCGGTTCCGCCCGGGCTCCTACGGAGGCCGGACTCCAACCGCGGCCGAACCTCAATCGACAGATCCGCACCCCCTCGCAGGTCGCGACAACAATCATGATCCTGTTCCAGGTCCTACAGCGGATTCTACGCGGCTCCAGCAGCGGACCCATTACTCCCTGACAGGCTGTAGCAAACGGCCACGATTCTGTCCCGCTCCCTGCGGCAGGTGCTGCACGATCCCACTACTCACTGACAGCTAGCGGCAACGGACGCCGCCCCACTATCCGCAACAGGCCATACGTGGCAGACTATGACAACAGCCACGAGTCTACCCCACCACTCTCCGCAATTAATTTCCCTGACCGTGGGCGGCCCACTACCAGACGGTTGCAGTGTCACCATCAATCCGTTGCCCCCTCTGCCTATAAAAGGGGATCCAGATACGTTATTCTCTAAGCTCATTTTTCTTATCTCAAAACTCTGCTAAATTCTCCGTTCGAGCACTCCATTCTTGTTGGGGCAGAGAACTGACTTGAGCATCGGAGGGTCATGCCGGAGCAACCCCACCTCCGGTTTAGACTTCCCTTGCGGTCCCGACGGCGACCGCGGCTTCCTCAACTCCAGCTTCTCCGGCGCAGGCGGATTTTTGCACCAACACCGCCCAAGCGACAGAGGATGGAAGAGTCTATAACCTTTACTGAAGAAGATGCCCGGGAGATTCAATTCTCACATAATGATGCGGTTGTAGTTTCTTTAAATATCGCTGACTATAATGTACGCCGTATTCTTGTTGATAGTGGAAGTTCGGCTGACATTCTGTTTTACGATGCATTCTCGAAAATGTTCATTCTAGATGGTCAATTGGGGCCGATAAACTCTCCGTTGGTAGGGTTCACTGGCGATGCTGTGCCAATAGAAGGGGTAATAACTTTAACCATGGTTGCAGGCCGGTACCCGAAGCAATCAAGAGTGCAGGTGGATTTTCTGGTAGTAAGGGCACCATCTGCCTACAATGCAATACTCGGCCGATCCGGCCTCAACACCCTCCGAGCTGTGGAATCGACCTACCACTTGAAGCTGAAATTTCCTACTAGCCAAGGAATCAGAGAGGTCAGAAGAGATCAAGCCCTAGAAAGACATTGCTACAACATAGCCCTTCAGAGAAAGGGACAGTCCAACCCCTATCCGGTTGATGGATTGGACATTTACGATGACCTTACTGAAGAACGGGATGAGCCGATTGAAGATCTTGTCTCAATTCCTTTGAACGATGGGAATGAGGAGCATGTGGTGAATATCGGCTCTAACCTAGGAGAAGAGGTACGGACATAGCTCATTAATTTTCTGCAAAAGAATGCGGATATTTTTACTTGGGTCCTGACAGACATGCCAGGGATTGATGCGGAAGTCATGGAGCACCGTTTGGCTGTTGATCCCAAACATCGGCCGACGAAGGAAAAAATCCGAAGTTATGCATCGAAAAGGCAAGTGGTAATAGCTGAGGAAGTTGATAAACTCTTGAAGGCCAAGTTCATCTGAGAAGTCAACTACCCAAACTGGGTCTCCAATGTGGTTCTCATCAAAAAGATGAACGACAGGTGGAGGATGTGTATATACTTCAAAAAACTAAACAAAGCCTACCCGAAGGACAGTTACCCTCAACCCAGAATTGATCAGTTAGTGATGCAACCTCAGGCCACGAGCTTCTCACTTTTATGGATGCATTTTTCGACTACAATCAAATCAGGATGGCACCAGAGGACGAAGAAAAAACTACTTTTATTACTAACCGTGGTCTTTATTGTTATAGGGTTATGCCTTTTGGCCTCAAAAATGCAGGGGCGACCTACCAACGGCTAGTGAATAAGATCTTCAAAGAGCAGATCGACCGCAACATGGAGGTCTACGTGGATGATATGCTTGTAAAAAGCAAATTCATAAAGAACCATGTCGCTGACCTTGAGGAGACCTTCAACGCCCTTCAAAAATATAAGATGAAGCTGAATCCGACCAAGTGCACTTTTGGAGTGACCTCAAAAAAATTCTTGGGCTTCATAGTGTCGAGGTGCGGGATCGAGGTAAATTTGAAAAAGATTCGCGTCATCCAGGAAATGATCGCTTTGAAGTCAATAAAGGAAGTTCAGTGCCTTACTGGGAGAATAGTAGCTCTGAATCGCTTCATCTTAAGGTCGGCCGAGCGATGCCTGCCTTTCTTTCAGACCCTCAAGCAGCCGAAGAACTTCTATTGGACCACTGAATGTCAGCAAGCATTCGAAAAATTAAAGAGCTACCTCAGCTCACCCCCACTGTTGGCAAAGCCCGAACCCAGAGAGGAGTTGTTCCTATACCTGGCGGTCTCCCCTGTGGCTCTCGCAGTAGTCCTGGTTAAGGAAGAAGCAAAAGTTCAACAGTCGATCTACTACATTAGCCGAGTATTGAGAGATGCCGAAACTAGGTATACTAAGTTAGAGAAACTAACCTATGCCTTGTTGATTGTAGCTCGAAGGCTCCGACCTTATTTTCAAGGGCACACCATAACACTGCTCACCGACCAGCCGATCAAGGCGGTTCTGCATCGAGCAGATGCTTCCAGAAGGATAACGAAATGGGCAGTCGAGCTCATAGAATTTGACATCAACTATCAACCTCGATCGGCGATTATAGCCTAGATATTAGCAGACTTCATAGTGGAGTGCACTATTTCGGAAGAGATCGAACTTGAACAAGGTGAAGCCAACAACTCAGGGCTCCAGTTGAATTCCCCTGAAGAAAGAACGGATCTCCTTGATGGTTTTTGGACTCTCTACGTGGATGGTTCCTCCAACATGTCAGGCACAGGCGTGGGCCTGATCTTGGTTAATCCAGAAGAAATTATTGTGGAGTACGCACTGCGCTTCGAATTACCTACGACAAATAATGGAGCAGAATATGAAGCTCTGATTGCAGGATTGAGGATCGCCAAAGAATTAAAAGTAGATTGGCTCCAAGTCTACAGTGACTCCCAATTGGTGGTGGGATAAGTCAGTGGAAACTATGAAGCTCAGGAGGACAGTATGGTCAAGTACCTTGAAAAGGTGAAAGAGATCATTCCTTCCTTCGGTAGCTTTGACATCAAGCAGATTCCAAGAGCAAAAATATCAGGACCGACCTTCTCTCCAAGTTGGCTACACTGGCTCCGACTGAACTGCCCAAGGAAGTCTTCTTCGAGGTTCTGAAGTGCCTAAGTATGGGAGAACCGCAGCTTATGATGGAGATCAACCATGAACCAGCTGGATTGACCCACTGGTTGCATACCTCAAGGACAAGGTTCTTCCTCCTGATGTAAAAGAAGCTCGAAAGCTTAGGAACCAGGCCTCCCGATATATTCTTTATGAAGGCAAGTTGTACAAGAGGTCATACTCTTTGTCCCTTTTGAAATATCTTCTGCCTTCTGAGGCCGACTTTGCCTTGTGGAAGGTACATGAGGGACTCTGTGAAAATCACCTGGGGGCTAGATCTTTATCCCTCAAGCTGCTCCGACAAGGCTATTACTAGCCTACCATGTACCATGATTCCATCGAATATGTCAGAAGGTGTGATCGGTGTCAGAGATATGCAAATATCCAAAGGCAACCCACCTCCGAACTTACACCCTTGAGTGCCCCATGGTCGTTTGCACAATGGAGGATGGATATCCTCAAACTTTTTCTCGTGGCATCCGGGCAGCGAAAGTTCCTCCAGGTGGCAATTGACTACTTCACCAAATGGGTCGAAGCTGAACCTTTGGCAAAAATTACAGAAGCTAAGGTGTAGGACTTTGTTTGGAAGTTAATTATCTATAGGTTTGGCCAACCCAAAATTCTTGTTGGTACAAAAATCTGCCTGTATCAGAGAAGCTGGAGTCGAGGGAGTCGCGGTCGCCGCCGGGACCTGCAAAAGAAGTCTAAACTGGAGTTGGGGTTGCTCCGGCAAGATCCTCCGACGCTCAAGTCAATTCTCTACCTCAACAAGAATGGAGTGCTTGAACGAAAATTTTAGTAGAGTTTTTGGGATAGAAATTTGAGCTTAAAGAATACGTATCTGGGATCCCCTTTTTATAGGCGGAGGGTGCAATAGATGATAGTGACGTTCGTAACCGTCTGGCAGCGAGCCATTCGGGGCCAGGAGGAATTTGTTATGAAACGTAGTGGGATGAAATCGTGGCCATCACTGCCATCTGCCATGTGGAGTCTGTTGTGGGGAGTGAAGCGGCGTCCTTGTCATGACTTGCCAGAGGGTGGAGAAGCCGTGTGGTATCCGTCGCAGGAAGTGAAGCAGAGTAGTGGCTATTATCGTGGCCTGCCAGGGAGTAATGGAGCCGTGTGGGATCCATCTCAGGAAGTGGAGCAAGTCGTGGCCGTTACTGTGGCCTACCAGGGAGTAATGGAGCCGCACAGGATCCATCACAGGAAGTGGAGCAGAGTCGTGGCCGTTACTGCGGCCTGCCAGGGAGTCCAGGCCCGTCGGATCGAAGTTCGATGGAGTCTGATTCTTCGTAGAAGCCCGGATGGGATCATTTATCAAGGAATCTCGGCAAGGCCTGTCTGCAATAGAAATTCGAAAGGAATTCGCCCTCAATGGAAGCACGGCCAAAGGCTTGCAGTGGGAATCCGACGCGGACCGCTCGTAGTAGGGATTTGAAGTAGATCGTTTTAGCAAAAACTCGGAGGGGTCGCTTGCGGTAGGAGCTCGAAGTCTGACCCTTGTAGGAGTTCGGGATGAGGTCCACCTGCAATAGGAGTTCAGGATGAAGTCTGGCTCCCGCAGGAGTCGGATGAAGTCTACCTGTAGTTGAAGTCGGGATGAAGTTCGGCTCCCGTAGGAGTTCGGATGGAGTCTACCTGCAATTGAAGTCGGAGATGGAATCTGGCTCCTGTAGGAGTACGGATGGGGTCTACCTGCAGTTGAAGTCGGGGATGGAGTCCGGCTCCCGTAGGAGTCCAGATGAAGTCTACTGCAGTCAGAGTCGGGGATGAAGTCCGGCTCCCATAGGAGTCCGGACGAAGTCCACTGCAATTGAAGTTGGGGACGAAGTCCGGCTCCCGTAGGAGTCCAGATGGAGTCTACCTGCAATTGAAGTCAGGGACGAAATCCGCTCCCGTAGGAGTCCGGATGAAGTAATCCTGCAGCCAGAGTCGGGGACGAAGTCCGGCTCCCGTAGGAGTCCGGACGAAGTCTACCTGCAATTGAAGTGGGGATAAATCCGGCTCCCGTAGGAGTCCGGATGAAGTAATCCTGCAGCCAGAGTCGGGGACGAAGTCTGGCTCCCGTAGGAGTCCGGATGAAGTCTACCTGCAATTGAAGTTGGGGATGAAGTCCGGCTCCCGTAGGAGTCGGATGGAGTCTACCTGCACTTGAAGTCGGGATGAATCTGGCTCCCGTAGGAGTCCGGATGAAGTAATCCTGTAGCGGAGTCGGGGATAAAGTCCGGCTCCCGTAGGAGTCCGGATGAAGTCTGCCTGCAATTGAAGTGGGGACAAAATCCGACTCCCGTAGGAGTCCAGATGAAGTAATCCTGCAACCAGAGTCGTGGACGAAGTCTGGCTCCCGTAGGAGTCCGGATGGAGTCTACCTGCAATTGAAGTCGGGGACGAAATCTGGCTCCCGTAGGAGTCTGGATGGGGTCTACCTGCAGTTGAAGTGGGGACGGAGTCCGGCTCCTGTAGGAGTCTGGATGAAGTCTACCTGCTACCGGAGTCAGGGACGAAGTCTGGCTCCCGTAGGAGTCCGGACGAAGTCCACCTGCCATTGAGTCGGGGACGAAGTCCGGCTCCCGTAGGAGTCTGGATGAAGTCTAGAAGGTGGTCGATCATGTGGAAACTTGGGTGGAGTCCGTCTGTCGTGAAGAATCCGGTCGACGCTGGTGGGGGTTTATCCGTCGGCAAAACTTGGGAGTGTTGCGGAGGCTCGGCCACCAGAGAGGTTCGGAGAGATGTCGCCGAAGGTCGGAAGTCGGTAGGATCCTCGGAGGGTCACTCCTGTCACGAACTTTGGCTGGGAGGTATTTTATACCCAACACCAGTCCCCCTACTTTCGAGTTCGAGTTTTGAATGAAGGAAGTACAGAGAAATTTTCACAGCCGAAGTTGTGCCCTTGAATCCTGTCACGATCACCCTCAGATATTTCGGCATTTAATGCGCGTGCTGGAGTCTTTTCAAATCGGGGCGATCTAAAGGGACCTTTCGGAATTTCCGCTGGTGCATTGGCCCAGGTACAATCAGTAATGGCTCTGTCAGCTGTCAGCCACTTTTAGCCGCCTGCGGTGGTGAGTGGGACACGCGGCGAGCGTGGGTCGGCTTGGGGAGATCCGCGATCATTATAGCGCTGGATCCCAGGGTCTATTTAAACCCACCTTTCTGCCTTCAGGAGCCTCATTCTGCCAAGAGTTCTATTGTGTCTGCCTTCTCCTGAGAGCTCTGACCCTCTTTGGCATCCACCTTGGCCCAAGCATTCTTCGAGTCATCCCTGTCCTCCCCTTTGCATCCTTCAGAGCGATCTAGGTTAGTCCCAAAACTTTCATTTCTCTTCTTGCCATTTAGGTGCCCTTTCTCCTCCATTTTTCTTCTATCGCACTCCTCTGGTTTGGTCCCCGCAAACCTTCACCTCTTGTCCCGCCTGATTTCTCCAGGATTCTTAGGGTCTTTGTTTGAAATGTCTTCTGGTGCCTCCACCTCTAGTGGTTCCAGGAGTTCGTCTACCTCAGCCCCCAGAACCCCCACACTGTAGACGAACCCACATTAGGGTGGGCCTCGCCCGATTTTTGTGCCGGATGCCATTCCTTGTTCTCTGACTCCGGATGAACTTCTACTGATAAGGGTTCAGTATGGAGTTCCTCCGGAGTATGATCTGGAGCTTCCTGGTCCCTCCGATCGGGCTAGCACCCCCCACCTGGCCGTTTCTGCCTGTATCAGGAGGCCTTCCGTGCCGGACTCCGGCTTTCGCTTCGCCCTTCATCGTCGCCCTTTTCCATTTTTTAGACATTTCTTTAGCTTCAGTTGCGCCGAATTCCTTTAGGTTTTTGATAGGGTTCCTCTCCCTTTGCCATGTAGTCGAAGTTCAGCCATCTCTTTCTTTGTTTAGGCATTTTTACACCTTCAAGCATCACCCCTCGGCAAAGGACTGGTGGTATTTTTCCCCTCAGTTTGGCAAGAAGGGGTTGCTGAAAGGTGCTCCCTCTTCAATCCACAACTGGAAGGGGAAGTACCTCTTCATCCATTGCCCGACCTTGAGGCTGGGATTGCCCCCTTGGGGCTCCCTAAGGACTCTGTCCGTCGGGCTCCTAGCCTGGGGGAGGACGACCTTCAGGCCGCCCGAGGCTTCTTGGTTATTCGGCTCCTTCCCTTCCCAACCTTCTGAAGGAGCAGTTTTTGTTCAACATCGGCTTGAGTCCCCTGGATCCTGCGAGCATCCCATCTTTCCTTTCCTCTTCTTTTCTCCTGCTCTTCTTTTCTCCTTTTTTTTTTTTTTTTTTGCGTGCCACTTCTTCCTTTTTCACCCATCACTGATCTCTTTTTTTTTTTTTTTTTTAGGAATGGACACCGAAGCAGCACGGATGCTCGCCAGGGGTCTCAAGGCCCACAAAAGAAAAGGTGTCGCAACCTTCGAATCGGCAAAGAAAGCCAGAACGGAGGAGACAAGCTCGGCCACACCTGCCCAGGCAGCCCTCGCGGTCGACGTTCCTTCAGACGTCGAACCTCGGCTCCCCGAGCATCTTCAAGGAGTCCCCCACTGAGGTTCCACTTTGGGGGTTCGCTTCGAGGAGGTGCCAGGGTTGAGAGGGGGAGGAGAAGGAAGTCGGTGGCCCGCAGGGTGAGTAGCCATCGAGCCGCCATCGAAGAGTCTCAGTTTCGAAGGAGAGCCGGGGGAGAATCCCTTCAATGATAGGGACTTGATAAAGCGACTGATCGACGGCTGCATCCTGCCCGAGGTTGTCCAGAGGATTGATCGCGTCGATCCGAATAGCGGGTTTGGGACTCCCTAGGTCCTTTCTCGAGGTAAACAGGTTCACCTTCCCCATCTCCTCGCTCCTTCGTTTAATTAGCTTCTCAACCTTCGTTCTGACCTCCTAGCCGCCCTTGCAGATCGGGCACCAGCTCCTTGCCAATATCGAGGCGACGAACCAGGCGAGGAGGGATGCCATCCAGGCTGAGGAGAGTCACCAGGCCGAAGTCGCCGCTTCAAAGAAAGATTGTGGAGGTAGCCACCCTCCAAGAGGCCCTGGAGAAGGAAAAGCAGGCCCTGGAGAAAGAAAAGCATACCTCGGAGGAGACGGTGAGGAAGGCGGAGGTCGAGGTCGCAAATTTGGCAGAGCAGATCCCGGTCCTGGTCTCGGAGGTCAGGGTTCTAGCGGTGGAGGAGTTCAAGGCCTCTGCGAGATGAGGGACCTGAACGTAAGTTCGGCCAAGAAGCATTCATCAAAGGATTCGACTCTGCCAGGAGAAGGTGGTCAGAAATTTCCGAGCTCGACCTCAGCTTCTTGGGTGAGGCATCTGAAGACGAAGCCAGTCCCTCTCCACTGCTACTGCCACCGCAGCCCCCCTTCATGGAACACCGAGCTCCCCAACCCTACTTCAGAGGTCTGAGACCTCTGACTTTGTATTTTTCTTTTATTGCAATTTTTCTTTCCTCTTGTCTTTAAGAAATATTCAATCAATAAAATTGGATTTCTCCTTTAGAGGGCTTCTCTCTCTTCTCCCCCTCTCTCCTCTCTTCTTTCTTTCTTTCTTTTTTTTTCGTAATGAGACACGCCTTGATGCTTTTGTCTCCCGATGGTAGTGTCCTATCGAAGCGCTTCCCCTGCCACAGGAATTCGCTGAAGTCCATGATCCAACGTCTGAAGAAGAAAGTTCATCATTTGAAGAGGTCGAAGAAGATGGATGGCGAACTTCGCAGGTTGAGGGAGAGCCACTCTGAAGCCATCGCGGAGGCCACCGCTTTCGAAACCTCCACGTGAAGGAGATCATGGAGTACAGTCGGAGGAAAGCAAACTTCGAGAAGGAGCTCGAGGAACACAAGAAGCACGTCAGCGATCGATCTTGGGCTCAAGCTGCCAAGATCAGTTCTCTCAGAGTGGAGCTGTCAGCTGTGCGGGAGAGGATTAGCCAGTTGGAAGGAAGCTCGTCCGGCTTTCGACTCGAGCCGACTGCGATCGGGAATGGTCGAAGAAGTTCTCCGACCTTCAGCAACAGCTCCAATATCGAGGCGAGCTATGACGCATACCGGGTCGGCTGGTGCAGGCAGGTGGATGAATACAGGGGGAAGCTCAGGATGGCGACCGACGAGGTTGCCCGCCTTCAAAGGCAGCTAGCTGAAGGGGCTCAGTTTGCTCCCGTTCGGGATTCCGACGAACTCCAATCCCTGAGAGAACCGTAGAAGAGCTATCTGTCGCCCTTGGAGGGGAAGGCCGAACTGCAGTAATTGAAGATCCAGCTGGTATACGAGCAGCGGCAGTCAAAGGATGCAGAGGCAGAATCTGAGGTCCTGAGAAAAAGGCACCGAGAGGTGGAGAACGAAAGCCAGCAGCTTCATCGGAGATATATGGAAATGCTAATGAGAGAGAAGAATTGGAAGAAGAAGTCGAGAGCTTAAGGCACTCCCTGATGAGGGTCGAAGCCGAAAGTTCGAAGTCGGAGGAAGCCGGGCCCCTTAGGGCTTTTTGTCCTTCATCCCTCTAAGTGTCTTCTTTTGCCACCTGTCTGTTTGTTGTCGCTATCGTTGTTGTCGTTTGTTTTGTTGTTTTGTTTTTTTTTTTTTGGTCTTCCAGGCTCTGTAATGCATATTTTGCTAATGAAATGAAAAGGTCTTTGTTACCTTACCCGTACGTCGTGTTGAATTGTCGTGCACCGGACTTCTTTCATTTTTGTCCCGTGCGATTGATGTTGTTCGAAGGTTCCTTGTTCATCTTTATATTAGGTCGTCATTACGAGTTTCTTGTACTTTTGATTGGTTCGGCATCGACGCCGCTTGGAGGTTCCTAGCCATCGTGTGTCGATTTGCCTTTTGTTCGCGATCGTAGATCTTACTTTCTCTTCCTCCCTCTTCATAGAGATGAGGTCCTTTTTGCTTTTAGTGTAGTTCGGCCTCCATTTTTTTTCGGGGTAGCCCGCCGCTGTTCCTTCACATTTCCCTCCTTCTTCTTTCTTGCCGGGTCTCGGATGGCCGGATCTTAATTGGCATCGAGACGAGGTTCTTCTCCTATTTCTGATGTGATCGGTTTCAGCTCAGGTTAGGACGAGGTTCTCTTCTGTTCCTAATGGGACTGTGGAGGCACATATGGGTGCTGTATGGCCTCTCCCTCCATCCGGTCTACAAACAACCGGGCCTTCGATCTTGCTCATGTTAGGGCGAGGTTCTCCTCCTGTCCCTAACATGGCTGTGGGGGCGCATATGGGCGCTGTATGGCCTCTCCCCCATCGGTCTACAAATAACGGACCTTCGACCTTGCTCATGTTAGGGTGAGGTTCTCCTCCTGTCCCTAACATGACTGTGGGGGCGCATATGGATGCTGTATGGCCTCTCCCCTGATCCAGTCTACAAATAACGGACCTTCGACCTTGCTCATGTTAGGGTGAGGTTCTCCTCCTGTCCCTAACATGGCTGTGGGGGCGCATATGGGCGCTGTATGGCCTCTCCCCCCATCCGATCTACAAATAATCGGGCCTTCGACCTTGCCCACATTGGGGTTTGTTTTTGTTGTCCGATGGGGTCATCCCTGTCGTTACAAGTCTATGCCAAAAAGGGAAAGATGTGCAAGTCTGAAAGAAATCTTGATTTAAAGCGGGATCGTTCGCAATATATTTACAAGTTTTCAAACCCTAGGGCTATGGAAGGTCTGCTTCCTGTCAAGGTCCTCCAGAGACGGAGTTGATGATCCCAACTGGAGGTCGATCTCCGAGCTGCTCTTCCCTCCTTGGCGGCTCAGGGCGGCAGGGCCCTTGGCCGATCTTCTCTACCCTCAGGCCGGCAACGAATGAACCTATTGAGTCGACCTCATCGGATGAGCTCCTCGATCTCATCTCGAAGCTGGATGCATTCCTCCGTGTTGTGACCGTGGTCACGATGGTAGAGGCAGAACTTGTTAGGATTGCACTTTTCGGGGTGCGTGCGCATCCTCTCTGGCCTTGGGAGCTGCTCTCTGACCTCCATCAGCACCTGGGTTTTTGATGCGTTGAGGGGGGCATAGCTGCGGAATCTTCCTGGGGAGAGCCCCGTCGAGCCGGTGCTCTGGGCTTCCCTACCTGCATGCTCGGGGAGGAGTC